>NC_083344.1:132549752-132880118 GCF_019175385.1 Lycium barbarum
TGGTTCGATGAATTTGAGTTACTGCCGAATTATCTTTGTCTTTTTCATTATAAACTTGGCAATTGAATTTTCACGTCTTTTTTGGTCCGATGGATTCGTGTTACTGCCGAATTATCTTTGTCTCTTTCATTATAAATTTGGCAATTGAATTTTCATGTTGTCAATAATAATAGGTTATTTTGTGGCATTGCTCTCACCGCGTTCTCAAGTGAAAAAGAACAATACTTGATCTATACAGAAATCAAGTTAGAATTGAAGCAAAAGTTATTATTATATCTTTTTTTGTTATTTCAGATATATTTCTACATACTTAGAGAGGAGCGTATTTATATGTCTTTGTGAGTTTTAAAGTTGACAATTTTAGTTACATCTTATCTATGGTTTTACGTCATTCACACATAAGAAGATTTTACAAGGCCACAAAAGAATAGGGAGGGTCTTTTTTGTGTAATACATTTTTATTTTGGCTTGAGCAGAAATAGAATGAAAGTGTATGTTCTTTGAATTTTTGTTTATTATGCATATTAACTTAGCCTCTAAAATGTCCGGCCAAACAAGTTATAAGTTATCAATAAAAATTTGAATTTGGATTGTAAAATAACAGAGAAATCATGTGGTTAAAACTTTTGAATTGAAAAATTAAAAATAAAGCTAAATCTACCTAAAAATATTTTTATTATGTTTTCATTAGCCTAATTTTGTGAGAAAATATTATATCCCAAACAGAGCCGGCAAGTCAGGTCAACTCATGGGTTAACACACACGAGAGTTCGAAAAATCATGAGCTCGGGTGTATGGTTGGTCAATTTTCTATAGTAACTAATGTTTATGTATCTTTAGATGCACTGTGTAGTTCAATATAAGCTCATCAAGTTTAAATTCTGAGTCTGCTATGAAAATATTATATCCCAATTTATTATTATGGGAAAATTTCAAAGACCTCCCCTCGCATTTTGCTTCGTTTCACTGACCTCCCCTCATGTTTCCAATATTACGGCTACCTCCTCTATTTTAACTTTTTTGTAACAACTATTTTATTCTATTTATTACTAATAAAAAAAATTATTTCCGGACTGATTTGCCCTCCCTAAGATCATGCTCTTTTAATTAATTCTTATTTGGTCAATATCTCCTTTCTGATAAAATAAAAATAAAATAAGCAAACTGCTCTTCGGTCTTCTCAGCAGCCAAGGCTCTCTTTTCCTATTCCTCTTCAACCGTCTCCATTGTTTTCATCATATTTTTTGCAAAAAACAATCATTTATTACTGAGTGTGTCTTCAGCAAATAAAGGTAATATACTTGTGTATATAAAAGGAGAGTAGTCTAGCTTAATATTAAGTCAAGTGGTGTAATATACACAAGTCACTTGGCAATAAATTCTATTTGCATTAATTATAAAAGAAGTTATTAATTGTAGTTCAAAATATTACTTAATTTAATAATAATAATCTATATCTATATCTATATATATAAAAAAGGAGAAGTACAAGCAATGTGGTTAAGCCAAGTGGCAAGCTAAAAACGAGCCACTTGGAAATTTTAAGACAAAGTTAATGAGAATTGTAATAACATTTTGGAATTTAGAATGAGAAAATAAAAATAAATTGAAATTGAATAAAAAGATAAATCTGAAAATTTCAACAATAAAGCTTATCTAAGCTTAAATACATCAAGCTTATCTAAGCCTAAATATATGGAACTTATCTAAACTTATCGTAACAAAAATCCATTCATCAAAACTAAAATGCAGTATTATATTAAATGGATTATTCGATATTAAATTGATTCTTTAATAGAAGTGAGTTGAAAATAACAAGAATGAGTTGGATATTAAATGTCATCAAATTACATCAATTACTCTCTAACAAATAATTTAGTATTCCTGCCAATTTCCGATAATACAAATTAAATCCAATAAAAATGTAAAATTTTGAATTGGATAAGAAATTCGAATTTGGATACATCAAAAATTTAGTCCTCAGATTTCGTAGCAATTTTATTCAATTTTTTTTTAATATTTTATGTGGTTGTTATCATCTTAAAGAAGCATATTTTAACATGATGAAGAAAAACAAAAATAAGAGCAGCAGGGACGGGGGCATTAGGCGTGGAAACAAATTGATGGGGGTTGGGGTGTGGATAACAATTGTGTTGCTTATGACATACATATTTATTTGTCTTTGAAAGTAAAAAAAAATGTGATAGCTTTGATAATTTAAAATTTAAACACAAGACTACAAATATATATTCTTATTTAAAATTGAAATGATCTGTTAAAATTTGAGTTTATCTCCTATTTGGAGATAAGGCAAATCGAGTTTAAAAAAGGAGACCAAAGCAAACATTTCGGAATTTTAGTATAAATAGATAAGTACAATGTTTATGCTATATAATAATATTTACTGAAAGATAACGTGTTTGAAATTAAATGTTCAGAATTTTAGTATAAATAGACAAGTGCAATGTTTATGCTATATAATAATATTTATTGAAAGATAACGTGTTTGAAATTAAATCTAAATTTTTTGAATAGAAATATAATTTTTTGAAATTTGAATCTATTATCCTTATGCATATCTCCTTTTCGTTTTCCTATTTAATCCCTTAATGTGGGAGCCAACATTCAAAGCTCAACAGGTTTTTCATTTGCAATAATATGAAAATTATTATTCTTATTCTCATATTGTTTTCATTAGTTTATTGAAATTATTTGGTTCGCTCCTGATCATTCTTCTTTCTTTTGTGATATTTTCTAGATTCTTTAGGAGGTCACGGTCAAGCCGTGGAAACAACCTCTTGCAAAAATGCAAGGTAAGGCTGCGTAGAATATAAACTTGTGGTCCGGCTCTTTCCCGAACTCCACGCATAGCGGGAGCTTAGGGCACCGGACTGCGCTTTTTTACTTTCTAGATTCTTTAAAGGGATAGTTTTTATTTTTGTTTTAACGCATTACAATCCTCATTATTCACGTTTCTAATCACACTACTTATGTAAGTTGATTATTGTTGTTTTTGTTGGTGCATTTCAACTTTTCTACAACATTTTTATTGGATTTATGTGCAGTAGAAAGTCTCAAGATAAATTCCTATCGCCAATGAGAATTAATTGAGTTTGTTTCTCAATGTCTCAAATTTATTACTTTAAAAGATTAATGTTGACTGACAACTGACATGACTCAAGATATTAGAGTGGAGTTGTTACCACGAGAAGTCATGGATGGATAAGGTAGCATGATGAAACTTAATAGGCGGTTCGTGCTTAGAGAGAGTCATGCACAAAGTTTCGTGTATAAAGAAGCATATATTACTTGAACATCTGATTTTTTTCTTAATATATATATATATATATATATATATATATATATATATATATATATGTGTGTGTGTGTGTGTGTGTGTGTGTATATATATATACATATATCACTCCGGAATAAAAAAAAAATCTTACTCTTATTCTCAAAGTTTAAGCTATGTGCATTCATCTTTAATTTCTTTGAACAAGATTTTGCAATCAATAGTAAGCACAAAGATTCTATTAAACAGACTATTAGTAGCATTTACCTAAAAAAGTATTTTATCAACTAATATAGCTGCATGAACGTCTTCAACAAGATGGTCTAAAGAGAATTTGTAATATTAATATTCGATTAATCAAAAGATGAAAGTTCATTTTTTGTTTGACAGTTTGATTGGTTAGTAAGTCTTAAAACTAAGAAATACTTCCACAACATATTAAAAGAAGCACGTAATAAAATAATAGTATGACCATAATAAATTCAAAGTGTCAGGTATTTGAACAAAAAGATCAAGTTAAAAAAACATACACACACACAATTAAAAAATATGAAATTGTTGTTAGCTAACAAATATGAAATGTATGCTGAATTTCAAAATGACATATATCTAACAAGATTAACTTAGTCATGAAATGTATGTTTGACTTTTGAAGAAATGTATGTTTGACTTTTCAAATAAAACATTGAAAATATATGCTAGATTTTTTTTTTTGGCAAGCTAATCCGGCTAAAAACTAAAAATATCAAATAATGAAAATAATTCTGGGGATCTTAATACATAAAACCTATACAGAAGAAGGATAATAGTCATAGGACATGAAGTCGAGTGTCATATTAAGAGAAAACCATGTATGTACCAGTATTGAAACAAGTTAATAAGCATTACAGTAATAATATTTGATTGAGATAAAGGAATTTGAATTTGACTTGAAAGCTAATATTGTTTGAATTGCATAAAAAATTTATTTAAATTAAAAGATAAAATATTTGAAATTGAATTGAATTAATGGCTAGCTTAACATAATAAGTAAAAAGAATTACACAGTTGCGGTTAATGTTTGAACTAGAATTTAAACTGAATATAGTTAATTTAAATTTGTGTGCATTTTGATGAGTGAAGAATTTAGAATTTTACATCTAATTAATCAGTGAAGAATTTAGAATTTTAAGAAAATGGATATGAGAGACGGACCGCAGACGTGAGATATCGTTGGATTCACGATTCCAATATATAATTGCCAAGAGATATGGGAGGATAAATAATCTTTTTCCTCATTAATTAAGTTGCTTAGAAATTACTTATAGTTGTTCTTTTATCATATGCAACTGAAAATAGTTCTTACTAATGGTTAAAAAATGAAAAGGGTCGGGGGGGGGGGGGGGGGGGGGGCGCTGTCAACAAGAGAAAATATATATATATATATCATAATATTAAAAAAATAAAACAAGAAAAGGTCAATAATAAAGGGTAAAAAGGTACTTAAAAGTTCAATTGAGATGGGCGTGTGGGGTAGAAAAAGTTATATCATAATATTAAAAAACTAAAACAAGAAAAGGGTCAAAAATAGAGGGTAAAAGGGTACTTCAAAGTTCAATTGAGATGGTGGGGGCAGGCGGGAGTGGTGGTGGGGAGGGAGGGGGGAATGTCGTTGTTTAAAGTCGGGGGAGGTGTTTAACTTTTAAAGGAAAATTAGAGGAAAAAATGTTTGTCACCCATGAAAATCATGATATAATTTTGATCAAAGTTAAATAAAAATATTATTAAGGGAGTAAAAGAAACTCCATACTTATTTAAGGAACTAACAAGATATCCTAGCACTTATCATCCGTCTTTTCTAACTTCATAAAGGTTTTGTTATTAAATACATTGCATTAGAAGATAAGATGACAATTGAATTTTGTTAAAGTAATACTATATGATTCAATGTACTTAAACAAGTCAGATTAAAATTTGTCATAAATATATTCTTCAAATTTTCCGCGCATCGCACGGATATGAATACTAGTCTAAATAAAATAAAAAGTAACCAAAAGAAGAAAAAGAAACTCGGAAATGGATGCATATCTTCTTGGACAATGTTACAATCAAATACCCCCTTTCTCCCAAAATTAGTGTCACTTTAGCTCATTCCACGCCCATTAAGAAAAATTAATTTGCTAAGTTATTCCTATTTATTAGATGTTTCTTGAGAATTAAATACTATTAAGAAAAAATAGTTCTTTAATATAAGGGTATAGTTGGAGATAATTACTATTTTTGTCTTGAAGCTAAAGTGACTTATTTTGGGACAATTTTTAATACTAAAGCGATACTTATTTTGGAATTGAGGGACTAATTACATGCTTATATGTCTCCGCATCATTTGATATTGCTAATCCAGCTGTTTGGATATCACTCAAAGCAACAAGCTTTATACAATCTTCAACCTAAAGTCATCCTACCTACCCAGTGTCTTTACTTGGTAACATGGAGCTGTTCAAAGTTTTACTCTTTCACGATAAAAAAAAAAAGTTCACTTATCCTTTTATTTTTATCAAAAAAAGAATTCACTTAATAAATCAAGAAAGAATTAACTTTATTTTTTCATATTTGCCCTATTAAGTGTTATATGATCAAAAATCCCAATGCCTATTTAATTCAGGATAGTTTAGTCAAATTACCTATTTTTGTCTAAGAATTAGTATTTTCTTAAGGAGTGTGCAAATGACTAAGTGAACAAAGAGTACTAAACTAGCAATCAGCAAAATCTTTCCCCACGTGGATGATGATAAAAGGATGCCTTAAGAAGCACTATCTTTTCACTTTTCATAATTGTAGTGTCAGAATCACTTTACGTACATTTCGATTGATCTGCCGAGTATTAGCTACTTTCCATCAGTATAAATATACGATAACTCTGTCTACCAAGATTTAGAAAGAATTCACCTAATTGCTATGGTTCAGAAATTTTTTTGCCCAAATTTATCACTTCCAACTCTCCGATAGCTACATCGCCTCCTCGGAGAAAGGATGCCTTAAAGCACTACACAAAACCATTTGCATTAACAAAAAACATGGTAAGAATTAGCAGCTACACAAGCTGCTTGATAAAAACGATAGCTGCATAAGTCCACAACTTTTGTATTCCTTTCATATTTGAATCATCTGTATACAAAAAGGTCCAGCCTCATGAAAATGCACTTATTCTATGCGAATTGCAAATCAGGGCATTTCTCTGTGTGTGTGTGGGGGGGGGGGGGGGGGGGGAGCGGGTGTTAATGTTCAAAAAACAGTCGTCGAAAACGGGGGCACAACTCAGGTCCTTCCAACAGATGAGGAAATTCAGAACAAAGGTGCCAAACCTTGTCCTGTATTTTTCAGGAAAATGTATAACTCGACAACATTTCAAAACTCATGCCTTCCTAATTCGGGAGAGATCTATCTATAGAGTTCAACTAGATGAGACCCACTATGTTTTGAGTGATTAATTGAGATCAGCAAGGCTCTGCAAAGGCGAAGAAATGATTCACTGACGCCCATTTACCAAATGACTATTATGGTTACCCAGTCTCGTATGAGGATTTCTAAGGCCGGGACATTTTTTTTGGAGGACCCGTTTGGGAATGTCGTGCAACTCCATAACCTGAATTGTCCGCTGCCTCTTGCCTGAAGAACAATACCATCAGATTATGGTTAGATCTTGTAGTGCATCAATCATTTAATTACTACATTGCATAAGAAAACAGTCAACCCCTCTCTATAACGGCTCCTGATACCTTTTGGCTACTATAGCAAAATGTTGTTACGGAGAACGTATAATATAATATAAAATGAAAGATCGGTTCAGAAGAAAACATGGTTGTTATAGTGAAATGTTGTTATAGATGAAGGCTGTTATAGAGAGGTCTGAGTGTATATCTACCAGCATTAAAAGTACACACAAAACTTACCCTTCTCAGCTTCTTGGTAACGCTCCTGGAGCTTTCTCTATGTCGACTCAAGTTTCACATGAGCTGCGTCCTCATCTGGACATTTCAATCTCTAATAACACGAAATTATAAACTGTTAGTTAGAGACCGAAGCTCTACACAGAAATACAAACTAATTCCCTTCAAATACTCACATTTTGTTGGATAGGCACAGGCCTCTTTTGAATTTTGCTTTTGTCAGATTTCTGCAGGAGTTTCCTTTCATCACCATTGAGCTTCCTTTCAAATGTTGGTTTTATCGGTCTTCCAGGTCTTGAATCGCCTCGAGAAGGCTTATTTGGTTTGACAATGTTGAGCTGCCTTTCTAATTTTGGTTTTATCGGTCTTCCAGGTCTTGAATCGCCTCCGGAAGGCTTATTTGGTTTGACAACTAATGTTTTTTTCTTTGGTTGCTCGCCCTTCTTGTCCTTTGGAGCAACAGTGACGCACTCGGTAACCCGCTCCTTCCGGACAGGATTATTGTTCTCCACCGATGCTTTCCGGCCATTTTCATGGCTCTTGTTGAATTCCCCGCTGCTTTGAAGATCTGAAAGAAAATTCCCAATCAGAAAAAGAAAAAAAAAGAAAAAAAAGAATAGAAAAGGCTTATACAGTCAGACCTCTCTATAACAATCATCTTTTATAATAACATTTTACTATAACAATTATGTTTTCTGTGGAACCGATCTTTCATGCTATGTTATATTATATGTTCTCTACAACAACATTTTCCTATAGCACCAAAAAATTATCGGAACAAACAACACTGTTATAGAGAGATTTGACCGTATTTAAAATTGTAAGGACAAAATTTCTACTCACTTCCATCGTCATCCATGCCATCAAAGAACTACATTCATCGGGAATGTGCAAAACGAGTCAGTGTCGATCCTGAAGGCAAGATAAAAGATTTTGTAGAAGAAAGGGAAGATGTTAGGCATACTTTTGAAAACTCGATTGAAGTGGTCTGAGTAGAAACGAAAGCTAAGTCCTCCAAGGGCGGGGAAGGAAGTCCTTCCTCCTCTTCATCAACAACAGATGCTTTCATAGACTCAGGGGTGCTTTCTGTACCAATAATTTGCAATTCACCAACAACGACTACAAACATAGAATACAGAACACAGAATTTTGAAGGAGAAATAACAAGAACCTTGAAATGCTGCTATAGCCTTCACCCACTCGTGTACCATAACCTTCCAGTCCCTGTGATACATGAAAAATGAAAAAATATAAGCAATAAGCAGCTTTGCCAAGACATACATAATCAAACACACAGATCATAACAAGGCGGGATGTCAAACAGAAGAAGTAGTGGTTGAACCGTTCAAGTGCACAACTAACAGGTGAGATAAATATGCTTCTGCTTCTTCTGATGAATAAAAGCACCATTAAAGCACTGCACAGATAAGGAAAGGACCATCATCACTCTATGTATTCCACACTATCATGTAAATTAATAGAAGATATGAATGTCAAATAAAAGCCACAAGCGACTAAATCGTGCCATATCTTGAAAAGAAAATACAACTCAAAACTATATTAAGTGAAGCAAGTTGTAAGAGCCGCAAGATAACAAAATTCTCATGTTCATTTTAGGAAGACAATTAATATTCAAATCAACGGTAAAATGAGATACTTAATAACATAAATTCGATTTCAATTGGCAATCATTTTAGGGTTTATGTCGTAGTTCAACAGCAATAAAGCAAGAGTTCCATACTCGACCAATGTACTAGACAGATGCCGAATATTATTTGAGTTGTGCTTTCGGGGAGCATTAACCGACTTCCTGAGAGCAAGACGTTTCCAAAAGCTTAAAAAGAGGGCAAATCAAGTAATACATGTGTAAGTTTTGAAACTTATTAGGAAAACCACAAACCGAATTCTGTAAGTTTTTCTTCGTCTCAATTTATGTGATATAATTTGATTAGATATAGAGTTTTAAATATAGAGGTTTAACATTCTTTTTTCAAACAGATTAAAAAGGTATCACATAAAATGAAACCGAAGGGATATTATTTTAGCCAGCAGAGAATTAAAATGCAAATTATGGAATAAAAGACTCCAATAACTCTTTTTTTCCAGCCATTGACTGACTTGAGGAGGAAAGGGGAAAAAGAAAGAAAAGCGGGTGAATTGACCCGGAACGGATTTGAATCATTGTTGCGAATACTAGGTTTTTCTTTGTCAAGTGGTAATGTACTTAATTGCTTGGTATCTTTTCTCAGGTCCAACTTGAATTGCATTCAGATGGTCTTTTCTTTGGTCTTGGGCCTCAAGTAAGTGAAAATGGCGGTTGATTTACCCAAATATCCCTTTCTTTAGATTTTGTAAGTTGTGCAAATACTCCTTCAGTTTCAATTTATATAAATCTATTTCTTTTTTAATTTATGTCAAAATAAATAACCTCTTTTCTAATATAAAAATAACTTCACTTTATGAATAATTTATAGCCACACAAATATTCAAGACTTATTTTGAATCACAAGTTTCAAAAGTCTTTCATCTTTTTTTAAATGTCTGCCCAGTCAAATAAGTTCACATAAATTGAAACAGAGGGAGTACAATTTCTAAAATTTGACCCTTTCAGATAACTTAGACCCGATTTAATGTTCGCACATATATTTCTCAACCTTATAGACAAAATATCAAACTGTCAACAATAATGACACACCCATGTAATCTCATAAGTTGGGTCTGGAGAGGGTAGAGTGTTTACATAATGGGGTTTGGAGAGGGTAGGGTGTACGCAGACCTTACCCCAACCTCGTGAAGGTTGAGAGGTTGTTTCAGAAAGACCAACACTTAGATGCAGCAAAATCAAAATAGTCGTGAAAAAAGAAATACAACAAAAAATATTAAACTGTCATCAAACATCTGGATAATTACAAAGTTTTAGATCGTAGTTTTACGTTTTCTCATAAGATTTTCAGTTTACTCAAGAGAAATCTTTACACTGGGATCTAAAAGGTTCATAAATTACTATAAAAGAAGCAAAGACCGTGATCTAAAAGATTCATAAATTACTATAAAAGCAGCTACCCAAAAGGGACAACCGGTGAAAACCGCTGGAAAATGACTTATTTCACTTCGACCTTTAGCTAGCAACATCTCTACACGAACTCAAGTTTATACAATCAATGAATGTGACATACACGTGTCTTTTAAAGTTATGGTAAAGATTTGGAGTTTGAGTACAGTAAAAACTTTTTGAAAAAAATAAAAAATTATACAACCTGTTTAGCAATCACACATTGAACGAAGGAGACTTTCCAAAATCCCCTCCCCAATATTCTCTCTAATTTGCATTTCTACTTTGTATCTTAATACTACTCAATCCTTTATAATATCCACATAATATATCATATACTGACAGGGTTTATAGAAGACTGATAATTCATTTCTTCAACAAAAACACTCAGTCCTTCATGGTACCATCTTCATATATATCATATACTAATAAAGTATCCTAGATGGAAAATTCACTGTAATATTACTCAGTCTTTTATGTTGCCTACACGGTATATATCATTTATTGATAGGATATCATAGAGGATTAATTCATTTCTTTAAGAAAAAACATCCTCTATGATACCCACATGGTGTATATCATCCTAACAAGGTAGCATAGAAGACTGGTTCATTCCTTCAAGAAAAACACAACTCAAATTTTTATGGTACCCACATGATATGTATCATATGCTAACAAGGTATCGTAGATGACTGACCTACATGATATATCATATGCTCGTAAGATATCATAGAAGATTGATTCATTTCTAAAAAAAAAAGAGCTCAGTCATCTATGATACCCGCATGGTATATATTATGTACTGAGAGGGTATCATAAAGACTGGTTCATTCCTTAGGAAAACCTTTTTGAGTCTGATATGATATCAACCCAGCATATATCATTTTTGAGTTATATTTTGTAAAAGGATTAATTTTTATATTATTTTAGCAAGTTTTACTTGTGATAAAAATAAAAAACAGAGTCATATTTTAGATTTTAATAAATAAGTTAGAGATTTTAATATTTTTTTAATATTCTTGTTATAGTCTGATTATTTAGTTTTTATGAGTCTAAAAATAGTTAGCTTATATGTTTATCTTTGTATCTTATTCTTATCTTAAAAAATAGACCCAAAAAAAAAAAAAAAAAAACTAAGTTAAGAAAAAGACAAACAGCAAAAGAGAAAAAGACCGAAAGAAAAGAAGGTATTAAAGCACTCTAATGCCCAACACAGTCACAATCGGCGCCGACGGAACATGCATTTTGGGAATGGAACTAAGAAGGGGTACACAGGTAATTAGCTATAGCCGTATGGGTAGTTTATGTTATTTATTTAGGAGGGGGCACAGGAGGGTAAATAGTTTCTTTCTAATGGACATTCTGTGTTGTCTTCCCTTTCCTTCTGGGCAATTTGCAGGATTTTCTTTCGCTGGGTAGTCTTTAATTTTTGGCCCTCAAATCAATAGTCTTTAATTTTTATCCTTCGCTAAAAGCTTTTTAGTTTTGGGTTCAAACCTTCGCCCAGTCAAAAATTAAAAAGAAAAATTACTCAATCAAAAATTTAAAAGAAAAATTACAAGGCATAAGTTGGGATTCGCATGACATAAGTTGGGTTTCAAACTCTGCCCAAGGTAAAAAAAAATTGCTGAAATTTTACAAACCTCTGCCTTAAGGCCTAACTTTGAGCAAAAATTAGGCCCTAAGGTAGAAGGTTAACTTAAAGTCTAATTTTAGATAAAAGTTTGCCTTAAAGCATAAGTTGGGGTCCAACCTCTGTCCTGTTAATCCCATTTTATGCCTTACGATTTTTATTTTTATTTTTTGACTGAGCCTGAGTTCGAACTCAGGATTTCTGGAAACCATCCCAAAAGAAGGACAATCCGCGCAAAACAATATTTCCTTCTTGGTGATAGTGACTGTTGGGCTGCTATACATATTCACCATATGAGTGTGCAGTTTTTGCATGGACTGTCCTTCAAATGCACTGGTCTTTAGTTTTTGACCCTTATATCTATGGTCTTTAATTTTTGGGAAAACAACCTAATCGCCCATATCATTTTATACAGAAATAATAAATTTGTGTGTGTTTAGCTAACCTACAACATGAAGATTGTAGGATAGCAATATACCCATTTTTTGCTTTCCACAAATATCCTAACCAATATAGTACCAACACACTAATAGGAGGGACTTTACAAAATCAATTCTCTTTTTCCCTCGTCTTTTCTATCTTTCTAGTGTGTGTGGGCGCGGCCGCGGGGGGTGGTGGTGGTGGTTAGCTAACCTACAATATTTTTCTATTTAAATTAAAAGAAAAATTATGTCCCACTCAATTAACTTTTATAAAATTCACACATTGAATCCTATATATAAATGTACACCTCTTAGATTAGGCACAATAATATCCACCTAAATATTCCTACCAAGTCCCAAAGCAATGACAACTCTAGCACAACAATATATTGAATCATCTCTTAAAAAAGATTTACCAAAAAGGAGCAAGGTGGCTGACCATTTGGAGCATGGCTACAATTGGAAGGCAAGTGGTGTTTGTCACCGGTGCATCCGCGGGGCTCGGCTGTGAATTCTGCCTTGACCTAGCTAGGGCAGGCTGTAAGGTCGTGGCAGCTGCTCATCGGGTGGACCGGTTGAAGTCCCTTAGTGATGAAATAAATACAATGGCTAGTTCAAATTCACATTTTGTTATAGCTGTGGCTATTGAACTTGATGTTACTAGTGATGGTCCAACTATTGAAGCATCTGTAAAGAAAGCTTGGGATGCTTTTGGCTACATTGATTCTTTTATTAACGATGCTGGTGTTAAGAGGTACATAAAATACATCTAGAGTATGAGCCAACAAAATGTATGTGTTGTTGGTTTATTAAACACACGAGTTTTGGTAGGACGGAGGACTGATACTATATGCACTTTTTTCACTTTAACAAGGAATCCCTTTCTTTGGATTCGCATTTGAGAAAGAGAGCTATTGTATGATCAGTTCCAATATACAACTTTATTAATAAAGGTAATAGTGAACTTCATATAAGTAAGTAGTTCTGTATGAATTTCATAAAATGTTCATATCTGACACTTGTGGCAACGGAGTCAACAATTCATACAAGGAGATTAAAAAAATTAAGATAACACACACAAGATATGAACTTGTAACTTAAAGCAGTCATAGGAAATTCAACAGCTTATTCATAAATAAATAGAAAAATCTTTTACTATTTATAATACTTGTGTGTTCCTTTTTCTCTTAGTCTTGTTTGGCAAGCTACGGTAAGTTTTCCATGAAATCCTTAATAACATCCTAGAAAATTCATGATTTATTCTTGATCCTCTTCCAGGGACCTCAAATGTGGGGACCGTAGGAGAGTTGCCAACTCCAGTTACCATTTATGATCCATATTAGATCTAACTAATTGCCCATTCTACCTCTTCTACTATACATTCTTGACCACTCATGTTTATCTCAGTAGAGTCTAGATCTCCATTCAATCAATCCAACACACTTTTAACACATGTTCTATGCAGTATAATTTTCCAGGTTGCTTTAACTCTATATATACATAGCATCAATCTATTTTGTGTTTATATAGGTGGAACAAAATCTGCAGTGGATCTTTCTGAGGAAGAATGGCATAACACTATAAGGACAAACTTGGCAGGATCTTGGCTAGTTTCCAAGTATGTTGTAAGACACGCAGGCTGCAAAAAGAGGAGGCTCTATTGTAAATATTTCATCTGTTGCTGCTTTAAATAGAGTTTCAATGCTATAGCCTATAGTTCCTCCAAGGCTGCAATGGATTCTATGACAAAGGTTATAACCTAATTTGGAAAATCATCTTACCTAAGGAAAAAAAATTGAAAAATTAATAAATTGATAACTAGGGTACATTTGGTACAAACAAAAATATTTTTCTGTAATTAAGCTATTATATGGAGTTTGGTTGCTAGAATATTTTCTGGGAAAAACTTTGTCCGCTAAAAGGAGAAAAATGACTTCGCTCACTCTAGAAGTATGACAATTATCTTAAATGATAACTATATAACCGTTTTAACCGACATTTGGAGTGGAAGCACCTTGTCTGTCATAACTGTGCTGAGCCTATACATACTTTCATCCTCTGGCTACAATTGCAAGGAAGACTGCGAACCAAAGATCTACTCTTAAAATGGGGCATGCCTGTGTCTGCTTCGTGTGTGCTCTGTTCCCTGAGTCCGGAAACTGCTGATCATTTATATTTTGAATGCCCATACATTCAAACTTTGTCGAGGGAACTGCTACAATGGCAGAAATGCCAAAGGAGGATACAACACTGGGAAGAGGAATGGCAATGGGTGAAACCGAACGCTAAAGGTAGAGGAGCAAGAGGAGTTATCTTGAAGGCAAGTTTTGCTGCTGTTGTCTACTGTGTATGGATTGAGAGAAATGAAAGAGTGTTCAAGAGCAAGGCTAGACCCTGTGATGTTGTGCTTCATCAAGTTAAGCTAGGACTGTGCATCAGTCAGGGGGAATAGAAGGCTGGAGGAATGTATTAGTACTTTTTAGATTTACCTATTCATTTGCTGCTATGTTTGGATAGTTGTTAGATTTGGTGTCATTTGCTGCTATGTTTGGATAGTTGTTAGATTTGGTGTTTGCTGGTTAGTACATATGATGGTAGTTTCTGCTGAGAAGGGAGGATTAGTATTATCCCCCTTGGCTATGTAATGAGCTCACTTGGTAATTATTAAAATTCTTTTAATTGCCACAAAAAAAAAAAAAAAACCAACTTTTGGACATTATTATCAATTATTAATACTCAAAAGTTTAATTAAAAAACTATTCGATTTGCTAATATTATTATCAACTTTACTAATGCTTATTTCAATCAAATACTGGAAAGAAACTTCTAAGAAAATACTTTCAATAAAATACGCCATTGTCTAGAAAATGACGTCCGTCGTACCAAATACCTAAGTTGCTCGAACTCTCCAAAAATGATGTCGGACCCCTGTTGGATTCTCCAAAAATGCTCTACTTTTGAAGATCCGACACACACTTGTTTACATTTTTGAAGAGTCTGAGTAATATAGCCAAATACACTTTTTTTAATCCATTAAATTGTTTAAATCATACTAATTCTTTATGAACTTTGCAGATAATGACATTTGAATTAGGGAAGCACAACATTAGAGTGAATGCAATAGTTCCAGGCTTTTCAAATAAGAGATCACTGAGAAATTAGTGCAAAAGGATTGGCTAAAAAATGTAGCAAAAAGAACTGTTCCACTGAAAAACCTTGGTACCATAGATCCTGCATTAACTTCACTAGTGAGATATTTGATCCATGATGCTTCCAATTATATATCTGACAATATATTACACTGAATTCCCTATCTTTTCTTCTCTATAAGTATGCAATTGAAAAAAAAGAATAAATTATTGATCAAGCAAATATCTTTGTATTTATATATTTCCAGGAAATTATTATGAAATGTTTCCTAGCATGTGTCGTTTAATATTTTTGTTCTCTTTTAGGTGGAAAAAAAGTAAGGAGAAGCAGCCGTGTTTAGCATATTTTAAATAATTTGCAAATACTGGTTATATTTTAAATTGTAGCTCGAAAGAGAAGTATACTAAACTTCCTAGAAGGAAAAGGCGTACAAGCTAATCACATACATTAAGCAATGGACGTATCTAGAGCAAGAGATCTATTCAAGTTCAATATAAATATTTGATGATCTCTCAATCAACATGTTGAATTTGATATTCTATCAAAAAATAATTATAATTTGTTTAGATGGAAAGAACATCATTTTAGTATTATTCGTGTACTTTTAAATTTTGTATTCAAAATGTGATATTAGTTTGGTTCAAAATGTGCTATTAATACAACTCCTTATGGCACTTGCAAAATCCACAAAATGATGTAATAGTAAATGGTAAGTCTTACTATCACGTACTTGCTTACCTCCCACCAGTATAAGTATTAGATAACTATATCCACTAAGATTTAGAAAAAATTTACTGCCTTTATTATGATTCGAACATTTTGTTCCCCCAAATTATGACTTCAACTCTTCGACACCTATGTGTCACACCCCATTTTTTACCCGGAGGTTAATGTAGAAGTATGACGTATTGGAGATTCCTGTTTTTTTGTTATTTGTTTAAGGAGTCGCCACCTAATTATTTATGGTGAATTAGGACACCTAAAGTTTATTAAAGTTATTTTTTAAAGTTAGCTCTGTTTAAGGTCTGCGAAACTTAAGATTCTAGGTAAGGGTTCAATTAGTCTAAAGGGAAGGTATTAAGCACCCTTTAAGACCCATTAACAATGGTTAACCGACCGGACTAAAATTTAATTAGGCTAAGTGTAAATGTAATGTTTTAAATGTTTAAGAAAATATCTTGTAAATATTCCTTAAGTTATTTAAAGTAAAAAACTTGTAGGAAAATAATAGTTGCATAAAGAGTTTAAAATAAACTAAAAGAAGCAGGACATGTGATATGTATTTGAAGGAAAAGTGAGTTATGCCGACTCACAAATCGAAAGAGTTATTGTAACATTAATGTTAAATAAATTTTAAAAGTTTCATAGAAAGACTATTAATTTTAATGTATGTTGTGCGAAGGTTGTTTCAAGTGTTGGAAAGGAAACTAAAGTGAAAAAGTTATCCGTTGAAACTAATTTGCTTTTTATTTCTTAGAATAAGCTGAATTAGTGTAAAATTTGGGGCGTTCTAAAAAAAACTTCTAAAATAGTAAGTATAATTTGGTTCCCTTAGTCAAAAATATATAGTCATGATACTTTGAAAATAAATTATTCTAAAAGATAAATATTATGGATAATAAATAATTTCGACATAAACTAATGACGCTAATTGTTAATTTTCTCTTTGAATTAACTACCCACAACTAAAATAAAATCCTTAATGTTACTAAAGTCTACCTCAATTAGCAAACACAATGTTAATCATAAAATACACGTTAAATGCACATAAAAAATAAATAGAATGATGCAAATGGGCTCAGCCCATTAAAGAATATTGCTGTCCACTACTGTTGTTGTTCACACCGATTGGGCTTTGGCCCAAATTTTATTTCCTGGTTTGGCTGACTTGAAGAGGAGAGTTGTGTTGGGCTTTTAGCCCGACGCCAAAATGTGGGAGATGACGGGTCGTTTGGATTCGTATGCGATGTTCATGCATAAGAATGGAAAGAAAGGATTAGTGTACAATCAATAAACAAAGTCAAACATGTGAGGTACAAACTCGAACAAATCAACAGACTGTATACATACTGCGTATATTTTGGTATATTTGAAATATATCTTATATATACGTAGATATACAACCTCAGTACCTTAACAGAATCGAAGCAATTGTACTGAAAATATTCTAACCAGCTAATTAGGCTGAACACAGAGAGAAAAAAAAAAACTCAATTTATAGATATTTCAAACAGTAACAGTTGGGCTTAACATTGAATTCTCATCAAATGAAGCACCTGCTTCCTTTTAAAACCAGTGGTTCACTTGGCATGGTTTTGACATCAAATTGTAGCAGCCAAATGCAACAAAGAAGGAAGAAAAATGAAGGAATTAGCATATGAAACAGGTGTTAATGTAACGCTAATAAATAGGCAAAGTTAGGTGTATGCAAAACAATAGGTAAAAAATGGAATACACACTGTTACTATATAAAGAAAAGATACAACATAGTGACAGCCTTAATGCAACAGCAAATTAACAGCGGTAAATGGCAATAGAAGGGACCAAAATGCACAGTTGTTCGTGGCATCATCTGGCTGCGGCTAGGTGTATCTTAACACATTTGAAGATTTGCCACATTCAAGTGGGGATGACTAAAGCAGGAGGCAAACAGAAGCAACCACAAAGAGGCAAAGTGACAGTATGAACAGTGATGAATAACAAAGGAACGCAAGCAAGGAACAACAGACAATTAAAGGAAGAAAGTTATACAACCGCGTTAAGGAACAGAGGTGAATACGCAGAAACAGTGAGTGTCCAAAGAAGGAGATACTGCAAATTCAGGCACAGTTTGAAACAAAGCAAATATGAAAGCAGGGAGAGAAGGCAGCAGGGGGCAAGCCATATGGCACATAGAAGGTCAGTCTATCTTAATCTATTTTTTTTAGACTTTCAGAATGAGCAGCACCGAACCCGAACATTTATTTTTCTAATCCTTTTACCTATACCAACCTCCTTCGACAACAATCCCAATTTCAGCAACCAAATAGAAGTAAAGCATATCATCTTTATTAAGACAAATCAAGCTAAACATAGTGTAGTCCTTCAACAGAATGTAACCAGAGACCTATATTAAACATGGAAACTAATGGCAGCAAGTTATTGCTGCGAACAACAGCTATGAACCATCATATGCATGTGTATTGATGACCTCAGGCCACAACAGATTAGAATCAAAGCAACAAACATCGATCCACAATATAAAGATACAACAATTCTCAAGACCCAGGCATTATGTTTTGCAGCAAACAAATCAAAAGTTGAAAGGATAAGTACTCTTAGCTAAATAAGATCAACATATTCAAGATTTTAGATGGCAGGGCTGAATTAAACTTTCAGTGATTCGATGCAATCTTAGAATTTGATTGGTATAAAACATATACGACGTAATCCTCTAAATCACAGAAGAACAAATGATCGATACCCACTGTCACTGCCTCCATATTAGCATTAATCAAACAGAAAATTTATTTTCGAGGTGACAGACAGTTATATGGATGGTTCAGTGCCGGTCTTTTCAATCGCATACAAAATATACCTAAGATATACACGTCCCGGTATGTATATCAGATGTGTATCGAGCGTATATCTTTTCTTATCTCGACGACCACTGTATATACTATGTATATTCTGTTCTAGATAGGTTCTAAATCCTAAGAATTCAGTCTAAAGCATCTAGACTACGGCACATCGTTCGAATTTCTTTTAGCGATTACTATTCTATCCTAACAGATTCCCGAACATCAAACAAATAATTGGTCAGACAAAGAAATTACATAATTAACACAAAAATAACAGAACTAAGCTAAGATTCTGACTAAAACAGAGATTGAAGACTAAATCGATGAATGTGTCAGGGTTCACCTTTTTTGCGCGCAGTGAAGTGGGCGTCGACGGCGTCGAATCTACGCTCGAACAACGAAGAAACCGGATCTGAACCCGATTAAAGTGACTGTGGTTTTGAAACAAAAAAAAGGAAAGGCAAATATAGTGATTGTTGGTCGTTTTGTTGATAAAAATTGATGTTGTGTAGGGGATTTTTGAGTTCCAAAATCCTCTTTTGTCGATTTTGATTGTTGGTTTCTCGCTCAATCCCGTCCCCCCTTTCAAGTTGTAAGCCCCTCTCCTTTTATGGATGAGGAGAGAGAGGAGCGGGGAAGTGAGATGAGTGGAGAAGAACGTGGGCGTGGGGAATGGCAGAGCAGGCGTGGGGGACAGCAGTGGAGGTGGCAGGGAGCACGTGGAGGCGAGAAGATGAAAGGAGAAAGAGACGAGAGAGGGAGGCGGCGGGTGAGAAAAATCAGGGTGAAGAGGAAGAGGAAAAAGAAGAGGAAGGGGTGATTTAGGTTTAAAAGTATTGGGTCGGGTCGGGTATGCGGGTATGGGCTGGTCCGTTTGGGCTGGCCCATTAATTTAAATGTGGGTAAAAATACGGGTTGGGTATAAAAATGTGGGTTGTTTATTTGAGTAGGAAATAATATTGTATTGGTATTTTGGGCCATTAATTTGGCTGAAAATTGTTGGTCCTTCCTCCGCTATTTAATTATTCTTTGGGCTTCTAATTTAATAACTGGTATAATATATATATTGTGTAAAGATAATAAATATGTAAAAATAAATATTTTGCGAAGTGTTGTCTTGTAATTAATTTAACGAGTCCAAACCCGAAAAAATGAAATGATGACGAATCATCTAAAATTTGTAGTAAAGTAATACTTGTAATGTCGAAAACAAAAGTAATGATATTAGTAGTAGTGGCAATAAAATATTTTAACAATAAAGTATTTAGCTCGTTAGTAAATTTAGAAACCCGAGTAAATTAAATAAAGGGGGGACAAAATTGGGTGTCAACAGATGCCCCTCTTCGACCGGAGATGATGTAAGAGTCTTCGGGCGAAGAAGTTGACGTAGTAGCCAATTTTGTTTGGACTGACGAATATGAGTTTGTAAGAAAGTACGGTTTAGGAAAATTGATGGAAAATGTGATGAGGTCCGAAGGAATTATGGAAAATTATGGCCGAATCTTAGTTTTGAGTTACCTGCATATCTAGGGTCGCACTAAGGCCATGTCTAGTTCGAAAGTTTTTGTGGATTCATAATCTAGCGGGGGGTTGTAGACAGTTGACGAGAATGTTCAAGAATGGAACATATGCTTATAGCCTCCCAATTATAAATGTGGTGCACAACACACCCCTAAGTAGGACTCTACTAGACACGACGTAAATTCTTCAAAGATGCCCCAGTGTTGAATTATGGAGACACTGGGGATGTAGAAAGGAATATGAGATTGTAAAAAGAGTTGATTGAAATACAGTTTTGGTGGGGAATATGAAAGAGAAATTGACCTATGTATCACGTGTTTGTGGACATAGGCGGAATTGAGTTCGAGAGTAGATTCGTGACCTTTGCTTGTGAGTTTGGTAATCCTCTTCAGCAAATTTGCCCCAGTTCACTGCGTAAGATAAAGTTCCACGTTGTGTTGCGTCCCTGCAGGTTGTATTTTCTGCCAAAACTGAAATTCATGTCAAAATTAGTAATAGAGTTGAAAGTGTAAAATTGTGAAGAGTGTAAAATGACAGTAAATATGAGCGTGGGAATGAAAGTGAAGCCGTGTGGCTAATGTTGTCTCTGATTGTCTTCAGGGACTTGAATGAATGTGTGAGGCGTATGCCGAGGATGTGATAAATTATCTAGTTGCAGTTGAAGATGATAGTGATAGGGCCTCCGGCTGTCTTCCGGGACTCGATGATAAATGATATCTGCGAAATTTAAGGTAAATTCGTTAAAGTAGGTAAAGTAGATGATGAAATAAAGAAATGAAGTAAGGAGTAAAGTAGGTGTATAGCCGTTTGGCTTATGCAGGTGAGGTCGTGTAGCCATGCGATGTCTCCGGTTGTCTTCGGGGACTTGATGATATGTCTCCGGTTGTCTTCGGAGATTTAATGCAGACTCTTGTACAGTCCGGGGTAAAGTCGTAAAGTGTATGATGTCTCCGGTTGTCTTCGGAGGCTCAATGATAATTCCTGTAAAGTTCAGGGTAAAGTTGTTAAAGTTGGTAAAGTAAATGATAAAGTAGAGGGTAAAGTCGTAGTGTAGCCGTCTGGCTTATGCGTATGAGGCCGTGTGGCCATGCGATGTCTCCGGTTGTCTTCGAAGACTTGATGATATCTCTCCGGTTGTCTTCGGAGATTTGATGCTGATTCCCGTAAAGTCCAGGATAAAGTTGTAAAGTGGATGATGTCTCCGGTTGTCTTCGGAGGCTCAATGATAATTCCTGTAAAGTTCAGGGTAAAGTTGGTAAAGTAAATGATAAAGTAGAGAGTAATGTCAAAATGTAGCCGTATGGCTTATGCATGTGAGGCTGTAGAGCCGAATGATGCCCCCGGTTGTCTTCGGAGACTTGATGATATGACATCTCCAGTTGTCTTCGGAGATTCGATAATGATTCCCGTAAAGTCCAGGGTGAAGTTGTATGATGTCTCCGGTTGTCTTCGGAGATTTTGATGTTGATTCCTGTAGAGTTCAGGGTAAAGTGGTTAAAGTAGGTAAAGTGAATGATAAAGTAATGGATAACGTAGGGGTAAAGTAAAAGTGTAGCCGTTCGGCTGATGATGTTGACGGTATCGCGACAGGCTGAATTAATGACGCGTAATCCTGATTTGATTCGTCTTTAACCTGCAAAACAGGTATATTCGTTAATGAAGTCATAAAGTTGTTCTGATAAAATAAAATTAAAGATAAAGTTAGAAATAAAGCCGTTTGGCTTTTGAGGCGAGGCCATATTGAGCCAGATGATGCTTTTTGGTTGTGATAGACTTGACTTTTGATCTCGCGGTCTCTTGATTCCTGCACTCAAAGAAAAATTCTTAGTTTGGGAGGGGGAAGTTGATTCGTGTTGGCTCGGAGCTTGACGCTGTTGGCGTTCCATTCGTCTTGTTTGTTTGGATCTCGTGATCTCCGTTCAAACCTCGGTAGGTGAACAATAGTGAAATAATTGCACGAAAGTATTTGATTTGAAAGGTAGGTATGTAAGTATATGTATATAAAAATGTAACTATATGTATATAGGTTGTGAAATATGTATATGTAAATGTATGTATGTAAGGAAAGATATATATATGTAAACGTATACATATATAAGTTGTAAAATATTCTGCCAACTTTAGATTGTGACGCTTCTAAAGTAATTGGTCTATAATACTTCCTGTCTGATAGCCTAAATCTTGTCGATGTCCAACCGTTCTTTCGTCTATATCTTTTCCAAAATATGCCCCAGTTTTGGGTTCAGAAGAATATGCTAAATTTATGTTGTGGTGTGACCGAACCTTATATAGGTTGCCTACGTATCCGCCAAGGAATCAGGTCAGAACGTAGTTCGTAAAATACATAAAGTGGTCTGAGTTTTCTAATAAAGGGACCGAACCCGATGTGGATTGCCTACGTATCCCACCAAGGGAATCAGGTCGGCGTAGTTCTGCTATATAAGTGGTAAAAGATTTTGTTGGATTTTATCTAGGTGTGACGGATCTGTATGTTAATAGTCTATGAATCCCGCCGAGGGAATCAAGCTCTGTGTGGTTTTCTTTGTGTAAGGACTTTGGATTTTCTGTTATAGCGTAACCGAACCTTATGTGGGCTGCCTACGTATCCCCCATGGGAATCAGGTCAGCGTAGTTCGTACGGATAAGATTTTTTGGTTTTTTTTTTTTTTTTTTTTTTTTTTTTTTGTTGTAAAGCAACCGAACCCTTTGTGGGCTGCCTACGTATCCCACCAAAGGAATCAGGTCAGCGTAGTTCGTATGCATGCCAATGGGAAAAATTCTAACCTAGTATGACCGAGTCCCTATGTGGGCTGCCTACGTATCCACCGAGGAATCAGGTCAAGCGTAGTTCGCACTGGTTGTTAAAGGAAAGGTTGCAAACTAATGTCGTCGTTTGATCTCTTTTTGGATTGCTAGCTTTCAGGCTTATGTTATCACCTATCGGCTATTTCAATTCTTTTGAGTGGAATCTTGTCTTGTCCCCTAGTTTGTTTGTCACTCTCTCAGGATGTATGTTGTCTATTCGTACATTTTATGTCACAATCGTAGAGTTGACAGTTTTGATAAATAAAGTAGAAAATAGATGGTTAAGGAAAATCAGAAATGCATTCATAGTTTTGCAATTCAAGCTTCCACAAGGTGAAGCAAAACAAACAAAATTTTGAGTACGGTTCAAGCATCAATGAAAGAAAACAAGTTCACTACATGTTCATGCTACCAAGGCTCCTGACGGATCGAGGACGGAGTACAAGTCCAATTCTTCGGAGTCTTTCCTGGTTAGGCGCCCCATATTGTCAGTGCCTTGGTGTTGCGAGTAGTTGTATTGGATTGTTCCCACGAGAGCGACAAAGTTGTTGATCTGACTCTTTCCGCACTGGACTCCTCTAAATCTTGGCATTTCCGTGAGCAGCCAAAGGATTGTTGACCACATTGGGCTTAGCTTCAGCGAGCTGAATTACTCCTTCCTTAATCAGGGCTTCGATTTTGTTTTTAAGCCCATAGCAATCTTCAGTGGCGTGCCCAACAACTCCAGAGTGGTATGCGCAACTTTTGGAACCATCAAACCATTTTGGGATAGGCTCGGGAATTTTTCCTTCAATCGGTTGTATTATGCCTGCTGCTTTCATTCTTTCGAACAATTGAGCCAAGGGTTCAGCGATCTGAGTGTAATTACGGGTGTTTTTGGTGTCAGGGTTTGGACGGGCTCTAGGTATAGTATGTGGTCGATTTTGGTAAGTTGGAGCTTGGTTGGGTTGATACGGGCGTGGGTTTTGATGCGGAGGCGCTCGGGGTTGGTAGTAGTTTGCTTGGGTGTTGTAAACGGGGTAAGGAGGTAGTGGAGCTTGGTAGGGTTCAGGGTAGTGGTAAGGGTGGAAAGTTTGTTGTGGGTGGTTAAAGTATGGAATGGCTTGGCTCGGCTCATGTCCTTGAGCGTTCATGACTGCAGCGACATCTTCCTTCTTCTTTTTAATCCCGTTGATAGAACCAGATTGTATAGCTTTGTTCATTGCTTGTAAAGCAATAAGATCCTGAATTTTCCCCGATTTGATTCCTTCTTCCAAGGCTTCTCCCATTCGAACAACTTCTGTGAATTTTTGTCCCATCATACCTATCATTTTCTCGTAAAATATGCCAGCCTGGCATTCAATGAAGGTAGCAGTCATTTCCCTATCATTCATCGGAGGTTGAACCCTGGCTGCTTCTGACCTCCAACGTAACGCATATTCGCGGAACGTCTCAGTTGACTTCCTGGTTAACTTAGTCATGTAAACTCTATCTGGTGTGATATCGGTGTTAAAACTGAACCTGTCCATAAAGTCTTGCGCCATGTCACTCCAACCACGCCATTTACGGACATCCTGTTGTGTATACCAAGTAAGTGCTTCGCCAGATAAGCTTCTTATGAAGAGCTTCATCCTTATGCTCTGGTCTCTGCCCACTCCAACCAGTTTGTCACAATAAGCCCTTAAGTGTGTATGAGGGTCGCCTGTTCCATTGAATGTATCAAATTTTGGCGGTTTGTAGCCTACGGGTAAATCGACGTCAGGTTGGACACAGAGATCCTCATATTCTACACTCTTAGTTCCTCTAGCAACTTGAAGGTTCCTCATTGCTTCTTTGAGACTGTGGATCTCTTTTAGCAGTATGTTATCTGCCCCTGCCTTTGCATCCCTTTCCATTTCTTCGTATTGATCTACCTCGGGTTGGAACCTGACCGTTACTGGGTTGGTAAAGGTTTGTGTTTCTGTGGCGTATACCGGAGGAACACATTGTGCATTTGGGGTGACAAAGTGTGCCCCGTGCATATGCTGGGTTGGATAAGTTTGGATGATGGGGGTGTTTTGGACAAGAGGTGGTGTGTTGTAATTGGTGTTTATAGGTGGTTGATTCGGTGGGTTTAGAGGAGTAGTTATAGGTGGAGGATTAGTGTTGGTGGGCAAAGGAACATAGGGAGTGTGTACTAGCGATTGACTTGGTGGGTTGACGGGTGGTGGATTAGGAGTAGTGTAGGTAGTGTAGGTGGGTGGTTGATTTTGTGGAGGAATATAGTTAGTGTAAGTGGGTGGTTGACTTTGTGGAGAAGTATAGGCGGATGATGGATTTTGTGGATTTGCGGGGGTGATCGGAGGTAAGTTGTTGTTGGTAGGTGCATTGTTTTGGGGAGGAAAATGCTCAGCAACTGGGGATTCGAGTGATGGGAAACGAGGTGGGTCTGGTGCAGTATTTCTAGGTTCAGGAGGTGAATTTTGGAGCGTGATGGATAAATTGGTCAAGTCCTTAACCCGATTTAGTTCTCCACGTAGATTCTCAATTTCTTGAGTCAGGCGGGCGATATGTTCATCCCGTTGAATAGCAGTTCCGTGTTCGGAAGTCTCGGGCGGATCGCTAGCGATCACGATGTTTTCTACACCAGTTGGAACAGATGCGGCCGGATCAGACATAGTAATTTCATTTCCTTGGACAACCCAACTACGTTCAGGTAACGATGACGTCTTTGACCTCGTGATGTAAGGATGGTCGGCCATCGAGTGTCAACACGAATCAACTCTCTGTTTTGGGAATAAAATAGACATACAGTATAAACGATGTTAATCTCATGAACATATCTAGGTAAAGTCATGGTCACGTAAAGTCGAGTAAGGCATGTAGCAAATAATTTATCAAGTAGTGTCAAACAAGTTGTCAAACAGATGTAAATGATTATATCAAACAATAATAATGCGTCCTAAGATGCATGTGACCTCTTTGTGCCAGAGGTAGGCCTAGCGTTTGTTTGAAGGGTAAAGTGTGCCATAATATGTCATCCCGTTGCTTTTAATTAATTAGACAAATTCTATTTCTCAAAAAATAAAGTAAAAAATAATATAACATTTATTACACGTCAAATGAATACAACGTAAAGTGTTTCCTAATCTAAATAAAATTTCCTAATTTCTAAATTTCAGCTCCGTTTTGCGATGTCCTTGATCTTCGTCATTTGTTGCACTCCGATGCAAATGCATACCTGTCATAGAAATGTTAATCATTCCCTCCTTCCTAAAGTTTAATTAATTAGAGCAAGTAGTCAATATTTAGGCACAGTTATCCTTCAAACATGCACATAAAGTATGATTGGTGTCACTCGGGGTCGTGAACCCGCTTGGACGTTTGGGTAAAGTCGTCTAATGGGTTTAATACACCAAGGGCATTAAACCTCCTAGGATATGAAATGTATGCTCTTAAATAAAGGTGTTGGTTTAGCTCTATCCTAGGTTGACTAGGAGTGGGTTTACTAGACGCAAGGTTCCCGAGTGGACTACTCGAGTGAGAAGGCTACGCGGTCACCGTTATTCGGACACCCCCGCGCACGCGCCAACTCTCCTAAGATTTGGATTCTACGAAGAAATTTGCGGGTGCGCTAAGCACACCTCGCGTGTACGTGTGATAGTGTGAGATTTCCAAAAGTGGAGGAAATATGAACGGAATGACAATTTATCGAAGCAGTAACACATAAACAGTTTATATCAAAACAAACAGTTTATATCAAACAAATAATTAATAGCATGTAAAAAATAGTTAACAAATAAATAAAGTGATTCCAAATAAACACACAAAGCCTATTTAAACTAAGTCCGTTATGGTTAGAACCTAATTGATTCCCCAGCAGAGTCGCCAAGCTGTCACACCCCATTTTTTACCCGGAGGTTAATGTAGAAGTATGACGTATTGGAGATTCCTGTTTTTTTGTTATTTGTTTAAGGAGTCGCCACCTAATTATTTATGGTGAATTAGGACACCTAAAGTTTATTAAAGTTATTTTTTAAAGTTAGCTCTGTTTAAGGTCTGCGAAACTTAAGATTCTAGGTAAGGGTTCAATTAGTCTAAAGGGAAGGTATTAAGCACCCTTTAAGACCCATTAACAATGGTTAACCGACCGGACTAAAATTTAATTAGGCTAAGTGTAAATGTAATGTTTTAAATGTTTAAGAAAATATCTTGTAAATATTCCTTAAGTTATTTAAAGTAAAAAACTTGTAGGAAAATAATAGTTGCATAAAGAGTTTAAAATAAACTAAAAGAAGCAGGACATGTGATATGTATTTGAAGGAAAAGTGAGTTATGCCGACTCACAAATCGAAAGAGTTATTGTAACATTAATGTTAAATAAATTTTAAAAGTTTCATAGAAAGACTATTAATTTTAATGTATGTTGTGCGAAGGTTGTTTCAAGTGTTGGAAAGGAAACTAAAGTGAAAAAGTTATCCGTTGAAACTAATTTGCTTTTTATTTCTTAGAATAAGCTGAATTAGTGTAAAATTTGGGGCGTTCTAAAAAAAACTTCTAAAATAGTAAGTATAATTTGGTTCCCTTAGTCAAAAATATATAGTCATGATACTTTGAAAATAAATTATTCTAAAAGATAAATATTATGGATAATAAATAATTTCGACATAAACTAATGACGCTAATTGTTAATTTTCTCTTTGAATTAACTACCCACAACTAAAATAAAATCCTTAATGTTACTAAAGTCTACCTCAATTAGCAAACACAATGTTAATCATAAAATACACGTTAAATGCACATAAAAAATAAATAGAATGATGCAAATGGGCTCAGCCCATTAAAGAATATTGCTGTCCACTACTGTTGTTGTTCACACCGATTGGGCTTTGGCCCAAATTTTATTTCCTGGTTTGGCTGACTTGAAGAGGAGAGTTGTGTTGGGCTTTTAGCCCGACGCCAAAATGTGGGAGATGACGGGTCGTTTGGATTCGTATGCGATGTTCATGCATAAGAATGGAAAGAAAGGATTAGTGTACAATCAATAAACAAAGTCAAACATGTGAGGTACAAACTCGAACAAATCAACAGACTGTATACATACTGCGTATATTTTGGTATATTTGAAATATATCTTATATATACGTAGATATACAACCTCAGTACCTTAACAGAATCGAAGCAATTGTACTGAAAATATTCTAACCAGCTAATTAGGCTGAACACAGAGAGAAAAAAAAAAACTCAATTTATAGATATTTCAAACAGTAACAGTTGGGCTTAACATTGAATTCTCATCAAATGAAGCACCTGCTTCCTTTTAAAACCAGTGGTTCACTTGGCATGGTTTTGACATCAAATTGTAGCAGCCAAATGCAACAAAGAAGGAAGAAAAATGAAGGAATTAGCATATGAAACAGGTGTTAATGTAACGCTAATAAATAGGCAAAGTTAGGTGTATGCAAAACAATAGGTAAAAAATGGAATACACACTGTTACTATATAAAGAAAAGATACAACATAGTGACAGCCTTAATGCAACAGCAAATTAACAGCGGTAAATGGCAATAGAAGGGACCAAAATGCACAGTTGTTCGTGGCATCATCTGGCTGCGGCTAGGTGTATCTTAACACATTTGAAGATTTGCCACATTCAAGTGGGGATGACTAAAGCAGGAGGCAAACAGAAGCAACCACAAAGAGGCAAAGTGACAGTATGAACAGTGATGAATAACAAAGGAACGCAAGCAAGGAACAACAGACAATTAAAGGAAGAAAGTTATACAACCGCGTTAAGGAACAGAGGTGAATACGCAGAAACAGTGAGTGTCCAAAGAAGGAGATACTGCAAATTCAGGCACAGTTTGAAACAAAGCAAATATGAAAGCAGGGAGAGAAGGCAGCAGGGGGCAAGCCATATGGCACATAGAAGGTCAGTCTATCTTAATCTATTTTTTTTAGACTTTCAGAATGAGCAGCACCGAACCCGAACATTTATTTTTCTAATCCTTTTACCTATACCAACCTCCTTCGACAACAATCCCAATTTCAGCAACCAAATAGAAGTAAAGCATATCATCTTTATTAAGACAAATCAAGCTAAACATAGTGTAGTCCTTCAACAGAATGTAACCAGAGACCTATATTAAACATGGAAACTAATGGCAGCAAGTTATTGCTGCGAACAACAGCTATGAACCATCATATGCATGTGTATTGATGACCTCAGGCCACAACAGATTAGAATCAAAGCAACAAACATCGATCCACAATATAAAGATACAACAATTCTCAAGACCCAGGCATTATGTTTTGCAGCAAACAAATCAAAAGTTGAAAGGATAAGTACTCTTAGCTAAATAAGATCAACATATTCAAGATTTTAGATGGCAGGGCTGAATTAAACTTTCAGTGATTCGATGCAATCTTAGAATTTGATTGGTATAAAACATATACGACGTAATCCTCTAAATCACAGAAGAACAAATGATCGATACCCACTGTCACTGCCTCCATATTAGCATTAATCAAACAGAAAATTTATTTTCGAGGTGACAGACAGTTATATGGATGGTTCAGTGCCGGTCTTTTCAATCGCATACAAAATATACCTAAGATATACACGTCCCGGTATGTATATCAGATGTGTATCGAGCGTATATCTTTTCTTATCTCGACGACCACTGTATATACTATGTATATTCTGTTCTAGATAGGTTCTAAATCCTAAGAATTCAGTCTAAAGCATCTAGACTACGGCACATCGTTCGAATTTCTTTTAGCGATTACTATTCTATCCTAACAGATTCCCGAACATCAAACAAATAATTGGTCAGACAAAGAAATTACATAATTAACACAAAAATAACAGAACTAAGCTAAGATTCTGACTAAAACAGAGATTGAAGACTAAATCGATGAATGTGTCAGGGTTCACCTTTTTTGCGCGCAGTGAAGTGGGCGTCGACGGCGTCGAATCTACGCTCGAACAACGAAGAAACCGGATCTGAACCCGATTAAAGTGACTGTGGTTTTGAAACAAAAAAAAGGAAAGGCAAATATAGTGATTGTTGGTCGTTTTGTTGATAAAAATTGATGTTGTGTAGGGGATTTTTGAGTTCCAAAATCCTCTTTTGTCGATTTTGATTGTTGGTTTCTCGCTCAATCCCGTCCCCCCTTTCAAGTTGTAAGCCCCTCTCCTTTTATGGATGAGGAGAGAGAGGAGCGGGGAAGTGAGATGAGTGGAGAAGAACGTGGGCGTGGGGAATGGCAGAGCAGGCGTGGGGGACAGCAGTGGAGGTGGCAGGGAGCACGTGGAGGCGAGAAGATGAAAGGAGAAAGAGACGAGAGAGGGAGGCGGCGGGTGAGAAAAATCAGGGTGAAGAGGAAGAGGAAAAAGAAGAGGAAGGGGTGATTTAGGTTTAAAAGTATTGGGTCGGGTCGGGTATGCGGGTATGGGCTGGTCCGTTTGGGCTGGCCCATTAATTTAAATGTGGGTAAAAATACGGGTTGGGTATAAAAATGTGGGTTGTTTATTTGAGTAGGAAATAATATTGTATTGGTATTTTGGGCCATTAATTTGGCTGAAAATTGTTGGTCCTTCCTCCGCTATTTAATTATTCTTTGGGCTTCTAATTTAATAACTGGTATAATATATATATTGTGTAAAGATAATAAATATGTAAAAATAAATATTTTGCGAAGTGTTGTCTTGTAATTAATTTAACGAGTCCAAACCCGAAAAAATGAAATGATGACGAATCATCTAAAATTTGTAGTAAAGTAATACTTGTAATGTCGAAAACAAAAGTAATGATATTAGTAGTAGTGGCAATAAAATATTTTAACAATAAAGTATTTAGCTCGTTAGTAAATTTAGAAACCCGAGTAAATTAAATAAAGGGGGGACAAAATTGGGTGTCAACACTATGTCGCCTCCTTGGAGAAACGATGCATTAAAGCACTAGTCAAAACCATTTACATTAACACAAAGCATGGCATGAATTAACAGCCACACAAGTTGCTTGATAGAACAATAGCTGCATGAGTCCAACTTTTATATTGCTTTCATATTTGAATCATCTGTATACAAAAATCAACTCCAGCCTCATGAAAATGCACTTATTCTTTGCAAATTGCAATTCAGGGCATTTCCATGAAATAAAGGAAGGTTAATGTGCAAAAACAGTCATCGAAAACAGGGGCACAGATGAAGATATTCAGACCCAATTTTCCAAACCTTGTTCTGTATTTTCTGGAATATGTCTAATTAAGCATTGCTCAACTTCGAAAACATTCCAAAACCTGTGCCTCTCCTAATTTTGGAGTGGCCTATCAAGTAGACGAGATCCACTATATCTTGAGCTCTTCCACAAGATTGACTTGGAAAGGCGAAGAAATGACCCACCGACATCTATTTACCAAATGCCTATTATTGTATTATGGCTACCCGGTCTCATATGAGGATTTCTATGGCCAGGACCTTGCTTGTGGAGGCCCCGCTTGGGAATGTTGCGCAAATCCATAACCTGAATCGTCTGTTGCCTCTTGGCTGAAGGACAATAACGAGATACTAGTGCATCAGTCATTTAGTTACTACACACTACAAGAAACAAAAACGAACATTATATATCAATCAGCATTAAAAGTACCCATATTTGAGAAACAAAACTAACTCTTTTCAGCTTCTTGGTAACGCTCCTGAAGCTCTCTTTGTCGCCTCAAGTTTCACATGAGCTGCATCCTCATCTGGACATTTCTATTTCTAATACAACGAAATTATGAACTGTTAGTGAGGGATCAAAACTCTACATGAACTAGAAAATGAATCCCTTCAAATACTCACATTTGCTGTGTAGCAACATGCCTCTTTTGAATTGTCCTTTTGTCAGATTTGTGCAGGAGTTTCATTTCATCGTTAGTATCCATTTTCAGGAAGTCCTTCATAACTGATGCTGTCATGGACGCTGGTGTGCTTTCTGTTTTTATAGTAGAAAAATAGAGTAAGCATATTGTATTGTTCAGCATCCTATAATTTGTGTTCCATAGTTGCTAAAGAGAAATGAGTACTTAAATGACTTCCTCCCATGCCTGACTTACGCTGATGATCGGAGATAAGAAGCTTGTATAGGAATAGACTTATTCATACTCGTTTTTACATCAAACTAATATGCAAGAGATGTTTCTTTCATATGCACTTTTACGACTACTTATTATGCTATTTTTGCACTTTAATTTTTCACTAGTAAAGTTAAATTACTTGGTTTCTGCAACTTTCTTCCTTTAAAAGGCATATATGTATAGTCGCTACAAAACTCCATTTCCCTTTAACTGCATTTATGTTGTTATATCCTCTCTCCTTTTTTCAAAGAGATCACATTTTATACTTGAACAGGTAAACTCTTCCAAATTTGAAATGAAATATTATGAAAGCCACATTTGAGAAAATAAAACTTAAATCAGACATAACATGTGCACTGCGATTCCCTGTCAGTTTATAGGCATACATATTATACTCACTCTTCCGGACAGACAATTTTCATCTTTCAGTTCATAGGATGGAGGTGAAAACATTGGACATGCGACCTAACATCAGCAACTAAAGATTCTAGAGTCATCATTTCTTGTTCATAAACCACATGTCCAAGATTTTGAAAGAGTAAAAGTTACAAGTACAACATTGCTGCTAAGTTAACCTATATTACCAACTTGGCAATTACTTGAAACAATCAACAGTTTGAGGCAATAGTATAAGTACAATGTCACAAGCCAAGTTAGGGGTCACGATCGGTGCAGTGGACTTAGTCCCAACAAGTGAACCACTTCAATTACAACCAACTCAACCTGATCAACCTCAAGCAGTATCATACAAATTCAAAGTACCTCACAACATATCTTTATTACATTTTAAAAAGTTTAAGCAGAATAACTATCCGGAGAAAGCTTAAAAATGGTGCCGCAAATACTAAATACAACCCCATAAATCTGCCATGGAATCATGGAGAAAACACAAGAACAGGAAAATGCATAGTAGTCTTGGAGACTTAGACAACAACCAAAAGTAATTAAGACAAAGTAGAACGACTCCAACGGAAGGACATATGGGGCTCACAAGTAACAAAGGTGCAAACTGATCAGCTAACAAATGTAACTCAGCTTTCAGGTCAACATCAACTCTAGAATCTGAAAAGTATAAATTAACGATTAGTCTAGTGACTCAGCAAGCATAACCTTAGTTATTCATAGCCATTTACACAAGTTGTAACTTTTAAAGAGATATGCATGAAATCAAATAAGTATACTTAAACTCAAAGTAATTACATCTATATGCTAATAACGACAAGCTCACAACTCATAACTCAAAACTTGGACGGTTACTCTTTATGACCAAGGGATCCGCATATGCTAAATTCAGTTTCCCTATCCTGTTCAGCTAAGGCAGCTAACTCTAACTTTAAGGTAACTCAATTGTCACTTCTTTTTCATACTGTCTAGCTTAGGGCCAGTAACCCGTATTATTTCCAATCTTTGGCTTCCTTCCAAGCCTTTCTGAGAAATTAGCCTTCTTATCGTTCATACTTTAAATGAAAAGTAATTCACTTCGACGTATACATACACATACGAACACAAAAACACAGACATGCTTTAAAGTGTATATTAAGTATCACTCTAGAACATGCCTATAACAATAGGATTGCTTGCTTGTGAAAACTTCTAAATTCAAATTAGAATTCATCATGGATAGTTAGACATTCATAGGCATTTCAAAAAACGTATAGCACATATTCACCCCATAAGTTTGTCCCAACACTCTTACTTTATAAAACTTGCGCATATGTAAGGCTCAAACTTAACAAAAAAGTCAATTCATTTGAAGATAATGATGTGTACAAAACTCATGAGATTTGACCAAAATTAGCTACGAGTAGAGTTATTTCTTACTTCAACTCCATTTGGATCATCTAACTATGACAATTCTTCGAATGATCTATTTGAAATTTTTTAGGTTAGAGAAATTGATCCCTTAGCAAGGTCAGTGGCGGATCCAAGATTTTCATTCAGGGTGTTCGAAAAAATAACTAGACCTAAATATACACTGTAATATATGTTTAGAGTTTTCAAAAGTTAATATATGTATATGAACACAGAAAACTTACCCTAAATATACACTCTAATTTTTTGTCCAGGGTGTTCGGGTGAACACCCTAGCCTCTTACTGCATCCGCCCCTGAGCAAGGTACATGCTTAGTAACTCTGTAATAAAGTTAATGCTTCCCTAAATAGAACTAAACGTTTCAAAAAAGATATGCCATTATTTTTTGGAAAAAAGAGATAATTAGCTGAAGTCTAATTCAAGACTGTCCTTAAATGTGTACAACTAAGCTCATAAAGAGCAATCTAATTAGGTATCCAACCAGCAGGCACAGGTCTTTACGAGAAGAAGCTAAAGGAGTATAAAGATTAGCGAACTGTTGTAATATATAATTTTTTTCAGAAAAGAAAAACGGTGAAGCTTACACGAGTTAGAATACGTGATAGACTTGTAGGATTCCTCTTCTGCACTTTCAATTCTTGTCATTGAAAATATAGTTGCGACCATGATCAGTTGTTAATTATTTGCTCTGCTTATTCTTCCATTATTTCTTTTTTCTCATCCTCCTCTACTTCAGCTGTTAGTTGATCTGCTGCTACTTCTTCCATTTCTTCATCATTTGCATGCTAGAACAAAGCGTTGTTAAGAAAATAATAACAATAGCAACAACAATAATACAAATAAATGAAATAAAAACCAACACGATTACTTGATTAATTATGTCATAAAACTGGCACTGATAAAACTCAAATAGATACAAGAAATGTGAAAATAAAGAAAGCTAGCTGTGAATTCTTACAATATCCTGCGGCACATCCTCCTCCTCTTCTTCCGTGACTATTGTTTCTGCTACTTCTTCCCTTTGTTTTGCATGCTGGAGAAAAGGGTGGTGAAAAAAAGAGCCAAGATAAAAATGAATATATTAAATAGAAATCAACACGATAATTTGATTAGTTATTTCATATAATCGGCAATAATAAAACTCAAATAAATATAAAGAATTTGAAATAAAACAATAGACCTTGGTTGATCTAGTGGGTATTTAATTTGTCATGGAGAAAAGGGGTGCCTTATGAAATTGAAGCAATACAATACATTAGTACTATCTCTATCCAATCATAATAGACTTTATGCTCTTAATAATTATAATTTCAAAATGTCCAGTTATGAAGCAAGATTACAAAGTGTGCACTTTCTTGAAGTTTGAAAAGGAAATTTTGCCACATGGATGAAGTGGAACAGACCAAATAGACTAAAAGACAAAGACAAACATCACTACATTTGATTGTAAGTACCAATTTAAGGAATTGCACAACCAACCTGTTCCTCAAATTGATGGCACAAGGAACTATTTATGTCATTCTCCAGAACGGGCTCATGATTTATTGTAAAGTCCTGCAATCTTGGTGTGTTTATGTATCCTTGAGCAAAGGTCTGCTTTTCACCGCAATCGCTGATCGACAACTTCTCCAGCGAGGGAAAGTGTAGAGCATGTTTGCTTTGGCTAAAGCTTCCCAACTTTGGTAAGTCAGTCAGATATAAATGTTTCAATTTAAGAAATAGAGGCTTCATGCTCATTCCCTCTCCTTCTTCATCATCTACAATTACAGCTTCAATCTGTGAGCAGTTCCATATAGCGAGGTTCTTCAGATTCACCAAGGCCCCGATTGAAGAAGAAGAAAACAAGTTCCTCATCTTGTTGCAGTTTAAAATGCGTAAAATTTCCAATTCTCTGAAGGACTGTGTGCTTGAGAAAAGTTGGTGGAACCATAACTCACTGTCTAAGTCACGGAGTTCCAGATGCTTCAAAGTTCAAACCTCCAAATGAGACCTGAAATTCGGTAAACATTAAAGAAATTAAAACTCTTGACGACGTACACACATTTTGCATATATTGCAACATTTAACTGCAAATGGGGTATTGCCCGTCAGGTCATTTCTTTAGTATTTCCACGAAAGGTGCAAACTTACCGAAGTTCAACTTAATCAACTACCAAATGCAATGAACTTTTAATAAGTTCTGCACTCTTCACATATACATAGAAAATGAAATTTAAGTCGAAGCAGTGATTTATTTAATGGTGCAGTACTTACAGGGTAAGTTCCAAACTAAATGATCTACTGATAATTCTCACGGGCCACGGCTTATTTGATGTTTAGAATTTGGTCTTTGCTAGTTAATAGGATTTATATTCAAAATAATATTGGAATTGGTTTCTAGTTTTTAGTTAAAGTAGGTCTTGCATTATAAATAGGGTATTACTATCTATTTTCTTGTGTAAAGAAAATTGGAAAATGTCTTTGATATTATGAGATCATGATTGAATTATTTTTGGGGTAATTACATCCTTCAAATTGGTATTAGATCACCTAGGTAGAGACTCAAATAGCTTTCGCTATAGGCATATGCCGCTGCCCCGCCAAGGTTGATGCAAATTTTAAATGTTGAATTTGAGATTCAAAAGATGAAAGAATCGGAAAGAATTGAAGTTTATGTTGGTAAACTCGCGCCAATTGACAATAAATTAGACAATTTGTTGAATTGCTGAGAGTATTAAAGGTGCAAGCAAACATATCACAAGAGGAAGAAATTCTTTTCTAAAAATTGGAGAGAAGTGCTCCACAGGAAAGTCAACGGAAGATATTGATGAGAACTGCATCAACAATTGAAAATTTGTATCAACCAGTGAAAAAATGTGCTTCATGATGTCAAGTTTGATATATACATTGGAGAGAGGTGCTCCAACAAAAATAACAATAATAATCAATTGCATACAACTTTGATTTACATGAGAATATTGAAGACTAATTCAAAATTGGAGCAGGAAGCCTAAATTGTTTAGGATTTGAAATTTGCTACAGTAATTTCTTTAGTTAATGTCTAAATTTGTATTCAAAATAATATTATACTAGGTTTTATAGTTTCAAGTTAAAGTAGGTTTTGCACTATTAAAAGCTTGAGGTGCTACTACCTATTTTCTTGTGTCAAGAACATTCTGAGATGTCTTGAGATTTATGAGATTATGAGCGAATTATTTTTTTGGGTAATTGCAACCTTTAGTTATGCTTTATCCTGAAACTTTTAGATCTTTCCATCTAAAGTAAATTGAAATTCTAAATAATTAATCTGCACTGCCAAAGCTATTATTGTTAATTTTTGAAATAACACAACGTCGAGTCAATTTCAACTACTAACCTACTCCCTTTGTTCATTTTTACTTGTCATGTATACTAAAATAGTTGTCCATTTTTACTTATCTAGTTTGAAAAATCAAGAGATAATTTCCCAATTTGTTCATATTTTACTCTTATTATTAATTGTTGAGTTGAAAACTTCAAGGAATTGTTAGTTAGTGGTTACATCACTTTTAAAGTATGTTTGATTAATTTCAACCATTAGATGACTTAATGGTAATTAGGGGTGATATGATAAAATTGTAATTCTATTTTCGTCTCTTTAATAGGCGTGTCAAGTCAATACATGACAAGTAAAAATTGACGGAGGGAATAGTAATTTTATTCATCATTGGATAGCACAAACTTGTATAGGTTATTTATTAACTATACGTCGAATTGATAGTATTATGCGTGCTTATTTTACATCATTGCTTTAAATTGCCAATTTCTAGAAACAACACTTTTCAATGTTTTAAGAGTAAAAAGGCATTGTTTACGCACCTTAGTTCCAAAAAGGAAACGCATGCCACTGGATTGCTCTCCATTTGTGGGAATCACTAGACCTTTTATGTCGTTCAAGTCAGAAATTTCTAAGTACCTCAAACTTGGGAACTCAATGTTGTTAACCCCCTTGCAAAAACTCGTGAGTGCTGGTAAATTGCAAAGCAATAACTCCCGCAACCTCGGGAACTGGATGCCAGGGATTTGACTTTGATCAGCCCCATCCACTTCATTTTCCTCTAAAACAAATACTTGTTCCATCTCCTTACAATCCCTAAATGACAATATTTCAACGTGCTGCGAAAAAATCCTGGCTACAGATAGCGAAGAGAAGTGAAGTAGTCTCTCGCAGGACTGTACATGAACTGATTTCACGTTAGCAAAAGGAACCTTTTGCATATTCAGTGAAACAACATGCCTCAAATCTGACAGTCCATATAGAGCCAAATATTTCAAATGAGGAAATAGCAGGGAGTTAGCAGTCACGTTTTCTCCGTATTCTTTTTCCTCTTCCTCTGCACTAATAATTCGAGCATCATTCACAGGATCAATAAACAAATAAGGAGGGAGATTCTTGCAATTCCGGATGCTTAAATACTCAAGTCCTCTGAAGCAGCAATGGGAAACTAATTGGTAGCATAACAACATTGCATCATCCATATCACTGAGTTCCAAATTCTTCAAGCTTGCCAGTGCGTCCTGCCAAATGAAATCATTTTTGGCTAAAATAAATTATTTGTATAAAAATAATGGAGTTCCTAGAAAAAAATAATTATTTAATTTTCAAAAAAAGAAAAAAAGAAAAAAAGAAAAAGAAAGAATACAGTGAAATAAATAGTCGTTGCATCTACAGATAAATAATAAAAATAAAACTTGAGGTAAAATATATGTGTCATATCAAGAAGACCAAATACACAATAACGAATAAATCATTATATAAATAAAACATATGACCATTTTGTGAAAATTACTCCACTTGGAAGTTGATAGTCCATTTTCCATCAACCTCACATGCCCGGTCCAGGGGGTAACAACTATCAAATAGCCACATATAGGGGGTTTTTAGGACAGACTATAATTTAGGTATACATAAGAGGTCGTTGGACATGCAATTTGGACTTCAAATTTGAAGTTTTGATTTAAAATTTGTGCTTATTTATGATATTTGAACGAAACTTCGACTTCAATTTGAAATTTTAATTTCAAAGCCCAAATTCACTTAAAAAGTAGAAATTCAATTCCAAGTTTGTGATTTCAACTGTTTTAAAATTTAAAACTTGACCCATAAGTTTATGTGTCACAAAAAAAAAACCCCATAATATTAAATTCTAAACAAAACACTCATGCTCGACATGAAGAAATTGTTTGTACGATGTGGGAGTATTACAGTAAAGAATAGCTGGTTACTACTATTGATTGGACCAGTGGATCTTTATAAAGTTCTGTGTATTTGAAAGTTTGTGATAGCATGTAATCACAAAAGTTTATTAATAAAAGGAATATAGAGATATGCGATTTATTAACGAGGCCCCTTAAAATAGTCTAATACCTTATTTATGAACTATAATTTACTAATTTGATATGATTTTATAAGCCCAAGATATTATGCCATAAGGAAAATCTAAAAATGGACATGAATATTGATGCCAAACACTTCAAGCAAATATGACTAGAAAAGCTAGAGTCAAGTTGTACATCAAAGAGTCTAGACACATTCGTAACATGTTAGCCTTATTTCAATACTTCTACTATTAAATTTGTTGCATACTTTCATTCTGGACAATGCCTAGTCAGCTAGTCTAATCGAACAATTTAGTGGTCATGTATGAGAAAAATAATCATGGTATATAATTTGGTATAATTTTATCCAATGATTGGTTGTAATTTGAGTCATGTAAAACTTAATACACCAATTGGTGTATTATTTTATACTACCAACAACATGAAATAACTAATCAATGTATAACTTATACATGAATAAAGTACAAACAGGACAAAACTGCAAAGAGCATCCAAGGGTATAATTATAAATTTATTATTTTTTAGTTTAAAAATAAATAAATATATTAAATAATATCTTGTATATCTAATTTTAGTGCAATGAGCCAAACACCCAACAAAAAATAATCTTTATATTACTAATCCACTAATCCTTACTTAACTAATACTTGCATTATAGTCCCAGTATAACTTGTCTTCAAACCAAACACCCCCTTATACTTGCGAAAAATTGTACCAATTGAACACTTTTAGCTAACCAGTGAAATCAGTACAATATCATTTTCATTTTTTCCACTCCAGTACTTGAATTCCTTTATCTCACTTCATACTTTCACCTATGACTTTCTCCCAGAAGGGTCACTAGATGGGGAAGCATATCTTGAGTAATTCTTCGAAATTGCAAATTTGCAGGTATAATTAATTTCTAAGCTTTTAAATGGCCAAGGTGTTAAATAGAGACCATGACATGATCATTACCATAATTTGCTTCACAACTACCAGAATCACCCGGGGAAGAAAAATTAGAACACAAGATGAGAAGAAAAAAGAATGGAAGAGAATAAGAAAAATAAAGAGGGGAAAGAAGGAAGCTTTTCCGGATGTAGTTTGGGAAGGAGAAGGGAGCAGTGGGCAAAGGGCCAAGGGCCAAGGAAGGAGAGGCCCGGGGGGAGGGGGGGGGGGGGTTGTGAGTTCTTAAAAAGATTTATAAACGGAATGTTTTCTTTATTAAAATAAAAATTTCCAGGTTTCCCTTGTTGATTGGTTATTTTTTCATATAATATGCACTTGGAAACACACAGTAATCCTTTACAGCCGAATGTTTAATAGGCATAGATCTTGAGTGGTACAAGTGATCAATAGGAACTAATCCTCAGGAGTCAAAATCGAAAGTATCAAATAAGTTTAGGGGCCGTCTATGAGTTTGGCCTTAACACTATGTCTAAAACTTTAATCTCTAGATTAGTAACATGCTCATACTTATATTTGCACATATGAGATTAAATAAATCCACCATAAGTTTTTTTTTCTCTGGAATGATGCTACTCTAGGAGCGGCAAATTGGTGGGTTTGACAGGTTGGAAATGGTTTGAATAAAAATGGGTTGGGTTTCAACCCGCCCATATTTTATGTGGGTAAAATATGAGTTTGGATGATAAATGGGTTGGTTGGTTATGAGTTAGCTCATATTATATGAATGTAATATTATTTTAAGTGTAATGTTTATAATTTTTTCACATATTCATAATTAAATATTATGAAATAGAAAATTTGACGGGGGAAGGGGTGGGGGTGTGGTGTAAGAAAAAATTTCCCACTTTTTATAAAAAAAATTATAAAAGTAAAGATAAAACATTATGAAATAAAAAATATAAAGAGGGGGGAGGGGGGAGATCTCACTTTTTTAAAATAACTTATAAGCTAAAAACTAAAATTTGAGAATATCCGACTTTTGACTTTTAACTTATTTTTATATTTTTTTTTTGTCTAAAAATAAGTATTTAAAAACACTTTTATCTTTTCGAAACGCTTAAAATAAGCTCATCCAAGCACCTTCTTAATAAATATTAGACCCACTCGTTAAGAGGCAGTCAACTGCGATTTTGCGCATAATTACTAGTGGTATCTTTTGTGACTAAAATTAATAATTGATACTACTAAGTAAACTAGGGTTAAGTTACGCACCTTTTCCCCGAAAAGGAAGTGCTTGTTAGCACTTTGGTTGAGTTCTGCAGTAAGGTTGTCATTGTTGGAGAAGAATCCTCTGATGTTCGGTAAATTGCAGATATGCAAGGTACTTAAGCTACGGAGCTCGATGTTGTAAGTCCCATTGCAGAAACCCTTTAGCGCCTCTAAATTTTCAAGCTCTATTCTCTCCAGTCTAGGGAACTTAACCTTATCAATCTGGCTAATTCCATGCCCACCACTCCGATTATCTTCCTCTAGAAGGAACACATGTTCCAACTTCTTACACGAGTTTATTTCTAGACTTTTAAGAAGTGGCAAAGTTGTGGACGCCACCGGCATAGGGAGAACATAAACAATTTCCTCACAATTGCTGATGCTAAGGTCTTCGAGGTTGGCAAAACAATTAGTATATTGACTTGGAGCCTCGCAGGGATAGATCAAATTTGACATATTTGCAAGATACAACAATTCTTTACAATCACTGACAACTAAGAACTTCACATGCTGGAAACTTTCTCTCGCCAATAAATCAATAACATGGCTTGTTACACTATTCCTCAACTCGACTTTTTCAGCACGCACTACAACGTTGCTTAGCCAATCCGCTACATGCTCTGCATTAGAACTACACAACACCGTCTTGGAGAATTCACGATAAAAATTTGCAGAGGGTCGAAAATCAGATATTCCAGAACTATCAGACGACACTATGTGTATAAAAAACCTCGTTAGCCCACCAGGAAGACTTGTATCTTTTGGGATAACTCTGTCAGATATGACAATTCTTAGCGTGGTTAAATTCTGCATCACCTGCAGTTCAGCAAGTGAGACGTTTTTGACTTTGCTCTGTTCCACTTTATTTTCGACTTCCCATTCAACTCCACGACATCCTTCCATATCAAGTTCTTCTAACTCAAGAAAACTTGATAGGACTCCTGGTTCAATTCTTTCAATAATATCACAGTTCAAATCCAATAACCTGAGCTTCTCTAGCTTTCCTAGTTCAGCTGGAACAACTCGAAACTGTGAATATCTCATACTCAGGATCTCAAGGTTAACTAACTCACCTATCAATGATATATCCTCCATCTCGCAGTGTAACAATGTTAACATGCACAAATTCTTTAACAATCCAATTGACGACGGCATAAGTGAAAATCGCATGCGAGATACTTCGATTGTTTTGAGGGCTCTTGTACCATGGAAAATATCATCATGCAGATAAGAAATACCCCCTGCTTCCATTTTTATTTCTAAGAATTCCAATCTTGGGCAATTTAGCGTCTTTGGATGCTTTACAGCTGTCCTTGACTGTACTGAAATGCAAGTCACCTCTTCATGATGAATATCGTTTGGCCATTGATTTACCTTCAAACAATGGTTTATCCCAAAAATATGTTGTTCTCTGGATGTAATATATATTGCTAAATCTCGAAGAGCATCGTGCATTATGACCGAGCTATTATCCTTGTCTTTTTGTAGCAGGAAACAACTTTTGAGCTGATCAACCAATAATTCCACCCTTATCCTAGCTTCTTGAAGACTATTAATGTGTGCAAACATGCCCAAACTCATTCCACGCCTGGCAAGAGTTTCCAGGGGTATAGAGTAATCTTCTGGGAATAAACAACAATGCAGATATAACTTCCTTGCTTCATCATTTTCTAGATGATCGTAGGACAGCTTCAAGGATTTATATACTTTTCCCAATCCTGTGATGTTTTCTGGAAGGACTGATTTTAGCTGTGTAAGTGCACCTTCCCATATTTCCTGACTTTTATCTTTCAACGCTTTTGCAACAGTTATTATTCCAAGGGGTAACCCCCCACATTCCTTTGAAATTTCTTGTGCAATTTGATTAAAGGCAGGATTAATAGCTCTATCACCAGCTTTTCTTTTAAAGAGATTCCAGGATTCTTCATCATTCAATGAATCTATGGTGAAAATTTTCTCTGTATTCTGAACCATAAAAAGGCATACTTCTTTTTTTCTCGATGATAGCATGACTTTACAACCTTTGTGGTCATCCCCCAAGGGAATTCCTATTTCCTCTAAATCCAGTTCTTCCCAAACATCATCTAATATTAGGAGAATTTTATACCCTCTCTTCAGTCTTGTATTTAGTTTGATAGCTCTCATGTTCTTATCCTCTTCATTAAGTTCTAGACCCAATTGTTTTGCAATTGAGGCTTGAAGCTTTTCCAAGTTGAATTGTTGGGAAACTACTGTGAACACAACCTTATCAAACAAGTTTTCCCCTTCGACCTTTGCAATAACCTTCTTCTCCATCCTCGTCTTCCCAACACCACCTGGACCACATATCCCAATCATAGTGGTCTCCTCATCATTTAGAGCTTTAATGATATCTGTCATGATTAATTGTCTTGACATACCATCATTCTCATCAGAGTCTTTCTTGCTTACAATGCAAGCCTTATCAGGAGGAGCAGAATAGTAAAGTTTCGCATACTCTCTCCCATCATTTTGTCGTTGGATGACAGTGTCAATTATCTTCTTAGCTTTCTTACTCAACACCCAACACGAAATCAAACCTTGACTTGGACACCCCTTTCCAATATCAGCTTCACTTGGCAGAATAGTGTTGGTCTTTTTTAAGATGTCATCTGTTTCTTTGAGCCAACCCTCAGTAACGGTTCCGACACTTCTCAAATTTCTCTCCTCCTCCTCCTTCAATTGAACCACATCTGCTCTAATCTGATCCAACTTCTCCATTTCATCTTTTAGATTCTGGATGTTTCTCCTGTAAAACATCAGATAACCAAGTTGTCGTCCAATTGGTTTGACTATGTAGTTCACAACTGGCTCTGTAATTAATCCCACAATTTCTAAGGCCATTTGCTTGCCAACCTTGCTTGCTTCTTTTTTCAATTTTTTTACCGATCACTCTTTCCGTTCAGTATGGTTGCTTTCCTCTTTCTTCTTTTGTTTATTTGTTCCTGCATAATAAGAATCAAATACAAATAAGACAACATGAAGTTGTTTGTCCATGAAAATTTTCTCATATTTCACAAGCAACAAGACTTCTATACTCCTAGGACCCGTTTGGCCATGAAATTTATTCACTTTTTTCCTAAATAATTATTCACTTTATTTAAAATTCAGTGTTTGACCATGAAAATTTCAAATCCAACTTGAAGTTGTGTTTTAAATTTGGAAAATAATTTATAACCTATTTCCATCTCACTTTTACTTTTGAACTTGAATATTACACCAAATATTCTTTACAAAAAGTATTACCAAACACAACTCCATCTTCAACTCCAACGCCATAAATTTCCAATAAAGTGAAATATTTGGAATCTGTGGCCAAACGGCTACTTAGTAAGTGGATAGAACCTAGTTTTCATATAACTAAAGTTGGAGTTGGCTCGTTTGAGTTTGAGTTGAGCACTTGAGTTCATCATACAAAGAACAGCTCATTATTATGGACTTCAAAGTTTAGCCTTAGAGGCAAATGGCAATTGGATCTAGGAATACTTCAAGAAAGTAACAGCTCATATTTAAGGACTTCAAAGTTTAGCCTTGAGGCAAGTGGCAATTGGATCTAGGAATGCTTCAGTTCATATTTATGGACTTCATCCAATTTCTAAGAACATAGGAAGCAGTTGATTACACACCCTTCCTATCTTCTTTGCTGAAAATCCATCCAACATTCTACGTCTGACAGCTTAAACCATGCTGTCAGGTTTCATCTTCCTATTCGTACTCATTGTTTTGTATATTAGCATTCTTTTCCTATTCTTATCCCTTGTTTTGGGTTTTAGCAATCCTTTCTGTCATGCACCTGAAGCTATATATTGGATGGATTGGGAAGAAGGGTCACAAAGCAGCCTGCCATGTTCTAGTTAAAATGGAAAATGTGTTGAAATAAAACAACGAATGAGATATCTCAAAAGGAAATGTCCAAATTCTTCTTTACTATATTATTATTCTCTAAGATATTTCTAATTTTTGTCTTCCAGTAGTAACGGACTCTAGCTATTATGATTAGCCTTTTAATCCTCCTTATTGCTATTAACTTTGAGTATAGCCGTTGGAGTCGTTATTACTATTAGCTATCAGATTGCGCTCGGACGTTTGTTTTAAGCTTTTTTTTTAATTTGTGTATTTTTTCGAGATCTATGCGGACAAACGGCCGCAAGGCGGTTTGGCCTAGCCGATTTTTGAAAAAACGTCTTTTATCCCATTCAATTTTGAAAATAAAACTGACTAATTTTACCGTTTTTCGGACTCCGGACTCTATAACAAATACCCCTCCCCCCCCCTTTTTTTAACTGTTTTTCTGCTCTTCATATGGCTATGGTTTTAATTTTATTTTTTTGTTCATTTATGTTCCTATAGTTTTTATTGGTTTTTATTGACAGTCAAGATGGTAATGGACAGCACATGGTGGATGCTAAAACAGTAGCAAAAAAGTTGAGCACTTAGAACAAACAGAAAACAGATGGAAACAAGATATAACGAACGTGGATGCATACAATATATTTTACAAATATATGAAGGTATAACGTGGACATCACCACGTTATACAAAAATATTTTGTATAACGTGGGCTGATCCACGTTATACAATATATATTGTATAACGTGGTGATGTCCACGTTATACAATTTATTTATTTTTTAAAAATTTTCGTTGATGGCTTCTGACAACTGAAAAAAAAATTTGGGGGTATAACGTGGATCAGCCCACGTTATACCCCTTTTGGTATGTAAATTTTTGGATATCACCTTTTAGTTTATATCATATATTTTTATACCCTTTAGGCTCCGGACTCAGCAATTGAAGCTGGTGACGTTGGTTTGTTACCAACGGTTAGTCTATTGGTTAGTCATCTTCATCTTATATATATAACCTTCCTGTGCTTATGTTGATTATAGAAATACCAAGAGACATATACAAAAACATATTTTTGTCATAAATTATAGTGTGCTGGGTTTTCTACTTTGTGAAATCTTTGTTAGATTCTGGCTCCTAGTTTTGTACTAAAAAAGCTTGTTGAATCCTGGGGGATACATCCATACTGGGTGAAATATCCTTAAGGACAATGTCTTAATTGACATGCCTCAAGCTTTCAAGAATTTTCTGCAAGGTTCGTGATTAACTATTTTCCGACAAGATTTGTGATCAAGTATTTTTCGTAAGATTTCCAACAATCTTAAGGATATTTTATACTATAATTTTATGGAGAATACGATTTACAATATAACATGCATGGATGGATTACTGTCACGCCCCGAACCATGGCCTGGACGTAACACGGCACTCGGTGCCTGACTACATGTGACCGAGCGAACCACATGACTTGCTGAATCATCATGATGCATAACATAAGCGGAATATAACGTGAATGCATGATGAGCCTTTATAAAACATAATAAGTCATAATACTTAATAAAGTACTTGTTTAAACATGAGTGAGCCAAAATGGCTATGCGACTTCGATTATCTGACATGACATAACTGTCTGTTCTAGTCTATGAAACCTCTATCATGAGTCTGACTGAAAAACATACTTACTGGGACAAGGCCCCCAGCATACCTTTAAATGCATAACTAATCATAAGATAAAAGTTGACTAAACCCCGAATGAGATGGGGCTCACAAATAAGCTGATACGAATGCTGTCCTACTGAGCAGATGTGTCGTCCTGTAGATCAGTACCTGCATCGTGAAATGCAGGCCCCCGGGCAATAAAAAGGGGACGTCAGCACATTGAATGTACTGGTATGTAAAGCAACCGGAAGAAACAACATGGAACATGGAATAACATAGTAAGAACTGAAACTGAAAACTTGGACATGAACATGAGCATGAGCATGAGTACAAAATCATGAAATTTAAAACTGAAACTGAGTACTGGAAGCATGAGATAGTCTGTAGTAATCTGTAATAATCTGTAATACCGACATAAACCACCACGGGGAGGAGCGTGGAGTCTGATCTCTGCCCGATCAGCTAAGCCATCTCGTACCTTGCCGGGGCACGAGACATGAACATAACATGAATGGATCCAAATCCCTCAATGGGGAACATATAAAGGAATCGTCCTACTGGGCGGAACGATTCTTATCCTACGTTGGCATACGTAGTTTCAGGCTATCTGAGCCTTCTCGGTATTATTACAACTCCCGAACATGAAAATAATATAGTTGGCTAAGAAGCCCATGACTTTCGTGAATTAACTTGTACTTGTCTTGAAATCATGATTTCACGAAAGGACTTGTAAACATATTTTCATGAAATAACTTGTAAACTTGATCATGAGAAATACCATAATGCATAATCATACGTTTGTAGCTGACTTGAAATGCTTGTAATTTGTAAAATAACATTTTACAATTTCATATAAACATCATGAGAACACATGAGGAAGAATTCATGATTCATGGATTAAGCTAGGATTCCTAATGTCCGAAATGGAGGTTTAGGAACACAATAACGAACATATATACGGAATTCATGTACATACATACATACATACATAATTACGGGCTACCAATACATTGGGTTTAATGCCCTAGGAGTTGAACTTCATAGAATTTACTAAACGGATCATGGGGAAGAACATAGAAGTTCCCACATGTGGATGGAAGTTCTACATACCTTAACCTTCCGCTTTTGGGCGTATCACAATGTCCTTCACCCCCTTCAACTTCAATCTATAGCATACAAGTCATAGTGATTCTATATTAGCAACAATATCCATGTTTTGTTCATCTAAGCATTTTATCAAACACTTAGTGGGCATGAAGCTCTATAACCCCCATTAATGGTGTTTTCTTCACCAAATACCCATTCTTTTACTTCTAACAATTTCTACAGTCTCAATTAGGTGCAATTAACATCATTCTTCATAATCCATATGAATACAACAATCCCAAGTCATCAATCCAACAATTCTAACATAGTTCATATAATCATCTTCAACAAACCCAATTATTATACTCCCAAGAATTCATCAATTCATAACTATAAATGATTGGGGAGTAGAAATATTACCTTTTGGGTAGTCACCACGAAATCAACACCCCCAAGTCCGATCTTGGGCTTAAAATGACGACAACGACTTGTACTACACTTTTTCCTTCACGAGCTTTGGGATTCGGGGCCTTAAACTTGGTTGATTTTCTACTTTCTCTCTCTAATTTCCCTTCTCTCTCACTTCCTCTCTCTAAAATCTGAGTTTTGGAGGAAAAATGGGCTGTTAGGGTAATATTTTCTTTATATACCAAGGGAAAAATGGGTTGACCCAACTTGAAAACGGGTTGGGACCTTGCTGTCTTAAAACATCCATATCTCCTTATCCCGACGTCTCCTGTGAACCCACAACCTATGGTTGGAAAGGTTTTTCAATTATCTACAACTTTCGTTCTTTGAGTTTTCCCAAATTCCCAAGTTATGATAGGGTTATGGCCTCCCGAAGTCAGGTGACCCGAAACGTATATACGGACCAAGATACGGTCACTGTTACGGTCCCGTAACACGAGATACGGACCGTAACTTGGTACCGTATCTTGGTGAAAATTTCCAGTGAGTTTCTGGAAATTTTCGGGACGTTACGGTCCACTGTTACGGACCGTAACACGAAATACGGCCCGTAACGTCTCCGTTACGCTGGCAGAATTTCCAGCGAACAAGCTTCAGTAAAATGGGCATAACTCTTTGCACAGATGTCCGTTTGATCCCCGTAAGATACCGTTGGAAAGCTATTTCAAAGGGATACAACTTTCATCAAGGAAGTTTTCTCAAATTCCCAACGGATGTTCATGAAATTTTACTGGAAGTCAGACGTATCAAAAACTTAGCCGATTCTATAGGATTTCAAGTGCCTTACTATTAGCCATATTGAGACGATCATATCTCCTTGCTCCGATCTCTGATTGGCTTGATCCTTATATCGTTAGAAAGGTATTTCTACATACTACAACTTCATTGATAGTACCTTCCAAAATTCCAAACCGATCAAGGAGTTATCGCTGCCCGAAATAGGCCTATCAACCATTTTCGCAAAACGTTCAAACCTTCCATGTTTCCACTAGAACTCTAATGATATGAGCTTAAACTCAGTCCTAAAATGCGGGGTGTTACAATTACAATAGTTGATGAGGTAACAACTTTTCAGTTATGTTAATGAAGTTTGTAACGATACTATAAATTCTATGTTTTAATAAATGGTTAAAAAAAAAAAAAGACATTGTTACAAGTCCAAAGATAATAATCTCGGTGTTAGTGGAATTAGCATGCAAAGGGGTTAAGTTTTACAAATAAAGAAGCATTAGTTGTTGTCTGGGCATCGTGCATGTAATGAATAAAGTTTGTGTTTTTACAAATAATTTTGAGGCCTCTTTATCTTCTATTAATTTGAAGAACTAGTGCTAGCTAAATATATTTGATAATAGCTACTTTAATGGGTGAGGCAGTTAATTAAAAAAAAAGTGTTTATTATAATTTAGACCTTACAAATGTGAGATTTTTGTGGTAACAAATTATATTTGAAGACCTTGGTATATTGTATTTTTTGAGGAAGTACTAATATTTGCTTAGCTCTTGGTCATTTGACTTAGTATTGAATAGTGGTTGGTTTTTCTTGTGTGGCTTAATTTGACTTTGATGGTTTAGTTGATTGAACTTTTGACTGATAGTTGACACACCCTTCATGGAGTTTAGAGGTAGTGGTGCACAATATCAAAAGCAATATTTCAACTACATACTGTTATGTATTGCCGTCAATAATAAATCTTTTAATGGAAATTATAATAGTTTTGTGCGTGGCGCTAAGCCATCATATATTCATCAATATAGAAGAAGATTTAGAGAAATGATAATCCCGCTAAGTAAAAATAAATTTCGCTAAGCGGATGATATAATTGTTTTATTCATTTCTCAAGTGAATCTTGTGGTTAATATGAGAGATTGAGTGTTAGGCCATCAGCCATGGTGTTACTAAGCATGTTTGTGCTAACAAATTAGTTTTGTATTCTACACCCTACACCCAAATTGAAGAAGAAGAAGAATGATTTATTTATGTTGGTGATTCAAGAACTAATCAAGTTCTTAAAATGAAAAAGTTCTTAAAATAAATATTGAAATTGCTAGTGTCTGTACCTACTATTCTCATCTCATGTGTATTATATAAACTATGCAAATTATACTCGTTTTAGGAGATCATTTATTAAGATTATTATTTCTTATCCAACTCTTAATAAAGATATTACTTTCCTTAAAATATTTGTTGATGATGACATAGTACGAGTAACTTTATATAATTATTTGGGTGAAACTATATTATTAGCTTAATATTTTTAGGCATACTACATAAACAGGCCTTCAAACTTGGTCTCAGCTGATACGTATGTCCTCCAACTTTAGGTGTGCACAAGTAGGCACCTTAACTTGTCTTCACTTTGTCAGTTAAACACTCAAACTTACAAAATGATCATCTAGACACCTCCAAATTTATGTGTCATGTCAATGTCACGTCAGTGCCATGTCAGCATTTGTGTTTACGTGTTCAACTTTATACAAGTTGAGGTGCCTACTTGTGCACACCCAAAGTTGGAGGGCATACTTAACAGGAGGCCAAGTTTGAGGGCTTGTTTATGTATTGTGCCTTATTTTTAAGATGAGATATCTTATGAGAAAATAAGCAATTCTTCTTATGAGTTATGGAGATATTATTCCCTTATCTTAAAAGTTTTGAAAATGTGGGGGTTACGGTGTCATGAGTTATGAAAATATTATTGTCTGTCTTAAATTTTTGAAAATGTGGGGGTCATGGTGTCTTGCTAGAGTTATGTCGAGAGAATTTTTCAAAAAGAGATAATATTTTATTTGGTCTTGTTATTCATAATGTTTCTGAAAAAGTTTTGGAAAAAAGCTATTGATGATGAGATCAATTATAATTTTGAAAATTAATTGGTGGACCAATAAACTATGGCCACGTATTAATGAAAAAGCTCATATATTCCACATCATCTTTCGTTAAAAGGAAGGACAATTTTAGACTAAAATCAAACGTTAAGGGCATTTATGAACTAATAGATGGATGGAAAGGGCATATATTAACTAATAAGTGGATGGAGGGCAATTTTGAACCATTTCCAATACGTTAAGGGCATTTTTGACCCTTTTTTGAATTCAAAAATCATAGCCTAAACTTATGTACACTAATTAATTACATTCCAAGTATAGATCCTTCGTATAGGTTAGATAAACTGCATTTTGTATTCATTGTAAAACAGAAAAATAAGGAATAAAAGGTTGTCGTTTTAACATTTGTCTCCATAAAATGTGGTGGAAATCAAGAGGAGATGGGATAAAGTTCACGTGAGAGAGGAAAAGACATACTTATGTTGTTGGCTACAATTTGCAAAGTTTTTTTATTAAGATTGGCAATTTGGCATAAACGAGCAAATTTCGATAAGTTGGGTCGTTTTGTGCTATGTATTCATCTGTATGGTTATGTGTCTTAATTTGCCCTTTTTTCTCTCAAATTTTCTTAATCAATCAACAAATGTGGATGAGATACTTATGAAGGAAGAAAAAAGTCAAATCTGGATGAAATAAGAAAATATAGCAAGAAGAAAGAAAAATATCTTAAGCATACCTTTATCAGTAATGTCGAAGAGATCTAATGTATTGGGAATGAAGTTCTGCTAAAGACAATGACTCCAATTGGGAGATTTATTTGTTTTTTTGTCTTTTCCCGTAACACAAATACAGAAGGTATTTGGAAAGAAGAAAAAGTAACATGTGGATGAAATAAAGAAAGTTATATAGCAAGAGCAAATTTTAAAAAGATTCTTAAACATACCTTTGTCAGTACTGTAGAAGATATCTTATGTACTGAAAATGAAATTCTGTAAAAACAAAATGATGACTGCTAGTAACGGAGAGATTTTTTTGTTTTTTGTTTTTTCCAAAACTCAAATACAAAAGATATCTGCAGAAGGAAAAAAAAAATCCAAATGTGAATAAGATAAAGAAAGTTACATAGCAGGGGTAAAGAAAAATTTCTTAAACATAGTGGAATGAAGTTCTACTAAAACAAAACGAGGACTGCTATCCAACTGAGATTTTTTTTCCCAAACACAAATGCGGAAGGTATCGGCAAAAGACAAAAAACCAAATGTGGATGAGATAAAGAATGTTAAGTAGCAAGGACAAAGAAAAATTTCTTAAACATACTGGAAATGAAGTTCTACTAAAACAAAACGATGACTGCTATCCAACTGATCAGAGATTCTTTTTGTTTTCTAGCCCGAACACAAATACGGAAGGTATCTGCAAAGAAAACGAGACGCTGAGATAAAGACAGTTACATGCCAAATGTGAACGAATTCTTGAACATATTATGTATGGGAAACAGGACAACAATGATATCGAGTGTGCTAATAAAGTCTCGTATTGAAAGCTGAAAAGAGAAGAAGCTACATATAAGCTCGTCCAAAGTAGATAACAATAATAAAGTCTATTTGCGTTGTTTTAGGCCAACAAATAACTCCTAGCAAGCTGAGAGATCTAAGACTTTTCTTTTTATCTTTTTACCAAAAAGAAATGTGGTTAACTATTTCCAGTCTTGAGGGGAGAAGCTTTGTAAGTGTTGAATGATTTGAAATATTATGGGAACCGAAATTCAGTGATTACTAAGTTCGTGTGCCAAACGTACAAGGTATTAAGGACTGCACTTCAATCCTGTTTTCTAGCTGAAGAAGTTAGACTCATACATTGATGTTAGGTGTATTTATACACTTTTCCGCCATCTTTTACCCATACTTATACTGTATTTTAGAGCTAAATGCATTAAATACACCTAACATCTATTAACTATGTGATATGGGACTAATTTGTGCTTTATTGTGGAATCTAGGTCGTTTATGTTGAAAATGCTAAAGTGTGAAGATGAAGAGATTTAGAGCAAAATTGAAGAAGAGGACAAAGAAAAGAAGGTCACGTTGAAGTCTTTTGGGTACAACAAGGACCAATGAAGGGTAATCCGAGCAATTCTGGCTGATTCTGAGACAGTGCGGGTTAGACGAGTGAGCGGAAGGAGGTTGCAACACTTGAAGGCATAATACGACCATTGAAGGGTCCCATGCATTGGCTGTGCGTCACACACCCAGCGCACAAAATACCCCTTTCTGATTCTCAGACCTGTTATGCATTGGTTATGCGGAGCACAGCGGATGCACAGACATAGTCATGCGATGGCCATGCGACGCATGACCAAAGCACAAGACGCGTCAGTTCTCCTAAGTTGATCGGGATCGGGCCCACTTATCTCATATTTGCCCTAGCTTATAAATAGTCGTTTTTACATTAGAATAGAGGACTTTTGACCTAGAGAGAATAGGAGCCGCCGTGGAGGCTGGAAATTATTGGGTTTTATCTTTTCTTCTCCTTATTACTAGTTTGTATATTTTCTTTGAATGATTTGTTATTTTTCCTCCATGTCTATGTGGAGCTAAACTTCTCATTCTAGGGTTGTCGTAAACCATGATTATTGATGTTTGGTGATTATTTCTTATCTTAATATGAGTTGTTGAGTTTGATTGCTTCTTTAATTCTGTTCATAATTGCTTGATTGTTTGGCCAACAGTTAGGTTCTATCGACTATCTAATATACATGCTTGAGAAAGATGTTGTTAGATTAGAGAAGGATTAAAGAGGGCGTGATCTGATTATCCCTACAGTTGAGCTAGGATTTGTGGCTAGGATAGGAAAATACCTAGGCGCCGCGTTCAATTAAATACCATAAACGAATTGCGTTCTTAACAAGTCAATTCCATAGGAATATAGGCGGCAAACTGTTTTGAATAGGCGAGTAGTAGTTCGGGAGAATACTACGAGAGTTAATAATCCAGTAAATTAGCAATCGTCGACAATTCGGATTAAAGGGAAATAGTTCGAAAACTCAACAGGATTGGTGAACCAACCGCAACCCTGGAACATTCGTCTCATTGACAATATAAAACCCGCTCTTTCTTTGTTGAAGTTCACTATTTGTCTCTTTTATCTTCAATTAGTTTATAATCACAATCTTCGAATTTCATCGCTTGTATAGATAATTTGGATAGTTTAATTTAGTTGACGGTTAATCATAACTCCCTGTGGGTTCGACATCCGATTTCTAAAATCACTGTATTACTTGTACGACTACGTATACTTGCGTGTGCGTTTGGACGCAACATACATTATCATACAACTTTTATAGCACTGCCCGATCGACTATAATAGAATGAAGTTCTAGCTATAGTGTACACTTAAGATCCCTTTTAGTATAATAGAATGAAGTTCTAGCTATAGTGTACAATTAAGATCCCTTTTAGTTGAGAAATATTTCAAAGATCACAACAGTGGGATCAGAGGCGAAGCTGGAATTTTTAGTTTATGGGTTATGAATCATAATCTTTTTGCTTACTAGGTTCTGAACAGATTACTTGCACACGACACATACTAGATGAACTTTTTAATACAAATACAGAATTTGAGCCAAAGTTATCCATAGCTACTACACTAGCTCCGCCCCTGAGAGGGATGTAGGGGCGGATCCACAGTTCGGATACCGGTCATCTGAACCCGGTACTTTCTCACAAAATATTATTTATGTGTAAAAATCTACTAAAATTGTACCCCTCCGTTTCAATTTTTTTGTCTGGTTTTGACTTGGCATGGAGTTTTTAAGAAAGCAAAAAATTTGAATCTTGTAGTCTTAAACTAGAACGTACCAAAATATCCTTTAATCTTGCGGTCTTAAACATAACATATGAAAAGTTGAAATTAAAGAGTTATCACAAAAGGAAAGAGTCATTCGGACTAAAAAAGAAATGAATTGAAACGGAGAGAGGAACAAATAATAGGTATAAATCCATAACTTTATGTGAGACTGTGAGTCTATGCCACAAAAATAGGGTAAGGTTTGCGTACATTCTACCCTCTCCGGATCCCAGTTGTAAGACTACACTGGATATTTGTTGTTGTTATTGTTGTTACATGAGATTGTGAGTCATATTCTCCAGCACTAGAAGAAAACAAAGTAATGAGATAGATGGAGATGTGCTAACCTGTTGAAGAGTTTTGTCACCAGTAGTAAAGGAAGCAAGAGACTTGGTTTTTAGCCTTTTGGTCGCTGGAGAGATGCAATAAATGATGAGATTGCGGGATGGCTGTTCAAATCCTTTTTATAGACAAATGAATCACCAGTTATGTTTAATATTAATCCATCTATACAATTTTAAAAGCATGAACATAAATGTTGATTGACCAAAATATTCTTCAAATATTGAATGACTTTTATACCCTTAATAAGCTCTAATCCTATTTCTTTTCTATAATATCAATGTAACAAAATGTAAAATACTTCATTAGTTGTATAATCCAAATCAAAATGTAAAATGGTGTATTCTTATCTATATAAAAAAAAAATCGTAACATAACATTCCAATCCTATTCATAATCAAATTCTTGGAAACTGTAGTTTTCGGATCAAACTCCCAAGGTCGGAGATCATATATAGTTCTTTTAGACATTAATTAAAGTTCAATCGTAGTTAAATATCCACTTAAATTAATAGTCATTAATAGCTTTATCTCATTTAAAGTAACTAAGTTTAAATAAAGAGATATTTACACCCAATGTCAATGTGGTATAGTTACAACATCATTTAAACCCATATAGTAATTTTTATCTATCTATATTTTATTAAAATAGTAAATGTTGAGAAATGAAATATTCCCCAAGATGTTGATGGAATTTATTGTGAAGAACATTAGCATTTTCTAATAACATTTTTTACCTCACTATTAAATTTAATGTCTAATTAACATTTTTTGTTATATAATGTAATTACAAGTAATATTACCTAACATTTTTCTGTGTGATAAACTAATAGGGAATAATGTGCAACGCACATTCGTAGAGACTAGTACTATATTAAACGCACGAATAACCTTAGAAATGTTGATTGAATTTTTTGTCCTTCGTTAAAAGACTCTGCAATAGACAAAATTGTCATTTACTATTTTCCTCAAAATATTATTAAATTATTGAAATAGACGCTTAATTACTTCCTAACATGACACTTAATTACTTCCTAACATTTAAGACTTAGAAACTAATTAAATTAGAAGTCTTTATATTTTTCTTAGTGTCCTTTTTTCAAAAAATTTCCATGCAAAATATGTTTCCATGTTGGATAACAAAATACACTAAATTCTACCTTAATTACGTTTGCGTCTATTAAACACGTTGGAGTCTTTTCAAAATAGGAATTCTTCTCCAAAAAAGTCAATATATTTACATCCCTTTTTGGTATAGGAATTATTGTTGACAAATAATGTCATTTAGGTTTAGAATTTTTTTTTATCAAAATTACTTTATGATACAAAAGAAAAGGAAGACCTAACTATTTATGTTGCCATAGGAGTCTTAAGTACCGTGTTCGGTGCTTCTACTTCTAATTCCTGGTTCGAGCCTTTTCCTAGCTTATGTTGTGATCTTTCATTTTTCGTGCTTTTCTTTAATGCATGTGTTAATTTGGAGTTACGACTGATTTTTTTTTTTGATTAATTTTTTGGTTACATTATATTGAAGTGTTTTCATTAATTTTTTTTAGTTTTTTGATTGCTGAAATTGATAATTATAACTCAAAGGTTCTTGATTGTAGGGATTTTAAGTATTCCTAGAGCCATGAATGAGAAATCCGACAAGGCCAGACGCTAATCCGAAAGTTTAAAGAATATTACAGATAAATTCAGGTATTCAATTTCATTCTGATATTTTTAATTAGCTTAATCTTTTGATATGCTTGTGTCTTGTTCAATCACTTAGTACCAAATCATCAGTGCTTATGCGTTTGTGGTCAGGTTTTTTTAAAATTTTTATTTTAATTTTTTATCTTTGTTTGTTTAGTACCTTTCGGTATAATCTTACATTTTTAAGTCGCTCTCCCTCTCTCTCTCTCTAGGAAAACTAACGGTCTTCTCCCCACCCCCAACTCCCTCACCTACCCCCACCCCTACTCCCCAACTCCGGCCACCCCAAACTACGGCCAGCAACCTCCCGGTGGCCTACCCAGGTAAGTTTTCTCTTTCTCTCTCCTAGGGTTTGTGACAGCCCTATACCCACCCCCACTCCTCTTCTTCTCCTATCTTCCTTTTCTTCTTTTCTCTTCTCTCCTCTCCTTCTCTCTGGTCCGACAGATTCAAGCTTCCCGCCGTGAACAGTGTTTCCGGCGTGAACAGTGAACAGTGATTCCGGCGTCAGCAGGTTCTATCTAACTGGAGTTGGTACCTCCGGTTTTTTAATTTTATTTGTTAAATCTCTGTACTTTATCCTTGATGCTAATTTGCATTCTTGCATTACTTGTTTCGTTCTTGTCGTAGTAGTTACACTTTCATCTAGATTAGTACTAACTTGTGCTTTAGTATTGATTACTGCCTAGTCAAGTAGTTTATATTTGCTTTACTGGCTTTGGTAGACGATGGTGGACTAGGGTCATGTCCTCGGATAGGGGTGAGGGTTAGAAGGGGTAGGTGGTTTAAGGGAGTCTCTAGTCTGCGAGTAGGGTCTTGGAATATTGGGACTCTAACGGGGAAGTCCATCGAACTAGTTAAGATTCTTAAGAAGAGGAGGATTAATATAGCTTGTGTCCAGGAGACTAAATGGGTAGGATCCAGGGCTGAAGATGTGGATGAGTATAAGTTATGGTTCTCAGGTAGGTCGAGGGATAGGAATGGGGTAGGCATTTTAGTAGATAACGACTTACGAGAATAGGTGGTAGGGGTTAAGAGAGCCAGCGATAGGTTGATGACGATTAAGCTGGTTGTTGGAGGGTTTATTTTGCACATTATTAGTGCTTACGCGCCGCAAGCGGGCTTGGGCGAGGAGGAGAAAAGACGTTTTTGGGAGGATTTGGACGAGATGATGGGAAGTATACCGTCCACTGAGAATCTATTCATCGGAGAAGATTTCAATGGGCACATTGGGTCAATTTCAGGGGGATATGACGATGTGTATGGCGGTTGGGGTTTCGGGGACAGGAACGGAGGAGGAGTTGCACTGTTGGATTTTGCAAAAGCCTTTGGGCTGATGGTGGCCAATTCGAGTTTCCCGAAGAAGAAGGAGCACTTGGTAACCTTTCGTAGTTCGGTGGCTAAGACGCAGATAGACTTTTTACTCCTTAGGAAGGATGATAAAGGTCTTTGTAAAGACTGCAAGGTGATCCCGAGTGAGAATCTAACGACCCAGCATAAGCTCTTGGTGATGGATTTGGAAATCAAGATGAGGAAGAGAAAGAGGGTCGTGGACGACAGGCCTAGGATCAAATTGGGGAGTTTAACCATGACGGGTGCCCTGGAGATGGGGGAGAAGCTGAGATCTATGGGAGCCTGGGAGAGTAGTGGGGAGGCGACCAATATGTGGAATAGGACGGCCAGTTGCATTAGGGAAGTAGCTAGAGAGGTGCTGGGGGTCTCGAAGGGTAGCCGTGGTCGGCACCGAGGGGACTGGTGGTGGAATGGAGGAGTTCAAGAGAAGGTGGAAGCAAAAAATGTGGCGTATGCGAAGTTGGTAGACAGCAAGGATGATGAAGAGAGGCGAACGAATAGGGAATTGTACAAGATGGCGAGGAGGGAGGAAAAGTTAGCGGTTACGGCGGCAAAGACAGCAGCTTTTGAACGCCTGTATGCAGAACTACAGGACAAAGGCGGGGATAAGAAGTTGTACAGACTAGCCAAGACGAGGGAGAGGAAGGCGCGTGACTTGGATCAGGTGAAGTGCATCAAGGACGAGGATGGTAGGGTACTAGTGGAGGACGCCCTCATTAGATAGAGATGGCAGTCATACTTCCACAAACTCTTGAACGATGAAGAGAACAGAGATATTGTGTTGGGAGATTTGGAGTACTCCGAAAGGTGTCGTGATTTTGGATATTGTAGGAATATAAAGGTTGAAGAAGTTAAGGGTGCTGTTCGTAGGATGAGTAGGGGAAGAGCGACCGGGCCCGATGAGATTCCGGGGGAATTTTGGAAGACTGCAGGTAGGGCAGGTTTAGAATGGTTGACGCGGCTCTTTAATGTCATATTTAAGACGACTAAGATGCCCGAAGAATGGCGATACAGTACAATGATTCCATTGTACAAGAACAAGGGCGACATTCAAAGTTGCAACAACTAAGAGGGATCAAGCTGCTAAGCCACACTATGAAAGTGTGGGAAAGGGTGGTGGAGATGAGGGTGAGGAGAGGCGTGTCTATCTCAGAAAACCAGTTCGGATTCATGTCGGGGCGCTCAACTATAGAAGCTATTCATTTTGTACGGAGACTGGTGGAGCAATATAGGGAGAGGAAGAGGGACTTGCACATGGTATTCATCGACCTAGAAAAGGCATACGACAAAGTGCCGAGAGAGGTTCTATGGAGATACTTGGAGGCTAGAGGTGTACCTGTGGCGTACATTAGGGCGATCAAGGACATGTATGATGGGGCCAAGACCAGGGTAAGGACTTTGGGAGGAGACTCAGAGCACTTCTGATACGCTCAAATTACACCTATTAATGGTATAACGCGGACGTTGTCAAATATAGTAACCCAACAAGGTTGGGGTCGAATCCCATAGGGAATATGGAGAGAAAAGAGTACTAATCATATGCGATACCAATCTTTAAATGCTTTAATACTATTCCGGATAGTTTGAATTGATTGTTGAATAATGTAATTGAATACTTTGACTTAAAATGTAATTAATGTGAGAGAGAGACTAAGGTTGTGTTCTCCAATTTGATTAGATATTATGCTTCAGGTTTCAAAGTGATATACTTCTAATGGTTGTTCTATGAATATGCACTTGGTCTCTTAAAGACTTCTTAATGTTTCCCAACAGTTAAGCAGTATTTCCTCTTTATGATTCTTCCGAATATAAAAGAGTTACAATCGAAGAGCGACCAATAATGCCAATTTAGACTTATTCTTATTCCTAAGTTAGTCTATTAAACGAGGGTTAACGCCTCGAGTCATTGTTATTCAATCTTACCAATATTGACTCTCTTTCCCAAGAAAAGTCAATATAATGGCTTCGGCTAATGCTTGCAATCATTACCCAACGTTACAACGCAAAGATAGAATAAATAACAACAACCATTATGCATATATCAATAATAGAACCCATTCACATAATACCCATCATGGGATTCACAACCTTAGAATTGAAATTAGCTACTCATAATGTTTCTTGACAGAAAAAGCTTAAAGATTAACATAATACACTTACAATGCTAATACAAGATGGAATGAGAGTGAAGTTGTTACCTTAAATGCTCCAACCACTTCAAGATTTAAGACCTAGGGATTGTGCCTCTAAAATAAAATCTGAATTATGATTTAAAACCCTACATTAAGTATTTATAGAGCCAACAATCGCGCCAAGTTTCTGGACAAAAATGCCCTTACGCCGCATCGTTACGGACCGTAACCTGTGTTACGGTCCGTCCTTCAATTCGTCATTTGTCAGCTTTGACGTTACGACCACCATGCGACGGACCGTACCCTGTGTTACGGTCCGTCCTTCTGAAGCGTAAGTGGTGACAATTACTTGGCAACTCTCTGGAATTTTGGCTGATGTTACGGTGCAGTGTTACGGACCGTAACATGAGTTACGAACCGTAACACTAAACCGTAACACTGAAGGTTTTATTGAAACTCTCTGGAAATTTAGCTCATGTTACGGTGACATGTTACGGACCGTAACATGAGTTACGGACCGTAACACTCCACCGTAACACTGATGGTTTCAATGAAAACTTTCTGGAAATTTAGGCCCTGTTACGGTTCAAAGGTACGAACCGTAACATGAGTTACGGTTCAAAGGTACGAACCGTAACATGAGTTACGGATCCTGTTACGGTCAGTAACATGAGTTACCGATCGTCGCTTAGCTCCAATTTGTCCGTTTTTCAGCATTACTTCTCATTTCCGATCCTTAGTTAATCAACCCTATAAAACACAAAAATAACATAAGAAACAATGTAAAAACACTTAAAATCAAGCAACATGTCTAGTTACAAAGGCATAAAATGTGCTAAAATTCACGGCACATCAACACCCCCAACTTAAGCTTTTGCTTGTCCTCAAGCAACTACAACAATATTCGCTACTAACACACGACATCTTAGCAAAATAAGAATGACTACGGTGGGTTTGGAATGTGTTTCTAGCACGGACTCTTCAATCCAAGAAAAATATTTAGGCTCTTATCTATCTCCTGTTTGTGACACAAGACGCACATTTCAGAAAAATTTCAATTAACTATGCAACCTCAATTAATGACACAATCATAGTACGGGGGTCTCTATGCACATGAATTTCAACTTCCGGAAAGCCAGTTACTTTGAAACCTACAATCCTTATGCCCTCACATAGACCAAAGAATGTCCCAACACACATTTACGACATAAATGGGACAGAAGACTAAAGAGACAGAAGAACACTCACACTCACAAAGAAATTTGCATACCATGCGTGCACAAACCATAGGCTTGCCTTTATTTTCCATGCATTCAACTTTGAACAATTTGATCGTGATCACATTAGGACTTTTTGGGCTTGTAACATTGGCTTAGGGACGGGTAGGATGAATATTTGGGTATCGGTGACTCACTCTCCTCGACACTTCTTTTTGACTTCATTCACCATTCTTCCTATCATTTCCGATCCTCCATCTTTAGCGTGGATTTATTTAGAACTTATATACCTATATATCTAAAAAAAAAATTATTTTTTTTTTGTTATTTTTTTTTTTATATATATCCACGCTGAATTATGTCCCTTTATATTCGTGATCACCCCCAACAGGCCTTTGGCCTCATTTTCCGCATCTTGACTTATCACCCCCAACTTAGGCTTTTAGCCTCATTTTCCGCACTTTTGACTTGTCACCCCCAACTCAGGCTTTTAGCCTCATTTGTCATTCTTCCGTGTCAAGGAGGGACTTGGTGCCAAATGGGTTTATTCACAGAAGGGAAATAGGTTAGTTCATGGTTAATCGAAGAAAAAGTCTATAGGCTCAAAAATGGGAGACTAGGGATCATTTTCTGTACGGGCCAGGCTCATTTAAAATACTTGGGGGTTAATACAAAGAAAGTCTAAGATCACTTCACAATCAAATTCTCCTTAGAATTCACGCACGACCAACCGGGCAAGTTCTAGATTGCAAGCATTATATGCAAATAGAAGCTAAAAACTCACCACACAATGGTATAAGGATTGTTTAAATATTCCGACTTCATTTCCGTTTGAAGATTTCATATGCATAAACACCCTTTCTTTGCAATGTCATTAAAAGAGCCATACATGTCAATATCAACAACTCATTTTTGATGTATATCACAAATTATTTTTCGGAGGGATATCATTGAACTTGTAAAAACCATTTATATCTATGCTAGAAACACGGACCACTACCACTTAAGTCATCATTACTTTACTTCTATATTAAACATCCTAAACATGCTAGGTTTAACATACACATAGCATTCTTCGGGAATAGAACACATAGCAAAGAACAGCCGAAGAACGTCCTAACACATACTTGCTAATAAAAATAATACCAACAAAACAAAACAATAACAAACATGCTTATTATCACAATTTTGGGATAAAATACCCATCAAAACAAAAACAATAAAAACAATATCCAGTATACTAAAACAGCAATCCCAACAACCAATCAGCAAATACCACACCCCCAACTTAAAAGCATGCATTGCCCTCAAAGCATCAATATAACGCATTAAAAGAATGGAGGGCCTCCCTGGAGCGCACTAGGCACTCGAATCTGTCGCAGCATCATGGGGTGGAGCAGTGGGTGGGGGAGAAATACGGTGAGCCGGCTCAATGGGCTGAGCTGAGCTAGAAGTAGCTCCTGCGATGTCAGAACTTAACCGGGACTCCTGGCGGATTCTTTTCAAAGTACGCCGCTCCTCTTCCTCATTCTGTGGGCGCAACTCAGCATATGGATCAAGACTTTGGAGAATGGGCTCGAGATCTGGCGAGGCTCTGCTTCGCTTCCCTTTATCCAAAAAGGGGATATCCTCCTCCAACTCCTCGTCGTGCTGTTCCTCAACCGTGTCTTCGTTGTCATCATCCCCTAGTAGGCTCTGAACCGGCTGGTATAGGCTCTGTACCAACTCCGTGTGTACTTTAGGAAGCTGGTCTGTCGCCACAACCACTTCCTGGGCCTTCAATTTCTGCACATCATCCTTGACAGACCGCAACTCACTCCGAATAGCGCCCAATTCCAATGTAGGGTGTGTCCTAGTCAGCTCAGTCATCCTACTCTTAATACCATCTATCCGGGAGTGGATTTGTAGGTGGTTCGCAGCCATTTGTTCTTTTATCGGTCGCAGCGCTGCATCAATAGCCCTTTTTGTGTATAATTTTAGCTCAGTCATGATCTGCTTGACCTGCCTATCTGTGCGATCCGCTTGCAGGACCACTGCCCCAAAATTGTCCCGGTTGAACATCATTTTTCTCGCAAGCTCGGGTGGGACTCCTGGTATTGCCTGCGGTGGTGCTGGGCTTGCTCCAGTGGAAGAGGTAGGACCACCCTAAGTAGGTGCGGCTGGAGGTGGCATAGGCTGTGTAGCATGATCAGCCGGTGGAGCCTCAGAATCTGTGGGTTGATCCGCAGCAGCTCCCTCATCACCCATGATAGCCAAGGGTATAACATCTGACCCCGTAGGCCCCTCCGGCACCTCAGAAAACGATGCAGAGGGCACTGAACCCTGGCTCAACACATCATCTTTCCCTTTTGTGATGTCATAAATATGGCTGGTAATCACACTGTGATCGATATGGGGTAGGGGTTCTGGTTCTGCACGCAAGCATAGTAGCGTAATCAGGCATGGATGAATGAGGGAAGTGGCCGGCTGGGTGGCTCTCTCTCGGAGATCTTCGGCTATCAGTCGTCCGAAGTTGATCTTATACCGCGACATTATGGAAGCCACAAGAACAACCCTGTCTGGAGTCAAATAATTATCTAATTGGGTAGGACAGATGCTGAACAGAACAATCTGCCACCAAAACTTTGCCACTGGCGTTAGGGTGTTTTTCCAAATCCGCGTGGTGGCTGTCAACTTTGGCACTATGGCCCATTCAGGATCTGTTGTCCGTGCAATAACAGAAGCTACCCATTTTCGGACGGGGATTGTATCCTTCTGTTCAATTTTGTAGGCAAACTCCCCTTCTTCCGCTGTTGTAGGCTCTACATAATCTTCCCCGAATAGTGTTTTATTTATAGCCGACGGAGAGACATCTATCTTCTTTTTTCATAATACTACCTCATTCATTGCCGGCACTTGAGTTGTTCGCTGCCCTTTTTTCACAGCTTTGAATACAGCAGCCCCATACGAAGCGTAGAATTCCCTAACAAAAACCGGGATGTAGGACCTCACGGGGTTTTTCAAAAACTCCAGCTTGTGGAATCGGATAGTATCACGAATGCCCGTATATCCTTCTAGACCATCGAAAATGACATTCCGTTCCTCGAAAATACTCCGCCTTGGGTCCTTCCTCTCATTTTTTACCAGCTCACACCCTTTGTTGTACCAATCCTTAGATCCTTCCACAGAAAACCGGAGGGCCTGCTCATACACAGCCTGCATTCGAATGTCGGTTTCTCGCCTTTCCTGCGCGCGCGCTCCTCCGCAGCAGGCTGTCTGATGGGTAGTTGAGGTCGGAGTGTTGGTATGACAGCCCGCTGGGGATCACTTTGGCTCGACGAACTCGACGAGCTCGACTCTCTCAACTCCTCAGCCGAGGAGGAACTTTCTGATTGTGGGTCTGGCTGGCTGGGTGAAACTGGTGGGGGTGACTTCCTAGGTGCGACTGACCTCTTTTTAGGCCTGGTTTCCTTAATCAAATCGTCGTCGCGTAGCCGTGAGGTAACTTTGCTTGCAGCACGACCTTTTCCTTTTTCCGCGACTTTAGGTGAAGCCTTCTTTGATTGTCGTGGTTTACCCATACCTGTGGAAGGAAAAGTTAGATATGATGTACGAGAAGTTGGTCAATTAGACACCTTATGACTTTAAGTTAAGGACTTTAATTAGGCCAGGTACCGTAACACAGTCGACGGACCGTCGATGGTGTTACGGGCCGTATCTTCAACCATAGCTCAAATGGTTCAATTAAGCAAAGGGACCGTAACACAGTCGACGGTCCGTAACGTAGGATACGGTTCGTAACCTCTCACCGTAACATGACCAAAATTTCCAGAAAAGTTACTGGAAATTTGAGAGATGTTACGGTATGATGTTACGGTCCGTCACTTGTGTTACGGTCCGTAACACCACACCGTAACGTCTCTCCAAATTCCAGAGAATTTTCATGCAATCCATCGATGTTACGGTGTGGTGTTACGGTCCGTAACATAGGGTACGGTCCGTAACATCCCACCGTAACATCAGCCAAATTTCCAGAAAGTTTTCATGGAATTTATCGGTGTTACGGTGAGATGTTACGGTCCGTAACATACGTTACGGTCCGTAACACATAATGACGGGCAACATATTTGCAATCAAATGGCTTGGCCAAATTTTCTCGTTTTAAGCACGAGGCCAAGATTTTTGACTTAATGATCTATGAGTATGGTGTAAAACAACATTTTACCCCCTCACATACCTTGGGTTACTCAGACTTCACCCAGTTTTAGCAAAATTCTCATTGAGGACTTTCATCAAACAGTTGGTGGGCAAACCGATTTAATAATTTCACGAATGAAACTTTCAATCGGATTTGCCCTCCAATTCAGTGGGAAGCAATTGCTTGCACCCACGAATGTTGTAAACAGCACCAATACCAATCCCATCCCCCTACCATTGTCAAATCCCCCATAAATGATCAATTGAAATTCAACTTAACTCAACACAGCCCAAAACACGAATTTCAACACATATTATACGAAATTACTCATGAACATCATAGAACTCGCATCGATAGCTAAAAGAAACGAGTAAAGACATGTAATACCTGATCGTTGGCGATTGTAAGGATGAAAGTCGAACTTAAAACAGTGATTGTTGATAAGAAAATAGTAATGAGATTTTAGAGAAATATGGGGGAGAATGGAAGATGAAGAGAGGAGGATGTGAAGAAGAGAAGAGAGGATTTATGAGGGAGAGGGAGTTGAAAAACGTGTGAAGAATCCTTTTAATTTGAAATGGGAACCGTCGGTCATGTATTTAAACATTTCCGATAATTACGTTACCTGTTAAGGACCGTATCATGGGATACGGGCCGTATCTTGTGTTACGGTCCATCAAACGACCCCGTTTCACTTATTCATTAATGACCTGGCAGTACAATCGACGGACCGTAACTCGTGTTACGGTCCGTATCACCTGGCGTAACATGTTGAAAATTTCCAGTGAAGCCCAGATTTTGTATCAAAGTTACGACCCCGTGTTACGGTTCGTAACACGTACGACGGACCGTAACTCGTACCGTAACACTCTTCCTCATCCTTCAGTGATTTTTTTTATTTTTCTTTTTGCCTGTTACGCTTCATGATACGGACCGTAACATGAGTTACGGGCCGTAACATGGAGCATCTCGCCTTGGATCACTCAGCAGTTATTTGGCCCCTTCAGTTCTCAAAATCCCACCACATTAGCACATCAACAACACAAAAGAATACAAGGAAAATACAAACTTTAAACTACTTACAAAGCGGTAAATGTGGGTTGCCTCCCACACAGCGCTTGGTTTAACGTCACAGCTCGACGTGGTATCTCATTTTCGAGTTCAGGAGCCATATTTCAAACGATACCTATCCACGACCTTACCATCATCAATACACCAATGGTAATGCTTCACTCTTTGTGCATTCACCTTAAAAGTCCGAGTGCCATCCTCGGATTTCACCTCAATGACGCTTCCATTTGGGGACACACTCACAATTTCAAAAGGACCAGACCAACGAGACTTTAACTTGCCTGGAAAGAACTTCAGGCGTGAATTGTACAACAAGACCAAGTCTTTTGGCTGAAAATCCCTTTTTAGGATCTTCGAGTCATGATAGTATTTCATCTTTTCCTTGTACAGTGTTGCACTTTCATAGGCATTGTACCTAAATTCATCCATCTCGTTGATTTGAAACAACCGCAGCTTGGCTGCTTCATGCCAATCCATATTCAGCTTTTTCAATGCCCAAAGGGCTTTATGCTCAAGCTCAATAGGCAAATGACATGACTTCCCAAATACCAACTTATACGGTGAAGTCCCTATAGGCGTTTTGAATGCCGTGCGATATGCCCATAAAGCATCATCCAACTTTTTAGACCAGTCAGTGCGATTCACATTGACCGTCTTTGCCAAGATGCTTTTTATTTCTCTGTTTGAGACCTCAACCTGACCACTCGTCTGAGGATGATATGGAGTGGCAACCCTGTGATGCACGCCATATTTTTCAAGAAGATCAGCAAATGGTTTATTGCAGAAATGAGATCCACCATCACTAATAATAGCTCTAGGAGTGCCAAATCTAGTAAAGATGTTCTTTTTGAGAAACGCATTGACTCTCCTACCATCATTGTTAGGCAAGGCCACCGCCTCCACCCATTTGGAGACATAATCCACTGCGACAAGAATGTATTTCAGGCCGTAGGAGCTCACGAAGGGCCCGATAAAATCAATTCCCCATACATCAAATAGCTCCACCTCAAGAACAAAGTTCATCGGAGTTTCATGCCTCCGACCTATTGTGCCCTGGCGTTGGCATTTATCACAAGAGCGTGCCAACGTATTTGCATCACGATAAATGGCTGGCCAGTAGTAGCCACACTCTAGCACCTTGGCTGCGGTTCAATTTCCACTGTGATGTCCACCAACTGGAGAATCATGGCACGCTTTCAAAATGTCCATCACCTCAGATTCCGCCACACATCTCCGGATCATATTGTCAGCACACGTTCTGAATAAGTAAGGCTCATCCCAACAATACTGTCGGCAGTCTCTCAAGAACTTCTTCTTTTGATATGTCTTCAACTCTTCAGGAACGATGCCAGTTACCAAATAATTGGCAATATCGGCATACCATGGTGCCACATCATTGGAAATGACCAAAACTCTTTCATCCGGGAAAGTGTCATCAATATCTAGCACATCACTCGGTCTCCCTAGTGCTTCAAGTCTGGAAAGATGGTCAGCTACTTGATTTTCTGACCCTTTTCGGTCTTTGACTTCAAATTCAAATTCCTGTAGCAACAAAACCCATCTTATCAACCGAGGCTTAGCATCTTTCTTCGCCATCAAATAGCGCAATGCAGCATGGTCAGTGTGTACCACTACCTTGGCACCCAACAAATAAGCCCGGAACTTTTCAAAAGCATAAACAATAGCAAGTAATTCTTGCTCCGTTACTGTATAGTTCAGCTGAGCTCCATTAAATGTTTTGCTGACATAATAAATTGGGTGCAGGATTTTGTTTAGCCGCTGACCAAGCACAGCGCCAATTGCAAGACCACTGGCGTCACACATTAATTCAAAGGGAAGTGACCAATCTGGGGACACAACAATAGGTGCGGAGATTAATTTCAGCTTCAACTCGTCGAACGCCTTGATGCACTTCTCGTCAAAATTGAATTTGGACTCTTTTTCCAAGAGTTTGCACATGGGATTTGCAATTTTGGAGAAGTCTTTGATAAACCTTCTATAGAATCCGGCGTGCCCCAAGAAACTCCGAACTCTTTTTACTGAAACGGGCGGAGGGAGTTGTGAAATCACATCGATTTTAGCTTGATCAACCTCAATCCCTCTTTCTGAAATCTTATGGCCAAGGACAATGCCCTCCTTGACTATAAAATGACACTTCTCCCAGTTGAGCACGAGGTTGGTTTCCTCACACCGTTGTAGCACCCGATCAAGATGACCCAAACATTCATCGAATGAATCTCCCACCACAGAGAAATCATCCATGAAAACTTCAAGAAAGTTTTCAACCATATCAGAGAATATGGACATCATGCATCGTTGGAAGGTAGCTGGTGCATTCCAAAGACCAAATGGCATCCGGCTGAAAGCGAATGTCCCATAGGGACAAGTGAAACTAGTCTTTTCTTGGTCTTCCAATGCAATGTTGATCTGGTTGTATCCTGAGTACCCATCCAAGAAACAATAATAAGATCTTCCGGCTAGCCAATCAAGATGCGGTATTCAGCTTCCGGTAGTCCATACACACTCTCCAACCGGTGACAGTCCTTGTTGGAATCAACTCATTTTTAGAGTTAGGGACAACAGTGATGCCCCCTTTCTTTGGCACACACTGAACTGGGCTTACCCATGGACTGTTGGCAATCGGGTAAATCACCCCAGCATCTAACCACTTGATAATCTCCTTCTTCACCACCTCTTGCATCGGTGGATTTAATCTTCGCTGATGCTCAACACTCGGCGAACTTTCCTCCTCCAACTGTATTCGGTGCTCACAAATTCCGGCGGGAATCCCCCGGATGTCTGCAATAGTCCAACCCAGAGCTCTTAAATGTTTCCTCAAGACTACGATGAGTCTTTGAATTTGTCCCTCATTCAGAAGTGATGACACAATGACTGGAAGAGTAGCATTTTCTCCAAGAAATACATATTTAAGATGGGATGGCAGTTTCTTGAGTTCCAGTTTCGGTGGCTCAATAATTGACGGTTTTGCTGGAGGAGTTGTTCGTTTCTCTAAATCAAGAGACAATTTCTTGGGCTCATAAGAATAAGATCCCAGACCGGTGAGTGAATTCACTGTCTCATTATATCCCTCCATTTGTTCGGCATCAAAATTTACCAAGATGGCCAATAATGCTTCGCTCAAGCATTCTTCCTCCATTTTAAATTCCACTGCTTTATCCACCTCATCAACAGAGTTTATGACTGAAATACTTTGATAAGGACTAGGTAATTTCATGCCTTTACTAGCGTGAAAAGTCACCTCCTCATCGTTCACCCGGAACTTTATTTCATGTTTTTCGGAGTCCATAAGAGCCCTCCCTATGGCAAGGAAAGGTCTTCCCAGAATAATAGGGATTTCTTGATCAATAGCACAATCAAGAATCACGAAATCTGCAGGCAGTAGAAATTCCCCGATTTGAACCAGCACATCATCAACTACCCCAACTGGCCTTTTTATCGTTCTGTCAGCCATCTGCAACCTCATGGTAGTTGGCCTTGGCATCGCTAGCCCCGATCTCTTAAAAATTTCCAGGGGCATAAGATTTATGCTAGCCCCGTTATCACACAAAGCCCTGGCAAAATTTTGCTGCCCTATGGTGCATGGAATTGTGAATGCTCCCGGATCTTCCCTCTTTTGCACTGTAGTTTTGGAAAGAATGGCACTAACGCGGTGAGTGATACCCACAGTGTCGTGTTTCAATGGCTTTTTCTTCTTTGTTAGGAGATCTTTCAAATACTTAGCAAAGCCAGGCATTTCTTGGACAACATCCGTGAAAGGAATGTTCAAAGTCAACTGCTTGAGTTGATCATAAAATCGCAGGCACTTCTCATCTTCTGTTTTTCTCACCAGCCTTTGAGGAAAAGACGGTGAAGATTTAAACAATTGGCTCAAAGGGCGAAGAGCACCGAAAATTTTTGCCTTCCCCTTGGCCTGGTTTTCCACCGGTGCCTTGGGGTTATCAAGATTCTGCTCTTCTTCGGCTACAATGGGGACTTCCTCCCCTACTTCTTCCTCCACGATATCATTTGATACATCAGGCTGCCCTTCTTCTTCAACAATTTGCTCCAGCTCAATCACCTTTTTATTAGCCTCTTGAAGTATTTTTCCACTTCTGGTGCTAATAGCAAGTACATTCTCCACAGAGTTTACTCCACTACCTTTTGGATTTGGAACTGTATCACTCGGTAGTTGTCCCCGATGAGGAGTATGCACTTCTCGGGAAAAGTCTCTGAATTGTGCTTCAAGCTTCTGAATGGAGGCTGAATGAGATAGTTGGACCTGAGACATTCCCTTGATTGTGCTCTCTGTTCTGTCTTGATTCATCAGCATTTTTTGTGCATCATACTCTTTAATTCAGCAGAGTCATTAGATGTGTTGCCAGCAGAGTTGCTAGCTGAATTATCTCTCCATTGTTGGGAATTGGATGCTTGCCCCCTAGGTGGAATGTAGGGGTTGGAGCTCTTGTTGCCATAATTATAATTGTTGTAATTCCCTTGATTAGGATTGCCCTGATCATTTCTTCCATAATTATTCCCTTGGAATTGTTGTTGAGGTTTTTGCCAGGGGTGATTACCGGGACCTTGATAGTTTTGTCGTTGATAACCCCCTTGCGAGTTATTGACATAATTAGCATCCTCATATTGTGGCTGCCCTTCTATGTAAGTTTCGTCAGAGACTTGGTACATTCCGGGCGCATGAGGTGGCATCTCGTCGACAACATTCACCCCTTTGGCTTCTTTCTCCATAAGCCTTTTCGATAATAAATCCACGGTGGTTTGCAATTGAGCGAATGCATGATCTCGCTCATGATTTTCTTTGGCCACCGCGGCAGCAGAGGGACTGCCATATGATAGAACTTCGCTATCACTCGAATGCCAGGCTTGATTGTGGGTAGTAAGCTTATCAAGCAACCTGGTGATGTTGACAAAGGATTTGTCCATGAAGCATCCCCCAGCTGCAGTATTGACAGCTATTTGATTCATGGTATCTAGCCCCTAGTAGAACTTCTCGGTGAGGATTGCATCCGGAAATCCATGAGTCGGAGATTGAGCTAGATAATATTTGAAACGCTCCCATGCTGCATATAACTGTTCCCCCGGAAGTTGTTTGAACCCAAAGATCTTGTCCCGAAGCTCAGCCTTTTTGCTTGGTGGGAACCATTTTTTTTAAAATATATTGGCCAACTCGTTCCAGGTGTGAATAGTGTCACACCCCATTTTAACCTGGGTTAGAGCGGAGTACAACATATTAGAGATTCTTTTCTTGCTTGTTTTAAAGAGTCGCCACCTAATTGATTTTTACGGTGAATTAGGACACCTAATTATTAACTAAGATAAAGTTAAATCTAAACCTCTGTTAATAGTCTGCTCAAGCAGTATGATTCTAGGTAAGGGTTCTATATTATCCTAAAGGGAAGGGGTTAGGCATCCTTTAGAATCCGTTAACTCACGGTTATCCGACTAAACTTAAGTTAATTAATCAATGTTGGATGTAATATTTAAATTCTAAAAGAAAGCTTGTGCAAATAAGACTTGTAAAAAATGTGACAATTTATGCAAAAGAGGATTTTAAAAACGTCATTTTTTATATAAAGAAAGAAGATTTCAAATAATGTCGTAAAAAATGGGATTAATAATTCGCATAAGAGGGGGGATTTTCGAATACTATTTGAAATAGAAGTTCGTAAATGTTGCTAAGATTTAAAATGAGATACTAATAAAAAAAAAAAAAAATAATTTATATGAAAGGAGATTTCAAATGCCATAAGATTTATAAATATTGATAAGGTTTAAATATATAAAAAAGTGTTGTTTAGAACGAAATTTGAAAAATATAATAATTCGCGTAAAAGAAACTGCGAATGCCATATAAAAAATAACTTATAAATGTTGCAAAATTTAAAATGAGACGCATAAAGTATATAAGTAAAAAAAAAAAAAAAAAAAAGTGAGTTCGTGCAATTTTCTTTAATAAACAAGCTGAAATACCGGATATTGATTGATTTTTGCGTTTTAGAAATTCAAAGATCTTTAATTCTTATTTGTACGTCAGTGGCGTTTCAAAATTCTCAAGATAATAATATGCGAATCCTTTAATTTAGAACATATATATGGCCATATCATTTATTTTTTACAAATTGATTATTTTAAATAAAAAGCGTGAAGAGAAGGAAATAGTTTATGAAATTGATTGTCAGTTCTTTCTTAAGTTAACTACCCACTACTAAGATATCTATACTACTTTTCGATAATTCAACTAAGCTAAGGAAGAACAGAAAATATGAAAAAAAAAGTGTTAGTCAAATCATACATACAAGTTAAAAGCATAAAATAAAGCAAAGGAACAAATAAGATTAAATGGGCTCGGCCCATTTTGAGGCTGCTGTTTGCTGTTGGGTTTCGGCCCAGCAGTCTCTTCCCTTTTTGTGGGACCTGGGTCACTGCTGGGCTTCGGCCCAGCAGTCCTTTTGTTACTAGTTTGCTGCTACTGTTGTTGTTTACTACTGGGCTTCGGCCCAGAATCTCGTTTCCCCCTCTTTTATATGCTACAGATCTGTCTTGCTATTGTTGGGCCTCGGCCCAGTAGAGATTTTGTGCGGAACTACTGTAGATAGGCTGGACACGGAGAAGATATCATTGGGCTTTCAGCCCAACACTGAATATGGGAGAGAACGAGTCCCTCGGACTCGTCCGCGATGGCCATGCATAAAACGAAAAAAATAGAAATTAGTACATGATCAACAAACAAAGACAAGATATATAATGCAAGTTCAACATACCAGTGGTTCATGTATATATCATGAATATTCGAATATATTTCGTATATACATGGTCATGAGGATGCCTAGAAGGTTAATTATCGAAAAGTTTTATGGGTTCAGGATTGAGACCAACGTAATAAACAGGACATGCCTAGTCGAGTATGCATATAATTGAACAAATTGAGACATTTCATTGGCACAATCTAAGTTTAAATGAGGAGAGGAAAGAAGAGAAAGAGATACACTTCCGCAGAAAGTTTTAAAGGACAGCTTATCAAAGTATTAGGATCGTTTCAGTCCTTGAAAAAAAAAAAGACTCACCATTACTTGCAATTTCTTATATAAATTCAAGCGGAACAGATTCGGTTTTCCACATAGGAGAAAAACAAGGTCAACTATGGACTTTCGAGTTCACATACACAAATTAGTACAAGCAAGAGAGAAGAAAAGCAGGACTAGTTACTTCAAAGTCTATTTTTTAAAACACACAGAGGACCTGGAGACTTTCAATATTGGTTTGATAGGAAAAAGGTTCAGTTTACGACAATAAATTTTAAATTTAAATGGCATGTGTACATGTAGTTAAGAAGGTGAGACAGTTTAAAAACATGAAGGACCATTTTAAATAAGAAATCATAGTTTTAGATAGTTTTAGACTCAAACAATGAATGACACAAGAGGGTATCTGGAGGATTCGTCAAAGTTTCTTTTGAATTATGAAGCCAAGCGAATTATACAGACAAGGAATACAAGCAAGTTCCGAACAGTTCTGCAAATAACTAAGCCAAGTGATTGAGAGACAGTATGTGATGATTTAGAGCATATCTGCAGGATCAGATTCACAACAGTGCAAGTCTTATAAGGCAATACAGGACATAAAGTGAGGAACAAAATAAAAAATGGATGAAACATGAGGGATTTGAAACCTTAAATAAATAAAATGGCCAGACAATATTGGCAGAGGCACAGTTTCTCAAGTCAAATAAGCTAATACATAACCGACTACCCAACTGGAATCCAAACCAATCTAAACATGAACACACACAGCCAGAAACATGTCTGATAGAAAGGGTGTATGATGAATGAAGTAGCAGGACACCAAAATGCTTCAATTTTCAGTGGAATCAATTTAAAGCAAAGGAAAAACAGCACTATCCTGGGCTTCAATTTACTCAAATAACACACACACACATATGCATTCCTGCTCGCTTAATTATAAGGATATAAATATGATTAATCAAAGGTTAAATCAAGTGACAAAGAGAACAGACCAATGTTTAAACTGATATACATTTAGCCAAATAGCATTTGCCTAAACTGATATACATTTAGCCAAACAGGCATGTCCAATCAGTCCCCCAGATCAATCAGGTTGTCCAAATATAAAGCCAAAACAGATTAAAAGAGGGGAAAAAAAGAAGAAGACAACTAAACACAGCCGACTTTAAACATGTGCAATCCAATTTAAACTAACAAATAACATGACTATATTAACAACTTCAACATACCAGACCAACCATTGAACAAAAGAATGTTAAAAGGAAGATGTTTACTGAGTAGGCCAGGATCCATTAGCAAATCAAACTAGACAAATTTAAGCAGTTGACACATTCCCATTTCGATGCATAAGAGAACTATACAGGCATTTTACAACCATGACTAAGAGAAGGGATAAAATTGACACATGCATACAGATCTGGAGGGAAACACACAACATGTAGCCATTATATCTGCCAATACAGGGTTTCCAGCATGCATAACAGGTTTCCTAGAATACCAGATGAATTTACAGATCCTACAGGCTGCCTTTCAAAATCTCTTGAGTCTTTCCAACACACTCTCAGACTTTAGAGCTAAACCAATTCGGACTGAATTCATATCATGGACTTTATACTTCTGAAACAGAACCATGGGGAACATATACCAGCCTTGGTAACTCCCACAGCAAATAAGTGCCATTTCAGCCTTAGCAGACTCATTTTTACTATCACAAGCTCACGGATTATACTTATCATCAAGGGAACATTATGAAGGCAGTATTGAATTCAAACAACACATCGTAGAGGAAATAATCATGTTATATCCAGATAAGGATCATGAATGACTTTAAACTCCAACAATCGAACAGAGATATAGGCATGCTTCAACCCCACATCAGTCTAAAAGAGAATTAAACTTAACCAAACTAACACAATATGCTTAGTTAAACATACTAATCTATCAGGCATATTTAACCAAAATTAAACTAAACAAGGGCCGATATATACACACGTCTCACTATATGGAACCACTAAACAATCCTTCTGAAACAAGTTAAACCTATCTTGACACAGGAATATGCTTAACCCCATAGATTTAATCACACTAACACATAACATGCTTGACTGATGCTAAAATTAATATCAACAAATAGGGACAGATAAATTTAAACTAAAACACAAGGAAAGCAAGCGAAATAAAAGGGACAGGGGATTACCTGATTCGGGGGGCAGCGAAATAAGGCGAAGAATTTCGATCTAGTCTCGAACACTTCGAATCTCTTTGAAACAAACTCGAATCTTCGATTTATATGTTCTCAGATTCGTGGAAAAAATAGAACAAAAAAAAGCGATTTGGACTTGGATGAGATTGCTAGTTGTAAAGGGGTTTCGATTTCTTTTTTTTTTTTCTTCTTCGTTCTCCTTCGATTGTTGTTTTTCGATCTGTTTTGTTTTCTTTCTTTTTCGATTTGCAGAAGGTTTCAGATGACAAAATAAGCTCTTTTTTTTTTTAAAAAAAAGGGGTTTCAATCTTTTCTTTTCTTGCCGTCCCCGATCTCCTCCCCTTTTCCCCCTCCTCTTAGTGAAACTGGGAACAAGTCTTTATAGGAACGACTAGGGTTTGCTAAAGAGAAGAGTGCGAGGAGAGAGAGGAGCGGGGGGACAATGGTGAGTGGAGAGCGGAGAAGAAGGAGGGAAAGAGGGGTGAGTGGGAGCGGCGGCGAGGGTTTCGGGGTAAAGGGTGAAGGGAGGCGGAGATGAAGGAGAAGGGAAAAGGGGGCGGAAATGAAGTGAAGGGAAACTAGGTTTCCCTTATTTTGCTGAGAAATGAATTGGACCCGGTCCATTTGTGGACCGGGTCAAATTTTAGACTGGGTATTTAAAAGAATGGACTATTAAATTAAACATGGACTGATCTAAAAATTGAGATAAAAAATATGGTCTAGTCCAAAAAATATTAGGAACTAATCGGACTTTGATTTGGGGTCCGGTAAGTCAATATACGGACTAAGTGCAAGAAATAGTTTGGCCTCTAAATTTGAATAAAAGACCCATTTTGATTAACGATGTACTAAGGGTGCCAGAATATCACCTAATACGGAAATAAAAGATCCGGATAATAAAATTATATGATGTTGCAATGACCGTGCAATAATATTTAATAACAAACGCTATCATTAAAATGTGCGAAATAAATGCGATGTGTATGCGCCAGTTGGTAGAACATTGAGAAATGCAAGTTTCAATAATACTAAATAATAGCAGCAAATAAATAGTGGTAGTAATACTGCTAATAATGATAACAATAATGATAATGGTAATAATGATAATGGTGATGATAATGGTGATAAAAAAAAATAGTAAATAACAAATATTGATAATTAATAACAAATAATAATAAGAATAATGATAATAATTAATAATAATAATAATAAATATGGTAGTAATTAATAAATTAAAAAAATGACAATTATTGATAATAACAAAAAATGATAATAAATTAATAATAATAACAGTAATAGTGGTAATAATAAAATAATAATGATAATAATAAGAAATAATAATGATGATAATAATAATAATAATAAATAACAGTTATTGATAAAACAATGATAATAATTAATAATGATAAATAACAATTATTGATAAAACAATGATAATAATTAATAATAATAATAAAAAAATAACGATGATAATGATGATTAATAATTAATAACAAAAATAACGCTGATAATAATGATTAGTAATTAATAATAATAATAACAATAATAATAATAATAATGGAAATAACAAGAATAATAATAATTAATGATAATTAGTAATAAATGATAATTTAAGAATAATAATAATAATAATAATAATAATAATAATAATAATAATAACTGCAGTGGAATAATAAAACGGGGCGTTAATAAAAGACTAATAATTATAGTAAAATTAAAATGCATATTTTTTAATTTCTCAAAATACCAGAGGTATAAATAGGTATTTCGGGGGAGAGGCGGGACAAAATTGGGTGTCAACAAATAGTATTGCTGGGTAGCTTTTCATACCATTCCCTCGCTTGGCCAGCCAAGGAATATTTGAAAACTCGTAGTCGCAGTGCATCAACAAGAACAACACCTTGAGATTGTTGAGAACATACATGCACGAAATTCTTCAGGTGTCGAAGTGGACAGTCCTCCGAAGAATTTCGGAAATAGCCTTCAAGTTTCAATAGCTGATAGATAGAACTATCAATTTTGAAATTTGCATTTCCTGTTCTAGGCGGAACTACGGCTGAAGCATAATCAGCTTCGTCGATGAATTCCGCAAATACATTCTCATCCTCCTCTTCTTCTGGTGCAGGATGGTTCACTTGGATTCCCCCTTGGTTTCCTTGATTGCGATGGGGTCTTCCTGCCATGATCACCTGGTTCACTAAAACAGCAAACGAGGTGTGATGGAATAGAAAAAGTTTTAAAGAATAGTACACAACAATTAGTAATTTCTAAAACGTATTCCCCGGCAACGGCGCCAAAATTTGATACGCTCAAATTACACCTATTAATGGTATAACGCGGACGTTGTGAAATATAGTAACCCAACAAGGTTGGGGTCGAATCCCACAGGGAATATGGAGAGAAAAGAGTACTAATCATATGCGATACCAATCTTTAAATGCTTTAATCCTATTCCGGATAGTTTGAATTGATTGTTGAATAATGTAATTGAATACTTTGACTTAAAATGTAATTAATGTGAGAGAGAGACTAAGGTTGTGTTCCCCAATTTGATTAGATATTATGCTTCAGGTTTCAAAGTGATATACTTCTAATGGTTCTTCTATGAATATGCACTTGGTCTCTTAAAGACTTCTTAATGTTTCCCAACAGTTAAGCAGTATTTCCTCTTTATGATTCTTCCGAATATAAAAGAGTTACAATCGAAGAGTGACCACTAATGCCAATTTAGACTTATTCTTATTCCTAAGTTAGTCTATTAAACGAGGATTAACGCCTCGAGTCATTGTTATTCAATCTTACCAATATTGACTCTCTTTCCCAAGAAAAGTCAATATAATGGCTTCGGCTAATGCTTGCAATCATTACCCAACGTTACAACGCAAAGATAGAATAAATAACAACAACCATTATGCATATATCAATAATAGAACCCATTCACATAATACCCATCATGGGATTCACAACCTTAGAATTGAAATTAGCTACTCATAATGTTTCTTGACAGAAAAAGCTTAAAGATTAACATAATACACTTACAATGCTAATACAAGATGGAATGAGAGTGAAGTTGCTACCTTAAATGCTCCAACCACTTCAAGATTTAAGACCTAGGGATTGTGCCTCTAAAATAAAATCTGAATTATGATTTAAAACCCTACATTAAGTATTTATAGAGCCAAAAATCGCGCCAAGTTTCTGGACAAATATGCCCTTACGCCGCATCGTTACGGACTGTAACCTGTGTTACGGTCCGTCCTTCAATTCGTCATTTGTCAGCTTTGACGTTACGGCCACCATGCGACGGACCGTACCCTGTGTTACGGTCCGTCCTTCTGAAGCGTAAGTGGTGACAATTACTTGGCAACTCTCTGGAATTTTGGCTGATGTTACGGTGCAGTGTTACGGACCGTAACATGAGTTACGAACCGTAACACTAAACCGTAACACTGAAGGTTTTATTGAAACTCTTTGGAAATTTAGCTCATGTTACGGTGACATGTTACGGACCGTAACACTGATGGTTTCAATGAAAACTTTCTGTAAATTTAGGCCCTGTTGCGGTTCAAAGGTACGAACCGTAACATGAGTTACGGATCCTGTTACGGTCCGTAACATGAGTTACGGATCCTGTTACTGTCCGTAACATGAGTTATGGACCGTCGCTTAGCTCCAATTTGTCTGTTTTTCAGCATTACTTCTCATTTCCGATCCTTAGTTAATCAACCCTATAAAACACAAAAATAACATAAGAAACAATGTAAAAACACTTAAAATCAAGCAACACGTCTAGTTACAAAGGCATAAAATTTGCTAAAATTCACGGCACATCAACTTCCCAGTGGTGATGGGGCTGCATCAGGGATCAGCTCTTAGCCCATTTTTATTCTCGTTGGTGATCTATGGATTGACGCGGCAAATTCAAGGTGAGGTGCCATAGTGTGTGTTATTTGCGGACGACATAGTCCTGATTGACGAGTCTCGCAGTGGGGTTAACGCTAAGCTGGAGGTTTGGAGACAAACTCTGGAGTCTAAAGGGTTCAAGTTGAGTAGGACCAAGACAGAGTACTTGGAGTGCAAGTTCAGTGATATAGTACATGAGGTTGACGTGGAAGTGAAGCTTGGTACCCAGGTCATACAGAAGAAAGATAGTTTTAAGTATCTTGGGTCTATTATACAAGAAAATGGGGAGATTGATGATGACGTCACACATCGTATTGGTGCAGGATGGATGAAATGAAGGCTTGCCTCCAGAGTGTTGTGTGACAAGAAGGTGCCACCGAAACTTAAAGGCAAGTTCTACAAAGTGGTGGTTAGACCAGCTATGTTGTATAGGGCGGAGTGTTGGCCAATCAAGAAATCTCATGTTCAGAAGATGAAAGTGGCGGAAATGAGAATACTGCGATGGATGTGTGGGCACACTAGGAGTGATAGGATTAGGAATGAAGTCATCCGATACAAGGTTGGAATAGCCTCAGTGGAAGACAAGATGCGGGAAGCGAGGCTGAGATGGTTTGGGCATGTGATGCGGAGAGATGAAAATGCCCCGGTGCGGAGGTGCGAGAGGTTGGACAGCGACGGTTTCAGAAGAGGTAGAGGTAGGCCGAAGAAGTATTAAGGGGAAGTGATTAGACAGGACATGGCGCATTTCCTGCTTACGGAGGACATGACCTTAGATAGGAGGGTATGGAGGACTCATATTAGGGTAGAAGGATAGTAGGTAGTCGCGTCTATCCTCCCTTAAGAGTAGTTATGTTGTTCTATAGTTTCTTGTCTCTTGATTTCTGCGAGTATCTGTTGGTTTATAATGACTTATTTACTTTCATTGTTTTCATTTTCATAGTTATCTATAGCAGTTAATTCTCCTTTTACCATGACTTTCTTGCTTTGTTATTCCTTGCTTTCATATTGTTTTCGATACGCTTGATCATATCTAACCTTTTGTCTTTTCCTCTCTTTGTCTCCTCTCTTGAGCCGAGGGTCTTTCGGAAACAACCGCCCTACCTTTCAAGGTGGGGGTTAGGTCTGCGTATACTCTACCCTCCCCAGACCCCACAAAGTGGGATTATACTGGGCTTGTTGTTGTTGTTTGTTTAGTACCTTTCGTTTTCCTTTGTTATGATTTAAGAGTTGATTTTGTTGTCTAATTGAAACTCATGCCAATCTATCATATATGTGACCTTTGTGACTACAAAGTATTGGTGGAATTGATTTTCTGATTGATTTTCTATTTATTATGATCAATTAAATATATAGCATTTATATGTTCTCCCGATTATATGAATCATAAAGTATGCAAGTGTTTAATAATAACAAAAAAAGGAACATCTCAATGAACGCCATATTTCAAAACAAAATAACCGTTTTCCTTAGTAATTAGCATCAAGTAATTGATCTTTTTAAGAAAATTGAAATACAGATTTAAAAATGAGAGATAATATGCCCAAAAAATGTATAGTGTTTGGTTAAACTTTTTGCTCTTCATTGAAAGACTCTACAATAAATAAAATTGTCATTTAGTTTTTTTTTAAAGTTATTATTTAATATCTTTATATTAAGCGTTTAATTTTATATCCTAAAATAGAGGACTTTGTTCCATACCTTTTAGGTTTATAAAAATCCCTTATTTGTTAGGCAACAATCAACATCATATGGAGGAGGACTCTACAAGAGTTGCCGTCAATCCCCAAGTCTAAGCAGCGTGTGTGTGTCTATACGAAGTATATCTCTTTCATATGGGTTTGTATCACTAAAGGATAAATTCTTTAGATGATAGAAATAGACTAGGTTAACATTACCGATGTAATCTATACGTGAAGAATCTTGTGACTAAGCTAAACATATGATGCTTATTCTTTTATGTCTTCCATTTATTAAAGTAGATAGAATAATTTTACCTTTTCTTTCGTGGAAACTTTATTCTGGCTCATCAATATGGAATTTAATATCTGTAATCTATTCTTCACGTATGTTTTTATAGAATTGATAGGTCAAAACTATGGTGGATAGCAGGAATAACTATAGTGCAGTGAGTTCTTTTAACCGGTCTAATTTCTTTGATGTATCTTTTACTTTCGATATCTGTCACAATATTGTACTCCGTCATTTTATCTACTTATTAGTGATTATGTTGGCGTAAATATCATTTTTCGTATTTACAATGTAATTTTTCAAATTATATATGGGACAATCGCTAGGAGACTTTATGTTACTTTGGTGTCGATATCTATATTTATGGTTTATCACTGACTCAGCTAAAGTAACATACAACAAAAAAGCAACCACAAATTCTAAGACATAAGAGAAAAATATAAGGTCTAAATTGATAGCTTCAGTATTTGCGGATATCTTTGAAGCAAATAATTCATTTGGGGTGAAATTTTTGTTTCTTGGTGTTTCAAAGATACATATATATGAGCTGAAATAGTAAAAGTGACAAGGAAGATGAAAATAAAAACTATACTAAAGACAATAAAAAAGAGAAATGGGTGAAATACTGGAGGACGACAACAACAACATACCCAGTGGAATTCCACAATGTGGGCGTGAAATACTGGAGGACAAGAAGTTAAAAATATATTTTTTTTAAAAAAAACTATTTACTGATGAAATAATTACAAGAGAATACTTTTGGGAGCCATGTCAATTTTGCAATGGCCAGATTTTTTTTTTGTATTTAGGGTACATTGTGGTCGATCAGTTGGTAGCAATCTGCCATGTTTAATTTTGTTGTTACATTCTACATATATCAATTTTTCAGTAGTGAAAATAAATTTTGTGATAGTTTATCTGTTAGATAATTAGTAATATTTCAGTAGTAATTTAATAATTTCTCTAATATTTTGAAATAATTATTTAATTATTTTTCTAATATTTAGAAATAGTCATATAATTATTATTTTTAATATTTGACAAAACTGTTAAATATATAAATTTGTTAAATAAAAAAATTAGCGGTGAAAGAAATTTAGACATAAAGCAAAATCGATTATAGTACGATGTTAAATGACAAATTGGCAAAATATAAATTTAAAGTAACAAGGATGAAATAGTAAAAGTAAAATATATTCTAAATGAACTGTCATTTATTTTATTTTATTACACTTATTCTGACAAATAAAAACTCTCAAGATTTCACTACAGAATAAACATGAATTATCGGCGAAAAGTTAAACAGTAAAATTCGTCGCTAATCCTATTTAGCGACGGATTAACAACGAATTATCAAAAAAAAATTTTAACTACAAGAAATTTAGTGATAGCTTAACGAACAAACTCATAACTAAATCCAATTTTTCTGTAGTGCTTGTCAAATAAGGTACGCGCTTTGATAATGAACAGTCCAAAGAGAAGAATGTAGGCCATTACCGTATGCATAACTTTAAAATATTTGAATATATTATTGTGATGGTCTATCGTGTGGAAAAGGCAAACAAAGCAGATTTGTTTTAAAAACAGAATAGCACGTGGGTTCGTCATCAAGGAATATTAATTCTGCAAAACAAAGAGATTTTGATGTAAAATAACAGTCGGCGAAATAAAATATCAAGCAATCAGACTTGTTACCTGGGCGCTTGGCACAGAGGAAATATTTTTGAATATTTTCAGTTTTGATTGGTCAAAATATTTTGAAAAATAATTTTTTCTATGAAAAAATAAATTAACAATCAGAAAAATAACTTCTCGAGTGGCAATAAAAAAAAAAACATGTTATATAAATGTCATTCCATACTTATTGTCTATTCACAACCGCCACTGACCACAACCCCTACCCCTGCCACTTCCGCTCACCCCATCCTACCACTATCTTCATAACATTTGCCTAAATTATGTATATAAATGCTTTTGATATAGGAGAAATGTTTTTTATTACTTATGAAACATCAGAAAATAAAAATATGAAAGTAGCTTATTTTTTAAAAGCATTTTCTTTCATACCAGACGCATCCTAAGTGGTCTGCTAGTATTCGAGAACTTTTTTCTATATATGAATATATAGGAGCAGATACAAAATAGAGTTTGCATATTTGACAGAATTTAGTAGTTTGAGATCGAGTTCTATATATATATATATATATATATATATATATATATATATATATATATATATATATATATATATATATATATATCTTTTGCCCGTATATATATATAAATCTATCTTTTGCCCGTAGTTTGAAATCTATCTTTTGCCCGTATATATATATATATATATATATATATATATATATATATATATATATATATATATATAAAATCTATCTTTTGCAAACTACTAAATTCTGTTGAATATGCAAACTCTATTTTGTACAGGCAAAAGATAGATCTATATATATATATACGGGCAAAAGATAGATTTATATATATATACGGGCAAAAGATATATATATATATATAGAACTCGATCTCAAACTACTAAATTCTGTCGAATATGCAAACTCTATTTTGTATCTGCTCCTATATATTCATAAAGATATAAAAAAAGTTCTCGAATACTAGCAGACCACTTAGGGTGCGTCTGGTATGAAATAAAATGCTTTTAAAAATAAGCTACTTTCATATTTTTATTTTCTGATGTTTCATAAGTAATAAAAAAAAAAATCTCCTATATCAAAAGCATTTATATACATAATTTAGGCAAATGTTATGAAGATAGTGGTAGGATGGGGTGAGCGGAAGTGGCAGGGGTAGGGGTTGTGGTCAGTGGCGGTTGTGAATAGACAATAAGTATGGAATGACATTTATATAACATGTTTTTTTTTTTATTGCCACTCGAGAAGTTATTTTTCTGATTGTTAATTTATTTTTTCATAGAAAAAATTATTTTTTAAAATATTTTGACCAATCAAAACTGAAAATATTCAAAAATATTTCCTCTGTGCCAAGCGCCCAGGTAACAAGTCTGATTGCTTGATATTTTATTTCGCCGACTGTTATTTTACATCAAAATCTCTTTGTTTTGCAGAATTAATATTCCTTGATGACGAACCCACGTGCTATTCTGTTTTTAAAACAAATCTGCTTGTTTGCCTTTTCCACACGCTAGACCATCACAATAATATATTCGAATATTTTAAGTTATGCATACGGTAATGGCCTACATTCTTCTCTTTGGACTGTTCATTATCAAAGCGCGTACCTTATTTGACAAGCACTACAGAAAAATTGAACTTAGTTATGAGCTTGTTCGTTAAGCTATCACTAAATTGCTTGTAGTTAAGACGTGTGAATTAAACAAGAAAGACTTTCAATAACTATCAATTAATACATAATGATTGGAGAATTCAGTTTCTTAGATATGGTCAATTATGAAGTAAAAGGCTCAACGTACATATTACTATTCTGTTTCTTAGATAATCTTTATTTTGGTCTATTTGATTGGGATTTTATAATTAAGTATCTAGCTATTAGTGTTCTCACATCTTTGTTGAATGTAATTGCTCATCTAAATAATTTCCAATAATCTTTTATTGGCATACAAGTTTCTTAATGTGTCTATCACGTTATTATGAAATTGGATGCTCTTAATGGCTAATGTAATGGTACAGGAATGATTTGTAGAGGTTTTGACAACGTCATACATGAAAATATTTTGCACTTCTAAATCAATTAAATATTATATGATATAATTATTTATTTAAACGATGTAATAAATAAAAGTCTCATTCTTAAACTACAATTATTATGTCATACGGATTTTCTGAAGTATCAAAGCCTTATTAATTTTACTTGGACACAAACACTTTAATCTATATAAAACTTTTATTAGCGTATTGCATTCTCTCGGTTGCCGCTTCAAATACTAAAAAATCCTAATAGGCTTAGAGGCGGATTTATGTGGATGGATGGGGATGCCACTGCACCCGGACCGCTCGGCTGAAACTTGGTATATATATGCGGATATGTATAAGAAATGAAATATATATAAGTCTTGCCACCCCCAAGAACAAAAGAGTGAAAAGTGCCACTGGCAAAGGGCATAACCTGCCACTCTTGCGACTGAAGATCGAACCTGCGTGCAGTACCATTTTGCATTTTTTTTTTCTTTGTGCACGCTTCAGCTCTATACTTTTTCAGTTTTTGTGTCTTTAATTTTTTTTACTTGCTATTCTTTGTTAATCCAAATTAACTCTTTTATGCTTTAATTAATTCTTGGCTCTTTTTACTTCCTCTTTCTTTAAGTATTAATCTCTTTATGCGTGCATTGAGTGCGTACCCTATATCAATGAGTACATAAACAATACATAAACAAGCCTTTTAACTTGGCGCGAGCTGACAACTATGACTTTAAACTTCGCTAGTGCACAAGTAGGCACTTAAAATTGCCAAAAGTTGAACATACAAACACATATGCTGACGTGAAGCTGATGTCACACCCTAATCTCGCTAGGGTGTGATGGGCACCCGACCCTTATTTAGGGCCGAGCGAACCCGCTGACTCTTAGTACACACATAATCTCTTTGGACTCTTAAATCAAATAAAAATGAAATACATAGGAAAGACTTTCAGAAACATTCTTTTAATCGTTCTTAAGTCAAGTAAAATCTGTTATCATATGGAATCTGTAACATAATGCATAATAGTACATCGGCTTACAGAGCCGCTTACAAGACTGGCAACCCACATACGTGACTCTATCTACAAAGTCTCTAACACCTATCAGAAATCATAACATATATACTCAGACTCGGAAACACTCCGGAAGGAAATGGAGCTCGCCAATCCCGCTGGAACATCTTCTAGCAATATCTTCTACTCATCTGGGTGTACCTGCGTGGCATGAAACGCAGCCCCCGAAGAAAAGGGGGTCAGTACGGAATACGTACTGAGCATGTAAGGCATGAAATACAGTAAAGAAGATCATAACTGAAATGGAGATTTACCAAAGACAAGTATAACTGTTAAAGACATCAATACACTTGCTTTTTAAAATGGAAATCGTGCATGTCAAAATCATATATCATATATACATATAACGTGTCCTGGCCCTCTAGTGAGGGACTCGGTGGATAAAATCATGCATGTCAACATCATATATCATATATGCATAACGTATCCCGGCCCTCTAGTGAGGGACTCGGTGAAAGGAATCATCATATGCCATCCTGGCCACCACCCCCATATCATCATATCAGCATATATATATATATATATATATATATATATATATATATATATATATATATATATATATATATATATAACGTGTCCCGGCGTGTCCCGGCCCTCTAGTGAGGGACCCGGTGAACAATGCAGTGGAGTACGCACGAGAACGTGTCCTGGCCCGGGACTCAGTGAAAGATACATTGAGGCATGCACGAGCAGAGTAGTGAGAGAATATATGCACATAAATCAATTTTTAAGACTCGATGAATAAGTACACAAACGACACTTGAGGAATCACAAGCACGTTTCGAGGCAATCCAAGTTAGTATAAGAAAGTTATGGACATTATTCATTACAAAAACCTTTACGAACGTTTCAAAACAATCCGAGACCGCCTATGAAAGTTAGGGACTCTTTATACTTTGCTTGTTATTAAATCATGCAATAGACTCGACTATACTAGGTATGCTCATGTCAAGGAGTGAATAAGAATCGTAAACAAGCTCGGAATCAAAGAATAGAGTAATCCCAAAGTGCATATCATACCTTACTTGGCTCTAGGACATGCCAAAAGAAAGAAAGAAAGGGTAAGCCTTACATACCTGTTCCACGTCCTATTAGCTACGCTTATTTGTCCAAACTCGCTAGTCAACATTCAAGAGGATTTACACAATCATTAGACTCGTCGTCATACACTTGTCTTAGTCTTTCAAATAAATTCATTTATAATATGCCGAAATTTCGACAGCATTTCCCTTGTAAATTCAACCAACCCCGAGAATTCAACTCGGCCAAATCATCAACAACAATACCAACAACCACATTAACATCTTCAACAATCAATCCAAAATGCATTCTAACGTTAGTAACTCCTTTTACATAATTCGACAACACTTCACTTATATTCAATTCAATCACATACAATCAAGCCAACATCAATGCTCACATGTTCAAGTACTTGCCCAAGATCTTACAATTAAAACTCAAGAACACTTCAAGCAATCCGCGCAATGATCAAAACAGCCCAACCATTATGCAATACCACCCGAAACTTCCCAACTCCATAAGATCAACAACAACACATTCTTTTCTTCCAAATTCATGAACTACACCAACAATCTATACATTAATAACATCATTCATACAAATACAAGAATTCATGCTAGTGTCACATTAATTTCTTCAATAATCCCACAATGATTACAACTTCATTTCAAGCCATCAAATCTTCATTTTTTTTTATGGAATCCACAACAACAACAATCAAACTACTAAATAAAATCAATTCATTTTTTCATTTTTTTTTCTACACAACACAACTCTATTCGGCCACAACCAACATACACATATTTCATGAATTTCATCCATTTTATACATACTACAATACTCACAAATCGCCCATAACACATGAAAGAGAAGATTAAACCTTACCTTTATCCTTTGATTCCTCCACTCGGCTAGGGTTCATAACTTGCCCAATGGATGCTTTGCATGCTCCAACTACTCCTTCATGTTAATGAGGACCTTCCAATTGGTCGGAATACTAGAAGAAAATTATTTTTCTTGATCAATTTCTATGGCACCAATTCTTGGAAGCCATGGCCGAATGCCCTTCATTTTTTTTTTCTCCAAGTTTCTTGAGTTGGAAGATGAAGAGTATGTCTTGCTATGTAAGCTCTCACATATATATATATGCCTAGCCCATACAAGGGTGGCCACATGCCCCCACTCATGGCTTGAGTTAATTGACCAAGCCATGGGTGGGACCCACACACATACACCACACGGCCAAGGTGGCTTCATGAACCTTCTTGAAGGTTTTGTGAAATTCTCTTTTTGCCCCTAGCCTTCCACAATATTACCATGAACCACCTTGTGAATTTTCCTTTTTACCCTTAGCCTTTCTCAACATTTCCATACTAATAAACAACTTGTGTATTAAAATAATTTCGGAAAATAGTCTTGCCCTTAACTTCCACGATTATCTTGAAATATCCGAATGTACAAAATACGGGCTATAACATCCTCCCCCCTTTAGAACATTCGTCCTCGAATGTTCAACTGGCCTCATGGGGTGTTATAATGCTTCGGGAGGGTCCCTCTTTATAGTTATCACATGCAGTTCATTCTTCAATCCACATATCCGCTTTAGAAATTCAGATTACCTGTAGGCATAGGGAATAAGTAATGATACTTCTCCTTCATCTCTTCTTCGGCTTTCCACGTCATCTCCTCTCTGTTGCTGTTTCGTCACAATACCTTAACGGAAGCCACGTCTTTGGTACGCAATCTTCTCACCTGACGACCCAGCGTGGCTACAGGCTACTTCTCGTAGGATAGTTCCTCTGTTGAATATCATTTAGGGAAAACACTCTGGAAAGGTCCCCAATCCTTCTTGAAACGATCTCCGACGTCAGATATATATGCTCTTAGGCTCAGGTAATATAGTCTTCGTCCTCAATCCTTGTATAACTCTGCTCTCCCTGTTCCTTTACGTCTTTGTCACTATCTCTTTTTAATCTTACATTCTAAATAATCATGACTTTATCCCTAATAAGCATAATGGTTATGTTCCTTTCCAAGGCCAGTTAAACCAATATCCAAAATACGTATATTCGTGATGTTTCTTCGCCATTTATTATTCTTCGCAGTCCCGTTACACTGATGGCAACTTATGATCCGAGTTCAAGTAAGTTCTTAGCTCGCAACATCCTTGAGCTCTTGCTACAACTTTTTCTTTACGTCCTTCCCTCACATCTCTCCACACAAGTATACTTGTCTTTGATTTCTTCGTATTAGCAATCACTTCGTCAATCATTATTCCGTGTTGGCTCTCCGGTGTGGACTTCTTACAATTATAATTGGGCATAGCTTCACGTTAATAGTTCATATAATTCCATAGCGTATACTCTCATGTCTGCCTCATGGTACACTAATTTTCAATTCGTTTGTACTTCCTTCAAGTATCCTCCTGATGTGCCGATATGCTTTGAACTCTGGCCCCGAGCTAATAAATTTTCCTCCTTTAGAGCCCGAAAATGTTGCGATTCCTTTTAAGTCTAATATAATATGTTCTCCCCCCCCTTTTTAAGGGGCTCCTTATATGCCAACAGTCTTCGAGTATCCTCGTCTACGATAATTACCTACCGACCTTTACTTTCTTCTTAAGGCCGGGTTCCGTCGTATAGTCTGGCCTGTCTATCTTCTTGCTACTTACACTCTCGTATTTAACTAGAATACTTATAAGGGTATCCTTCTTACTCCTATGGTTAAAGATTTCCAGTTACTCTACGCCTAACTGCTCTCCTCTTCCTTCGACCAACCCGTTAGTATACCCTTCCTACTTCCATCCTTAACCTTCCTTGGGTTTCTTCCTCCTCGAGCACCTTTCTTCTCTTGTTATTTGCCACATCAGCTCTGAAGTTCGTGAAATATTCCTTTAACTGCGCAAATCCGTCCTATTCTTAAGTCATCCTTTCAAGAAAGCTCTTCCATGTCCGAGGCACCGCATTTATCCCTTTATATACCTTTCCCGGGCCGAAATCTCCTAACATCGTCGCAAGGCTTAATCATTCTTCCTCTCACTTCACATTCCTTGTCGTGGTCACTATTCTTTTAGCTCCACTTATTGGAATCGGTTTTCGAACCCCACACATTCCTCTTTTGTTCCAAATCACCATACTCTATCCCTTTCACATACCTACATTTGAATTTTTACCCAAATAGTTTCGTGCTTTGCCTGTAGTTTCTCTCGGGGGCTTCAATCACTTATGTTTCTTACCTTTCACCCCCTTCCATCTACTCACTCTCTTTCTTTTCCAAATATCGTTGTATCAGACCTTCCAATCTTAACTTATAGTGAAAATAACATCAACTTACCTTGTAACACTGGTACCATTTATTTTGTTGCCATTTGAACTTCGGTACCCTTACTCGATTGATGCCTACCATGTACCACTATGGCGACTGCTGGGGTACCCATACCTGTTGATATAATCACACCTGGGATATCATACGTATTCATATATATATGTATACACAATTACCACCATCTCGTCTAGAAAATACTTCCAAACGCTATTCAACCTCATCCTAGTTCTAGAGCCATGATACACCTTCTTTCTCTTCACCGGTCTAGTCTGCCTCGTCCTACGCGACCTCTTATGGTCTCCAACCCTTCCATATACTCTAATTTCCCTTAGGCTACTCTAGTTCCTCATTTTTCTCTTATGTCTAAATCTTTAGGACTTTTGGTACACTTCCCGGGGGGTCACCCATCCTAATATTTCTCTCACCTTAGCACGCTTAACCTTGAAACTTCGATAAAATCCGGTACATTAATGCTGATATAATCACATCCACCTCGTCGCATGACCTTTATTACACGATCTGGAGCGAGTCGAAGCCTTACAGATTCTGAGACACTCTCGTAACACGTCTTTCTCCTTTACAATTACTATTTTAGCCTTCTCAATCCCCAATATTCACCTGTGTGTATGGCTACCTTTCATCCTGGATTCCCAGATTCCTGATGGTAGGGAACACACCTTCGTCGCCATTACTTATAAGTACTCGGGTATCAGTCTGTTTGGATTCCCACTCACCATTCTTATATGATAATCTACAGCAAAACTGATTGTCGACTTTCCCTGAATCCCCCAACAGACCTTGCTCCTACTAAACCTCGAATGTTATTCATTTTAATCCTTCGAACTGCTAATCGTCTTTCTCGCACTTATTCTTCATGCCATGCCAAGTCCATAACCCTTCTGAAACAACGCATCCCACTTATCGTCTATTTACGACATTTTCTTTCCACGCTTCTTCCTGTTAGGTGTACCTAACCAAACGACCTGATTTTGAACAATTCTAGCAGAATCTCCTTTACAATCCTTACTATTCAAAATCTGCACGCAGCAAATACCAACAATGCCTCACAGGGCATACATATATACAACATATTCCAGCCACCCAGGGCCTTCCATTTCAGGTAAAAGAACAAAAATATCATAACTTACCTCTGTGACCTCCATATCATCACTCACCTTCTTCCGTCGATACTGTGCTTCTACTGAGTTCAAAGGTTAGTGCCAGGAATCTCATTTCTATGACTTGGTTCTATCGCATGATCTAATGATAGAAAGAAGGTCAACAATCCCTAGATGCCCTGCAGCCTCTTGTTTATAAGTGTGGCCGGCTTCACACCCATAAACAAGACTCTACTGGACATGACTTTGCAGACAACCCCTAGGACGACCTGCTCTGATACCACTTTGTCACACCCTAATCTCGCTAGGGTGTGATGGGCACCCGACCCTTATTTAGGGCCGAGCGAACCCGCTGACTCTTAGTACACACATAATCTCTTTGGACTCTTAAATCAAATAAAAATGAAATACATAGGAAAGACTTTCAGAAACATTCTTTTCATCGTTCTTAAGTCAAGTAAATCCGTTATCATATGGAATCTGTAACATAATGCATAATAGTACATCGGCTTACATAGCCACTTACAAGACTGGCAACCCACATACGTGACTCTGTCTGCAAAGTCTCTAACACCTATCAGAAATCATAACATATATACTCAGACTCGGCAACACTCCGGAAGGAAATGGAGCTCGCCAATCCCGCTGGAACATCTTCTAGCAATATCTTCTACTCATCTGGGTGTACCTGCGTGGCATGAAACGCAGCCCCCGAAGAAAAGGGGGTCAGAACGGAATACGTACTGAGCATGTAAGGCATGAAATACAGTAAAGAAGATCATAACTGAAATGGAGATTTACCAAATACAAGTATAACTGTTAAAGACATCAATACACTTGCTTTTTAAAATGGAAATCATGCATGTCAAAATCATATATCATATATACACATAACGTGTCCTGGCCCTCTAGTGAGGGACTCGGTGGATAAAATCATGCATGTCAACATCATATATCATATATGCATAACGTATCCCGGCCCTCTAGTGAGGGACTCGGTGAAGGGAATCATCATATGCCATCCTGGCCACCACCCCCATATCATCATATCAGCATATATATATATATATATATAACGTGTCCCGGCGTGTCCCGGCCCTCTAGTGAGGGACTCGGTGAACAATGCAGTGGAGTACGCACGAGAACGTGTCCTGGCCCGGGACTCAGTGAAAGATACATTGAGGCATGCACGAGCAGAGTAGTGAGAGAATATATGCACATAAATCAATTTTTAAGACTCGATGAATAAGTACACAAACGACACTTGAGGAATCACAAGCACGTTTCGAGGCAATCCGAGTTAGTATAAGAAAGTTATGGACATTATTCATTACAAAAACCTTTACGAACGTTTCAAAACAATCCGAGACCGCCTATGAAAGTTAGGGACTCTTTATACTTTGCTTGTTATTAAATCATGCAATAGACTCGACTATACTAGGTATGCTCATGTCAAGGAGTGAATAAGAATCGTAAACAAGCTCGGAATCAAAGAATAGAGTAATCCCAAAGTGCATATCATACCTTACTTGGCTCTAGGACATGCCAAAAGAAAGAAAGAAAGGGTAAGTCTTACATACCTGTTCCACATCTTATTAGCTACGCTTATTTGTCCAAGCTCGCTAGTCTACATTCAAGAGGATTTACACAATCATTAGACTCGTCGTCATACACTTGTCTTAGTCTTTCAAATAAATTCATTTATAATCTATCGAAATTTCGGCAACATTTCCCCTGTAAATTCAACCAACCCCGAGAATTCAACTCGGCCAAATCATCAACAACAATACCAACAACCACATTAACATCTTCAACAATCAATCCAAAATGCATTCTAACGTTAGTAACTCCTTTTACATAATTCGACAACACTTCACTTATATTCAATTCAATCACATACAATCAAGCCAACATCAATGCTCACATGTTCAAGTACTTGCCCAAGATCTTACAATTAAAACTCAAGAACACTTCAAGCAATCCGCGCAATGATCAAAACAGCCCAACCATTATGCAATACCACCCGAAACTTCCCAACTCCATAAGATCAACAACAACACATTCATTTCTTCCAAATTGATGAACTACACCAACAATCTATACATTAATAACATCATTCATACAAATACAAGAATTCATGCTAGTGTCACATTAATTTCTTCAATAATCCCACAATGATTACAACTTCATTTCAAGCCATCAAACCTTCATTTTTTTTATGGAATCCACAACAACAACAATCAAACTACTAAATAAAATCAATTCATTTTTTCATTTTTTTTTCTACACAACACAACTCTATTCGGCCACCACCAACATACACATATTTCATGAATTTCATCCATTTCTACATACTACAATACTCACAAATCGCCCATAACACATGAAAGAGAAGATTAAACCTTACCTTTATCCTTTGATTCCTCTACTCGGCTAGGGTTCATGACTTGCCCAATGGATGCTTTGGATGCTCCAACAACTCCTTCATGTTAATGAGGACCTTCCAATTGGTCGGAATACTAGAAGCAAAATATTTTTCTTGATCAATTTCTATGGCACCAATTCTTGGAAGCCATGGCCGAATGCCCTTCATTTTTTTTTTCTCCAACTTTCTTGAGTTGGAAGATGAAGAGTATGTCTTGCTATGTAAGCTCTCATATATGTATATGCCTAGCCCATACAAGGGTGGCCACATGCCCCCACTCATGGCTTGAGTTAATTGGCCAAGCCATGGGTGGGACCCACACACATACACCACACGGCCAAGGTGGCTTCATGAACCTTCTTGAAGGTTTTGTGAAATTTCATTTTTGCCCCTAGCCTTCCACAATATTACCATGAACCACCTTGTGAATTTTTCTTTTTACCCTTAGCCTTTCTAAACATTTCCATACTAATAAACAACTTGTGTATTAAAATAATTCCGGAAAATGGTCTTGCCCTTAACTTCCACAACTATCTTGAAATATCCGAATGTACAAAATACGAGCTATAACAGCTGATGTGGCAGTGACATAGCACTGAACAAAACTATGTGCCACGTCAGCCCCACGTCAGCATTTGTGTTTGTATGTTCGACTTTTGGCAAGTTTAAGTGCCTACTTGTGCACTAGCAAAATTTAAGGTCATAGTGGCCAGCTCGCGCCAAGTTAAAGGGCTTGTTTATGTGTTTCACATATATATTAAAAAATATATATGTAAATCGTAAATTTCAAAATTTTAAAACAAATTCAAGTTTTAAAATGATGAATATTATTATGTTAAGTGTTTTCAAATTTAAAGGTTGCTTTGATCTTTCCGCAGCGTTCGCGCTTATGGAAGATGAGTGGGTTGAAGCTACAATTTTGACTCTTTCTACACTATATATCTGCAAGAATACACAAGGAAAATATAGTATGAATCTATTGAGATAACGGTATTAGATGGTTTATAGAGGTTCAGATTTTTAACGTACAAAATCTTTATCTTTCTCAAAGTTTTAGAGGATAAGGCCTCTTACTCCTACAAACCAAAAAATAAAAAAAATAAAAAAAAGGGGCCGCTTAAGCATCGTTAACCGATATCCGCATATTCGTTCGATTTGTCTATATTAATCGAAATAGATAAATGACCCGAACCGTAACTCAATTTTGAAGAAACCGACCCGTTTACCCTATTTGAACGGTGTGGCACCCCGAACGTTCAAATCCTGGATCCGCCTCGCTTATCCATGTTATATTGTCTTACTTTGCGGGTCCATGAATTTGTCTATGTGTGAGCTGAAGAAGGTAAGAAGCTTGTTGGTTCTTTGGATGATATATATGAGTACTCCAGAGGCAACAAGATAGTTGTAGGTTCTATTTTCTGATACTTATGCTACTCTAAATCGTTTGGACGAACTCATAAAGATCATTAAGTGCAAGAATAAGTAAGCAAATTGTCATACGGTTCCGTAAGTTACTACCTAATCCATATATTAAAAGTTTTTGTTGTCTTATTTCAAAATGCATTATCTAAACATGGTCTAACAATACAGTTTACTGGTGTGTTATATTTGGTGGTGAAGAAAAAGAAGTGAATTCAGAGTCTTAATTTTGAACCACAAGTTTCAAAAGTTTCTACTTTTTCTTAAATATCGTGGTCAGTCAAATAGGTTCACATAAATTGAAACGGGGGGAATAGAAATAAGATTTATTAATTAAAATCTTAATCGCTCTTATAAAATATTGTTTTGGTTACTCCACACAATAGTTTTTCTTTAATTCGTACCCGATTAATTTAACTCAACTTTTTGGAATATTTTACGAGTTCTCTCTCAAAATTATTTTATGTATAAGTTTTTGGTTTGGTAATATTTGTAACGATATTTTAGTTCCTTTAAGGGGAAGAGAAGATAGTGCAAGTTAAACTAGATATATGGATTAAATCTTTAATTACATTACTTCGTAGCATTCTTTAATAATGGTACTCCTACTATTTTAGTTATGTGCCTCTGCGTACGATAGAATATCAACGTAACTATTTTTTTTAATGTATTTTGGTTAGGTTGTTGTTTTTCCTTTTTATAAGTTTAAAGGTTGTCCAATTATTTACGGAACAATGACTTTCGAAATTTTATGACTTAAGTGTATGATGAGTTATCTATATTAATTACTTCAATTGTGTAAGTGCACAGCTAAAAATTAACAATTGGCAATAAATTCTACTTTTGTTGATAATATCTTATGTTTTTTCTGTCAGTTAAATTTAAAAAACTAGATGAAGATGGTGCCGATGAGTGAAGTAGACCACATGATAGTCATCAACTTTTATGTGCTTTTCTTTTTCTTTATTTAAACAAAAATTGTGCCCACGTGAGCTTCACATGTGTACCATGGTAAATCCAAGGATATAGTTAGCCAGTATAAAATTTAAATTATAATAATATTTCTAATAATATTGAATTCTCTAATCATTGAATGAATATATAAACCCAAAAATTTCGAAATTGAGAAAAAATTGATATTTTCCTTGAACAATTTTTTTTAAAATCTTAGTTGATTTAATCAATTCTTATATAAACAGAGAATATTATCCATTAATATGATGTATGATAGTTGATTACAATACAATATAGTAAAAGGAGTGCAACACACATACGCTAAACTAGTTTGAAATAAAACTATAGAGCTTGGGCTGATCTATTGGGTATTTAATTTGTCATGGAGAAAAGGGGTACTTTATGAAATTGAAGCAATACAATACATTGGTACTATCTCTATCCAATTAATAGATTGTATGCTCTTTATAATTATAATTTCAAACTGTCCAATTATCAAAGCAAGATTACGAAGTGAGCAACTTTTTTTTTATGACAAGGGAACTCGCAATCGCTATCCTTCGGTGCGCACAAGGTAAACCCCGCTCTAGTGCAATAGCCCGCAAATCACAAGAGAGGTAAACCGCACTAGGCGAACCCCGTGCGACGAACTCGACCGAGAAAGCATGCAGGAGAATTCGAATCTGAGACCTTCAACCAACTCGGCCACCCTTGCGGGTAAATATATGTGCACTTCCTTGAAGTTTGAAAAGGAAATTTTGCAGCATAGATGAAGTGGCATGGAACAAATAGTCGAAAGGACAAAGACAAACATTAGTATATTTGATTGTAATACCAATTTAAGGAATTGTACAACAAACCTATTCCTTAAATTGATGGCGTAAGGAATTATTTATGTCATTCCCCGGAAAGGATTCGCCATTTATTAGAAGGTCCTGCAATCTTGGTGTGTTTATATATCCTTGAGCAAAGGTCTGCATTTCACCTCAATTGACGATCGCGTTTCTTACCACCGAGAATTTCAATTGTACATTAAGACACATTCATAACATGTTAACCTTATTTCAATAATTCGACTACTAAATTTGTCGGATACTTTCATTTTGTCACCTGGACTAGGCCTAGTTCTAATTGACACTTACACCTTCCAAAAGTCGTACCAATTAAACACTTTCCGCTGACTAGTGAGTGTCCTACACAGCATCTGAGGGCGTGAGGTATCATTTTCAATTTTCCGCTCCATCACTTCAATTCCTTTATTTCACTTCATACTTTCACCTATAATTTTCTCCACAGACAGGTCACTAGATGGGGAAACATATCTTGAGCAATTCTTCGAAATTCAGGATTTGCATGTATGATTAATCTCATAGTTTTTAAATAGCCAAGGTGTAAAAAAGAGATCATGGCATGATCACTACCATAATTTGCTTCACAACTACCAGAATCACCATGGGAAGAAAAATTGGAACACCAAGAAGAGAAGAAGAAAAAAGAGGAAAAATAGTGGAAGGGAATAAGAAGAATAAAGAGGGGAAAGAAAAAACCAGAAGATAACATGAGAAAAGAGAAAATCAGATGTGAAAAGAATAAAGAAATGTTTTCTTTTTAAAAATAAAATTTCTAGGTGTCCCTTGTTGATTGGTTATTTTGCCAGATAATATGCGCTTGGGAATTTAGAGAAGATTGAGAAAAAATGTTTAATAGGTGTTACTATTGAAAAAATGTAAAGGGCCAAAATTTGGTGTCAACGATAGGGACAAATCTTGAGTGGTATAAATGGTGAATATGAGTTTGGCCTTAAAACTATGTCTAAAATTTTAATCGCTAGATCAGTAACATGTTCATTATATTTGCACATATGAGATTAAATAAATCCCCCGGAATCCTTTTTGCTCCCAGAATCTTTTTTGCTTTAAACAACAACAACATTCCAGTGTAATCCCACAAGTGGGGTCTAGGGAGGGTGGTGTGTACGCAGAGCTTACCCCTACCTTATGAAGAGACTGTTTCTGATAGACCCTCGGCCAAGTAAAGTATTTTAAAACAGGTTTGAAAAGAAAATATAGAAGTGAAGAAGTCATGTCAAAAATAATGGAGAAAAGAACAGTAGCAACAACAAATAATGTGATAAACGACGCAAAGGAAACAACAGGTAATAATAAAAATTGAATAATAAGATAATAGAATAATAATAATAATAATAATAATAATAATAATGATAAGGAAAACTAGACAGCCCTTTAACTACCTACTAACTTTCTACTCTAATCCTCGACCTCCATATCCTCGCTTTAAACGAAGGTAAAATTATTTTCTCTGGCATCATGCTACTCTAATGGTTAAGTAGGATCCACTTAATACCCTTACAATACTATATCCACTTGTTAAGAGGCAGCAAGCCGCAATTTCGTGCATAATTACTAGTGGCATCTTTCGTGACTAAAAGGAAATCAATGTAAAATTAATAACTGATTACAAGTAAATTAGGGATAAGTTACGCACCTTTTTTCTGAAAAGGAAATGCATGTTAGCACTTTGGTTGAGTTCTGTAGTAAGATTGTCATTGTTGGAGAAGAATCCTGTAATGTTCGGTAAATTCATGATATGCATGGTACTTAAGCTAGGGAGCTTGATGTTGTGAGTCCCGTTGCAGAAACTCTTTAGCGCCTCTAAATTTTCAAGCTCTATTCTCTCCAATCTAGGGAACTTGACCTTATCCATCTGGCTAATTCCATGCCCACCACTCAGATTATCTTCCTCCAGAAGAAAACCTTGTTCCAACTTCTTACAGGAGTCCATTTTTAGACATCTAAGAAGTGGCAAAGTTGTGGACACTAATGGCATTGAGAGAAAATAAACAGTTTCCTCACAATTTCTGAAGCTAAGGCGTTCGCGGTGGCAAAACAATTATATTGACTTGGAGCCTTGCAGGGATAGATCAAATTCGACATATTTGCAACATACAACAATTCATTACAGAAGCCAACATCTAAGCTCTTCACTTGTTGGAAACTTTCGCTAGCCAATAAATCAATTACATGTTTTGTTACACTTTCCCGCAACACGACGTGTTCAGCACCCACTACAATGTTGCGAATCCAATACACAGCATGCTCTGCATCAGAACTGCACCACACTATCTGTATTTAGGATGATAATCCGTAAGTTCATCAGACGACACTATGAGTATGGAGAAATTCATTAGCTCACCTGGAAGACTTCTATCTTTTGGTATAAATCTGTCAGAGATGATGATTCTTGGCGTGGTCAAATTTTGCATCACCTCCAGTTGAGCAAGTGAGACATCTCTCCTCTGTTCTACTTCCCATTCAACTGCAACTCAACCTGCCATATCAAGTTCTTCTAACTCAAGAAAACTTGATAGAACACCTGGTTCAATTCTTTCGATGACAGGCTAGATAGGATGCTCAGTGCTTTCAACCCCACCAAACCTGCAAATCCATGATTCCTTTCCTCAACCCTATCCCTATTTTTGTTGATCCTTTGTTTTGGTCTATAATGATGATATCGGCATTTTGGCAACTTTATTTTGTATGTTTGTGCTACAATTGACTGCTAAGTTTTTTTTTTTTTTTAATTTCTAAACAACCAGTTACAATGGAAATCTCTCTGATTTGTGCATATGCTTATCCTTAAGCATTGCTTTGGTTGCTTCCGTTATTGTTCATACTGAGTTGCCCATATGGCCTGAGCTAATATTTTTTAATTTCTTTAGGCTTTGTTCCAATCTTATGACCCTTTTCAATGATGCCAAAAGGGGGAAGATTTTGATTTGATGTTAATTGATGATCAATATGATTAACTGATTGATTCTTGATCATTCTTTATCAATATGACTAACTGTTCTAAGAAAGTTTGTTAGTTACTCATATGTTGCACAGTGAATGCAAATGAAAAGTGAAAATGTCAACATGATGTTGAGGGCCACGGGGAACCTAGTCCCAAATAAGCTTAATATGATTGGCTGAATGTAAAAGGTGAAAATGTTAACATGTAGTTGAGGGTCTAATCCGCGGGGGGAACCTGGTCCTACAGGTGCAAATGAAAAATTGCATACTCTCATGCTAAAGTTTACCATGAAGAGGAAACCTGGTTCTCAAGGGGGACATCAATTACAAGTTTGTCACCATCAAAAAGGGAGATATTGATGAGTTATGACATTGCATAGTTTTGATGATTTGACAAACATGCCAAGGACAAGTCCTTGATCAGGTCCCCTGGGCACTGTACGTTACATGACAGCCGTAAAGTTGTGACACTGCTCCGACAAGCAGTACCACAGCAGCACAGCTGCAAGCATGCTAAAAGCAAAAGACCAGTGTAATGTCTCTATCCAGGTCACATGCCTCTCACATGATCCTCACATGCTCTCATTTGAGTTCCTATTTAAACAACATGTTGTCATTGTTTAACCCATCACTTGAAAAACCTAGAAATCCAAATCCAAACAAGTGCAGCCGCCACAGTTCTGTTAGTGCTTTCAAGAACAAACCTAAGACAACTTTAAGGACCAGATCCCAACAACGGAAGATGTTTTGAGTCCTAGAGTTGTCTAGTCTTTGTCTTTGTGATCTCTACATTGTACACCTACATTTCTTCAAGAAGGGTTTTGTAGGTGTTTTGTTTTTATCAAGCTTTTGTTGTAAGCACTTGGCTAGAGTTAGTCATAGTGGTGTTAAGGTTCAGCTAGAGTTAGTTGAATCAGTTTGGTGCTTGAATAGAGTTAGTCAAGAGTGTGCTTGCAATAGAGTTATTGTAAGGGGGGAGATTAGTGGTCTAATTCCTAGGTTGCAAAAAGCCTGTAATCTGAAACATTGCTCAGTTTAGTGAAGTTGAAAATCTACTGGGGTAGGTCGTGATTTTTAATCCCTTGAGCAAGAATACGTAAATATCTTGTCTTATTTACTTTCTGTCTCTATATGTGAAAATAGTTCTGGAACCAGGTCCCTTAGACTGTTTTGGTGGACTCATAGGTTCTATCAATCAGTAAGGTAGAAGAGTCTTTGCGTTGGGAATGAAGTTCTGCTAAAACAAGACAATGACTCCTATCCAACTGGGAGATTTTGTTGTTTTTTGTTTTTTGCCCGAACACAAATACGGAAGGTATCTGAAAGGAAAGAAAAGCCAACCGTGAATGAGATAAAGGAAGTTGTATAGCAAGAACGAATTAAGAAAAATTTCTTAAACATACCTTTATCAGTAAGGTAGAAGAATCTTAAGTATTAGGAATGATGTTCTGCTAAAACAAGACAATGACTTCTATCCAACTGGGAGGTTTTTTTTTTGTTTTTTGTTTTTGCCTGAGCACAAATACGGAAGGTATCTGAAAGGAAAGAAAAGGTAATCGTGGATGAGATAAAGAAAGTTATATAGCACGAACAAATTAGAAAAAATTCTTAAACATACCTTTATCAGTAAGTTAGATCTAATGTATTGGGAATGAAATTCTGCTAAAACAAAATGATGACTGGTATCTCTCAATTGGGAGATTCTTTTGTTTTTTGCTTTTTGTTTTTTGCCTGAACACAAATACGGAAGGTATCTAGAAAGAATGAAAAGCAAAATGTGGATGAGATAAAGAAAGTTGTATAGCAAGAACAAATTAAGAAAGAAAAAAAAATTAACATCACCGAGAGTGTGGTTTGAACGATTTTAGCTTGGCTATGAGGCAGCATGGCTTCAATCAAAGCAATTCAGGTCATACTCTATTCTTGAAGCACCGGAGAGGGATGGTAACTGCTTGAATTATTTATATGGATGACATGATAATTACAGGGAACGACACAGAGGAGATATCTAATTTGCATAAGCATTTGGCAACATAATTTGAGATGAAGAATCTGGGAGGACTAAAATACTTGTTTGGGAATCGAAGTAGCTCGATCAAGTCGAGTCATTTTTCTCTCACAAAGGAAATACGTACTTGATCTGCTAGCTGAAATAGGATGCTTGAATGTAAGCCCTCAGATACTCCAATAGTTCAAAACCATGGACTGGGAGTACACTCAAACTAGATACCCACAAACAAAGAAAGGTAGCAGCGGCTCGTGGGAAAATTGATTTACCTGTCTCATACACGGCCAGATATTGCCTGTGCCATCAGCTTGGTACTAGCGAGGAACACATGGATGTTGTACTTCGAATTCTAAGGTACTTAAAGTCTTCTCCTGCAAAGGGACCTATGTTTAGGAAATATAATCATTTAAATTTTGATGGTTATACGGATGTCGACTAGGCTGGAAGTATCACTGACAGAAAATCTACATGAGGATATTTCACCTTTGTTGGTGGAAACCTAGTCACTTGGAGATGTAAGAAGGAAAAGGTAATTGTGTTGTCGAGTCCAGAGGTTGCATTTAGAGGCATGGCTAAAGGACTTTGTGAGCTTCTTTGGTTGAAATGTTGAGGTGGATCGACACTTTATCAAGGAAAGCTTGAAGACAAAATAGTTCAATTGCTATTTGTAAAATTAGAAGATCAGTGGGTGGACCTCCTTATGAAGGCAGCATCAAGCAAGGTTTTCTACAGCTCATTAGACAAATTGGGCATTGAAGACATCTATGCATCAACTTGAGGGAGGATGTTGGCATGAGCTGTAACAGAAGGTTGGCATGAGCTGTAATAGAAGATTTTGTGCAGAGATTATAGGGATCCCTTCTTATTTGTTTCCAGCTATGAAATTCAAGAATCATAGCCTAAACTTAGGTATAGTAATTAATTACATTAAAGCAAAATGTGGATGAGATAAAGAAAGTTAAATAGCAGGGATAAAGAAAAATTCCTTAAACATATTGGAAATAAAGTTACACTAAAACAAAACGATGACTGCTATCCAACTGAGATTTTTTTGTTTTCTGCCCGAACACAAATGCGGAAGGTATCTGCAAAAAAAAAAAAAAAAGCCAAATGTGGATGAGATAAAAAATGTTTCATAGCAAGGGCAAAGAAAATTTTCTTAAACATACTGGAAATGAGGTTCTACTAAAACAAAACGATGACTGTGATCCAACTGAGAGATTTTGTTGTTTAGTTGCCCGAAAACAATACAGAAGGTATCTCCAAAAGGAAAAAAAAGAAGGCCAAAAGTGGATGAGATAAAGAAAGTTACATGTCAAATGTGAACAAATTTTGAACATATTATGCATGGGAAACAGGACAACAATGATATTGGTTGTGCGAATGAAGTCTCATATTGATAGTTGAAAAAGAAGAAGCTACATATAAGCTCGTCCAAAGGAGACAATAACACACCAGTATCTTTGCGTTGTTTGAGGCCAACAAATAACTCCTACCAAGCTGAGAGATCTAAGTCTTTTCTTTTATTTGGTCACCAAAAACAAATGTGGTTAACTATTTCAAATCTTGAAGGGAGAAGCTCATTAAGTGTTGAATGATTCGATTTTTTAAGTGGACCGAAATTCAGTGATTGGTAAGTTTGTGTGCCAAAGTACAAGGTACTAATTAAGGACTGCACCTCAATCCTATTCTCTAGCTGAAGAAAGTAGACTCATACATTATCATACAACTTTTATAGCACTGCCCACTATAATAGAATGAAGTTCAAGCTATAGTTTACCCTTTTTGTTGGAATCAAAGATCACAATGGTTCCCCGAATGAAACAGTGAGATCAGAGACGAGCTAGATTTTTAGTTTATGGGTTCTGAACTATAATTTCTTTTTGCTTACTAGGTTCTGAATAGATTACTTGCACATAGCACATATTAGACATTTTTTTAAATACTATACAGGGTTTGAGCAAAATTATCCATAGCTACTACACTAGCTCCGCCCCTGAGAGAAAGTAAAGAAGACTTTTCAATCTGTGGTATTAAACTAAAGATACGTAGAATGTACCAAAATGTCCTTTAATGTTATGTTCTTAAACATACCATGTGGAAGTTGGAATTAAAGAGTTACAAAAAAAAAAAAAAGGATGCATTCTTTTTTAAACGGACTAAAAAGGAAAGTAAGACAGACAAATTAAAACGGAGAGAGAAACAAATAAAAGGTATAAATCCATAATTTTATGTGAGTCATATTCTCCGGAACTAGAAGAAAACAAAGTAATGAGATAGATACAGATGTGCTAACCTTTTGAAGAGTTCTGTCACCAGTAGTAAAGGAAGCAAGAGACTTGGTTTTGGTCAATGGAGAGATGCACCAAATGATGAGATTGCTGGATGGCTACTTCATCTCTGTTCAAATCCTTTTTGTAGACAAATGAGTCAACAGTTTTGTTAATTATAATTTTAGTCAACTCTAATTTGTTTGACTTCGTCCACTCTCCTCCTTCATCCAAGTGAACCTCACATGCAGGTGGACAGTTTGACTTTGTGATCCAAGAGAACCTCACTTGGCATGGGGGACAAAGAGAATCAGTATGTTATTATATTTTTTTATGCATCATCAAATGACTTCATTCAATGAGATCATTAATGAAGTGTGAACGAATATTATAATATGCAACCATTTCTGCAATTTTAGAAAGAGTTAAGCTCAGTTTATCTATAATCACAATAATTGTTTGATCTGCTCTTTTAGAAGTATTTAGTGGATAGGTCCGATTTTATCTTTGTACCGTCTGAAATTTGCTTCACCTTGCCCTTTGTTGCACTTTTGATCCACACCTTTACCGCACAAAATTGATGGACTCCCGTGTCCAAATTTACTCATCAACTTTTGACTAAAAAAAGCAATCCGGTACACTAAGCTCCAGCTATGTCCGATTAGAGATCTGTTAAATTCAATGGAAAAAGCAAGACGTTTCGAAAAGCTTAAAAAGTGGGCAAAGGTTGCTTAATTTAAGTAGTACATATGTAAATTTGCCCCTGTACACATACTTTAGAATAATTACATTAACTTACTAGGAAAAGCATAAACCTAAATTCGATAGAGTAAGTTTTAACTATTTTAGCCAGCAGAGAATTAAGAGGCAAATTATGGACTAAAAGACTCCAATAACTCCTTTTCCAAATGCGAGCAAATCTCGTGGGAAATTTCAAAAGGATAAAAACATTTCCTATTCCAAACCCAGCCATGAATTAAATTTCATACGAGGAGGTGAGAAAGATGGAGCGTGTGAGCAGACTTTATTCCTATTTTCAAAAGTTGTGCGAATAAAATCACTCTTTCTGATAATATAGAGTTATAGAATGAATCTAATATTTGCGCATACATTTCTCAACCTTATAGACAAAATATTAGACGGTCGTCTAACATTTAAATAATTTACAAAGTTTTACACCGTGATATAACGTTTTCTTATAAGATTTTCAATCTACTCAAAAGAGATCTTTATACCATAGTCTAAAAATTCCATAAGCTACAAGAGAAATTTAAAATTAAAAAAAAAAAGTTATTTACTAAGCAGTTGTCCCTAACCGGTGAAAATTGTTGGAAAATGACTTATTTCCCTTCGAGCTTTGAGTTAGCAACATGTTTACACGAAATCAAGTTTATACGATGCAATAAATGTGTGATACATGTGTCTTTTCAAAATTCGGGCAAAGAGTCGGCGTTTACTTTAAAATTTTAAAATAAAAAACTTTTTGCGATATATATATATATATATATATATTACTATATATAAGAGCAAACTTAGGGATTTTTGTAGTCCTCACAAGAATTTTCAAATTTTTTCTAAACTTTCTCATTAATTACTTTTAGGTCCTAATCTTATTAATTTAAGTCAAATTTATTTTTTTTGTTTTTAAGGTCTACTTTTCAAAAGCTATGAACCTCCTACATCATTTTTCATGTTATCTGGTTTTCTGTTTGGTGCTCGATATCCGCATTTGAGCCCAATTAATCCAGATAATTCGCACTGTATCGCGCCCAATCAGGGGAAGCACTCCCTCCAAAGATTTTTTCCATATCCATGTTCGAACCCCTAATCCCTAATTAAGGGAGGAACGGCTTCATCCGCTGCACAAGTTAAATTATGTATTTGTCTTAAAAGTTCATTAACTATGTATAGATTATTTATTTAGAACTAAATAACTTCATAAAATTAGGATACATAACCTATAAATGTCAAATTTTGGCTCCGCATTTGATTTGAAGTAAATAATTTCATCAAAATGGAAGTTAAAATATTAAAGGAGTGGAATGAAAGTTTTGCTTTCATATATTGAAAATATACTTATATGAAATTTAATTATAACTAACGTAATTACCCACTTGTGAGACTACAATGGGTATATGGTTGTTGTTGTTGTTGTACACTTGTACTAACACAAATTATATTTCTTTAGTTAAAATATCTACTTTTATATCTTGAGTTTGAGCTCGGGCTTAGCACGGCCTCACATAACTAGTATATATATATATATATATATATATATATATATATATATATATATGAAAAGGGCCAAATATACCCTTCGTTATAATTTGGGTCCAAATATATCCCTACCGTTATATTATTGGCTCAAATATACCTCTCCACCGTTAAACTTGTCCAAGTTGAAACCCAACACCACATGGCACTAAAATTTTAATGAGGTGGCAATATGTGGCATGGCACTTCACTAGCCAAACTCAATTTTACGCCACCTCCCTCTCCTTCCATATCGTCTTTCACCATTAACATCTAAGAAGAAGATTATTTTCCTTCGTCTTTTACACACTGTAATAGCTAAACACAACTATGAAAACACCATAGTCAAACAGCCACCCTATAGTGACCATCTCCATTCGTCTATCCACTCACTGTAAACCACCATTTCTTCACCATAACTGCACCATCAGAGTACCATGTAAATCTCCGTCAAACAAGCTCCAAAATGCTGAGTCGAGTCAACTAGGTGTCCTTCAGTAGCTCCATTCGATAGGTTCTGCTCGAGTTTTGCATTGATTGTGGTCAATGTTTGAGTTTAGTTGCGGATTCATTTTAGTCGTTGTTGTACGAACAGTTGCTTGGAGTTTTTCTCATAAATAAAGTTTGGAAAAGGCATACTTAAAGGTTCATCCTTTTCCTCTGCACTTTGTTGTTCAATAATGCTTTCTTTTTTTCTTGAATGCTTCTATTCTTGGTTTCTCATACTCTCTGTTTGTAAATAAAAATGGCGGGGAAAAAACAGGAAGTGGACGAGGATGACGATGTTTCTCATACAGGGGAATATATCATGGCAGATGATGTTCTACATCCAGCCATGGAGGAAATTGGAAGCAACCCACTATGGTGAAAAGATGATATGGAAGGAGAGGGAGGTGGGCTAAAATTAAGTTTGGCTAGTGAAATGGCATGCCACATACTACCCACCTCATTAAAATTTTAGTGTTACGTGGAATTGGGTTACAACTTGGACAACTTTAACAGTGAAGGGGTATATTTGAGCCAATAAAATAACTGTAGGGGCATATTTGGACTCAAAATATGACGAAGGGTATATTTGACCCTTTTTCGATAGTTCAGGGGTATATATTATACTAAAAGTGGAAAATTTCTACTTTCAAATTTAAATTATGATTTTGCTCCTGCAATTCTATTAATGATTAACAAATCTGTGCATCTTTTTTTCTTCGTTTTTTATTTTTTCACTAATTCTTTCCATTTCAATTAAATATAGAAGTCCAAAAGTCCATAATCATTTTGAACATCTCATAAAAGAGAAGTCCAAGTGATTACTCTTACTCCCTCCATCCAAAAAAGATTATCTTCTTTTGACTGGGCACAAAGTTTAAGAAATAAAAAAAAAAAATTAAAATGTGTGGTCCAAAATAAGCCTTAAATATTTGTGTGGTTGTAAATCATCTCATAAAGTTAAATTGTTTCTAAATATAGAAAGATGACGATCTTTTTGAGACAGACTAAAAAAGAATGGAGGAAAATCTTTTTGGGGCAGATGGATTACAATCGTTAAAGATAATAAAAAATGAAAAGCCATATTAATTGAATTTAAGACAAATGTGGGACCCATTCACATGCTTTGCTTTAAAGTTGTAAGACGATAGTTAATTAATACCTAGATGGACCCTTAAACTTGGCATATTTTGTAAGATAGGCATATAAACTTACAAGGTGACCAGATAGACACTTAAACTTACTCAAAGTGTATTTTTCAAGTTTTCCAGTTATTTTGAAAACAAAAACTATATTTTTCAAACACTCACAATTTTCATGGCCAAACAAGCCCTAAATATATCATAAAATATATTTTTTTTAAAATGCAAAAATAAGGCAAACGCATATACATGAGACTATAAATGTGCACTTAAACCAATAAATACTCGTTAATCGCAATTTTGCAGCTTTCAATTAACTCAGTTTTTTTTTTTTACACTTGAATAATTAAAAAACAATAACTTTAACCAATAAAAATTCTTAAAAAAAGAAATTTCAAATTAAGAAATTTCTTTTTTTAAGGATTTTCTTCTCGGCTTTACAGTTTTCTTAATTTGAAATTTCTTTTTTTAAGAATTTTTATTGGTTAAAGTTATTGTTTTTTAATTATTCAAGTGTAAAAAAAAACTGAGTTAATTGAAAGCTGCAAAATTGCGATTAGCGAGTATTTATTGGTTTAAGTGCACATTTATAGTCTCATGTATATGCGTTTGCCTTATTTTTGCATTTAAAAAAAATATATTTTGTGATATATTTAGGGCTTGTTTGGCCATGAAAATTGTGAGTGTTTGAAAAATATAGTTTTTGTTTTCAAAATAACTGGAAAACTTGAAAAATACACTTTGAGTAAGTTTAAGTGTCTATCTGGTCACCTTGTAAGTTTATATGCCTATCTTACAAAACATGTCAAGTTTAAGGGTCCATCTAGGTATTTAGCCTTAATAAATCCAGAAGGAATTGCAGAGTTAAGGCTGAGCATCTCTAAACTCTAAAGCATGACCATAGTTAATAAATTCAGAAGTAATTGAAATTTATAACAATACTTGTAAGTACAAATAAATGCCACGTAAAAGTAAAAACTCAACATACTATCCAAACTTCTCCACGTGAATATGAAAACCGAAGAACTTGAAGAGTTATACGTAATTAATGAAACAATAAAAACGAATTGATTCTTCCATTAACCAAGGTTCTCTTCTTTAGTCTTAAACCGAAGAATTTGTAAAGTTGCAATTGATAAAACTATATATATATATATATATATATATATACCAAATTCATCTACAATGTTACAAAGTATTTTTAGATGGTTATCTTCCATTAAGTCTTTTCAAGCTGTCGGTATTGAGGTCTATATTGATATCAGAATTATGAGATCAATCTACATGTTTATGATATACGGATATTCATTCCTTTTGGAGTTTATCTTATTAACAACAAGCTGCATTATAAGTATACGTCTCTATGCACTCACTGCTCTACTATACTATATCCTGGAGTGCCTCTATTTTGGGGAAGGTTCATCCCACTATCTTGTCTATAAACATTAGTAGTTTGCTTTTTAATCAATACGTTTCCTTTCTTGTATATTATTGTTAATACTTAATATTACTTTATAAGCGATCACTTTCTTATATGAAAATCAGTCATGTTGAAATTTGTGAATGAATATCCTAAGAGAGGCTGGAGAAGAAAGAAGCATCGAAAAAGAAGAAGAACAACAACAAGAAAAGAAAAAACCCATAATTGATCAGAAAGTGTTACTAATGCTCTGCATCTTCATTACATTTTGAAATTATTTTATTTGTTTTTGTCTAGGAAGAGAATTCATTGTTTTCTCTGCTATTTTCTTTTTCCTCTTAATTTAAGTTAAATAACAAATTCCTTTTGAGTGTACTTGACGCCGTAAAACTATGGTGGCTGCCTTTAATTTGGTGAATTTCAAATTTGGTCAATAAAGAGGTCTGTTGTATTATAGCTTCAGCAAGAGTTAAAAGAGTGTAGTATTTTTCTCATTTGTGTAATAAGCTTATGGTAATGACACACTTGATCAAATATTTTCAGATAAATGATAATTATATAAGCAATTAATATGATTTGTTTAGGTGCGTGTCAGAAAGTAATTCCTTAAATTTCTGTCAATTATGTTCAATTGGAAATTACATTTATCATGTGTTAGCAATTATATATCGTTCCACATATATTGCTCTAATGAGTCTACACAAACTGACATGAAACAAACATGCAACACACGTGTCCAGGACTAGTATGTATATGTACACACACAAACTGTTTAACAATCGCACATTGAACAAAGGGTCCAAACTCCGCAATATTCTCTGTAATATGCATTTCTACTTTGTATCTTAATGCCACAAATAAAAGGGGTGAATGTGACAAGTTTGAAAACTTTGTCCTATTCAGACCCCCCAGAAAAAGAAACGGCAGAAATCTAAATAAATAAAAAGTAACCAAAAGAAGAAAAAAAAAACTCTGAAATGGATGCATATCTTCTTGGATAATGTTACAATCAAATACTCCCTCCGTCCCAAAATTAGTGTCCCTTTAGCTCATTCCTTGCCCATTAAGAAAAACAATAAATACAAGGTATAGTTTGCTAAGCTACCCCTATGTATTAGATATTTCTTGAGAATTAAACACTATTAGGAAGAACTAATTCTTTAATATAAGGGTATAATTGGAGATAATTAATTACTATTTTTTGTCTTGAACCTAAAGTGACACTTATTTTGGGACATTTTTTTTTTTACTAAAGCGATACTTATTTTGGGACGGAGGGACTAATTACATGCTTATATGTGTCCACATCATTTGATGCTGCTAATCCAGCTATTTGGATATCACTCAAAGCAACAAGCTTTATACAATCTTCAACCTAAAGTCATCCTACACTAGGCAATCAGCAAAATCTTTCCCCACGTGGATGATAATGAAAGGATGCCTTAAGAAGCACTGTCTTTTCACTTATAATTGTAGTGTTAGAGTCACTTTACGTACATTTCAACTGATTTGTCGAGTACTAGCTACTTTCCATCAGTATAAGTATATGGTAACTTTATCTATCAAGATTTAGAGAGAATTCACCTAATGTCGCCTCGCCTTTGCTATGGTTCAGAAATTTTTTTGCCCAAATTTATCACTTCAACGCTCCGATAGCTACTTCGCCTCCTTGGAGAAAGGATGCCTTAAAGCACTACACAAAACCATTTGCATTAACACAAAACATGATAAGAATTAGCAGCTACACAAGCTGCTAAATAAAACAATAGGTGCATAAGTCCAACTTTTGTATTCCTTTCATATTTGAATCATCTGTATACAAAAAGGTCCAGCCTCGTGAAAATATACTTATTCTGTGCGAATAGTCGTCGAAAACGGGGGCACAACTCAGTTCCTTCCAACAGATGAAGAAATTCAGAACAAAGGTGCCAAACCTTGTCCTGTATTTTTTCAGCAAAATGTATAACTTGACAACATTTCAAAACTCAGGCCTCTCCTAATTCGGGAGTGACCTATCTATAGAGTTCAACTACATGAGATCCACTATGTTTTGAGTGATAAGGTCAGATCAGTAAGGCGACTTGCAAAGGCGAAGAAATGATTCACCGACGCCCATTTACCAAATGCCTATTATGGTTACCCGGTCTCGTATGAGGATTTCTAAGGCCGGGACCTTTCTTTTGGAGCACCCGTTTGGGAATGTCATGCAACTCCATAACCTGAATTGTCCGCTGCCTCTTGCCTGAAGAACGATACCATCAGATTATGGTTAGATCTTGTAGTGCATCAATCATTTAATTACTACATTCCATAACAAAATAGCCAACCCCACTCTATAACAGCGTCATTTCTCCCGATACCTTTTGGCTACTATAGCAAAATGTTGTTATGGAGAACATATAATATAATATAAAATGAAAGATCGGTTCAGCAGAAAACATGATTGTTATAGTGAAATGTTGTTATAGATAAAGGCTGTTATAGAGAGATCTGAGTGTATATCTATCACCATTAAAAGTACACACAAAACTTACCCTCTTCAGCTTCTTGGTAACGCTCCTGGAGCTTTCTCTTTGTCGACTCAAGTTTGACATGAGCTGCGTCCTCATCTGGACATTTCAGTCTCTAATAACACGAAATTATAAACTGTTTGTTAGAGACTGAAGCTCAACACAGAAATACAAAACTAATTCCCTTCAAATACTCACATTTTGTTGGATAGACACGGGCCTCTTTTGAATTTTGCTTTTGTCAGATTTCTGCAGGAGTTTCCTTTCATCACCGTTGAGCTTCCTTTCAAATGTTGGTTTTATCGGTCTTCCAGGTCTTGAATCGCCTCCAGAAGGCTTATTTGGTTTGACCACGTTAAGCTGCCTTTCAAATGTTGGTTTTATCGGTCTTCCAGGTCTTGAATCGCCTCCGGAAGGCTTATTTGGTTTGACAGCTGATGTTTTTTTCTTTGGTTGCTCACCTTTCTTGTCCTTTGGAGCAACAGTGACGCTCTCGGTAACCCGCTGCTTCCGGACAGGATTATTGTTCTCCACCGATGCCTTCCGGCCATTTTCATGGCTCTTGTTGGATTCCCCACTACTTTGAAGATCTGACAGAAAATTCCCAATCAGAAAAAGAAAAGAAAAAAATAGAAAAGGTTATATGGTCAGACCTCTCTATAACAATCATCCTCTATAATAACATTTTACTATAACAGCCATGTTTTATGTGGAACCGATCTTTCATGTTATGATATTATATGTACTCTATAACAACATTTCGCTACAGCAGCTAAAAATTATCGGAACAAACGATACTGTTATAGAGAGATTTGACTGTATTTAAAATTATAAGGACAAAATTTCTACTCACTTCCATTGTCATCCATGCCATCAAAGAACTACATTTATCGGGAATGTGCAAAACGAGTCAGTGTCAATCCTGAAGGCAGGATAAAAGATTTTGTAGAAGAAAGGGAAGATGTTAGGCATACTTCTGAAAACTCGATTGAAGTGGTCTGAGTAGAAACAAAAGCTAAGTCCTCCAAGGGCGGGGAAGGAAGTCCTTCCTGCTCTTCATCAACAACAGATGCTTTCATAGACTCGGGGGTGCTTTCTGTACCAATAATTTGCAATTCACCACATTAGAATTCAATAACGACTACAAAAATAGAATACAGAACACAGAATTTTGAAGGAGAAATAACAAGAACCTTGAAATGCTGCTATAGCCTTCACCCATTCGTGTACCATAACCTTCCAGTCCCTGTGATACATGAAAAATGAATAAACATAAGCAATAAGCTTTGCCAAGGCACACATAATCAAACACACAGATCATAACAAGTTGGGATGTCAAACAGAAGAAGCAGCGGTTGAACCGTTGAAGTGCACAACTAAGAGGTAAGATAAATATGCTTCTGCTTCTTCTGATGAATAAAAAATTACTCAATATTGAAGCAGAAATTCATTAAAGCACTGCACAGATAAGGAAAGGACCATCATCACTCTCTGTATTCCACACTATCATGTAAATTAATAGTAGATATTAACGTCAAATAAAAGCCGCATGCGACAAAATCGTGCCATATCTTGAAAAGAAAATATAACTCAAAACTATATTAAGTGAAGCAAGTTGTAAGAGCCGCCAGATAACAAAATTCTCATGCTCATTTTAGGAAGACAATTAATATTCAAATCAAGGGCAAAATGAGATGCTTAATAACATAAATTCGATTTCAATTGGCAATCATTTTAGGGTTTATGTCGTAGTTCAACAGCAATAAAGCAAGAGTTCCATACTCGACCAATGTCCTGGCCAGATGCCGAATATTATTTGCGTTGTGCTTTCTGAGAGCATTAACTGACTTCCCAATCTCTGTCGCCTAATACAAAATAAATATGTTTTAGTACGAATTGCTGATAAAAAAAACTCTGATAACTAAGTACTGCTAACGAAACACATTTCTGATTAAGTCTATACAGTACAAAAAGATCAAACCTTCAAAGTCTCCACAGACAAAGCCATCAGTTGAAGCCTCCTTAAGCTCTCATATATAACTGATTCGGACTGTCAAAAAACATCACACTGTCAAAACCTTACAACTAAAGAAAAGTAGAAACAAATAATTCCATCAACCAAGAAAGTAAGCACCAACAGTTAAGTATTACCATAAAACTTTCAAAGCTTACATAAAGCAAACATACATACCTGTTCAATTAGGGGGAAAATAGATAAAAGGGCAACTAAAAGACATCAAATTTTACGATCGTTTCATAGACCTTCCTATGTCAGAATCCTCACAAGCTAAACTATAGTTGACTAGACCTCTCTATAACAGTCATCCTCTATAACAACCATGTTTTTTGTGGAACCGATTTCATGTTATAATAGTATATGTTCTCTAAAATAACATATCGCTATAGCATCCAAAAAAATATCAGAACAAATGACGCTGTTATATAGAGGTGACTGTACAATCTTACTTCATAAGGTCTAAAAACATCAGGAAAAATAATAGAACCTATGAACCAAGCAAAACAACAGCAAAATATTTCAATTAAAGTGAATTAAAAATCACTCGATTGATATGAACCTCGTTTTGATTGTTATCGATGAGTTCTTTGATTCGTAGGACCTCCTTAACAGTTTGATTCTCTTTCTCTATCTCATCAGTCAATGCCTCAGCTTCACCATAGCTATAATTGCTAATAATCTTATTCACATTCATTTCACTTTTGTTTTCTTTACCATCACAACCTTCTAACTGCCTAACAAACTCATTTTTACAATTTTTTGTATCCTCATTTGGTACAACTTCATCAGCATTTGGTACAACTAATTCAACCTTGTCACTACCAAAAGACTTTGTGATTTTACATGTAAAAAGCAACTCAACAATTCTTTCTCTTTTCAATTTGAACTCTTTTGGATGATCTATAGCTGCCACCATTACAGCATTCTCAATTATATCAAATATATCTAAATTTGCTTTCCCAAAATAATCCCTCCATTTATTAAGTTTCTCAGAAATCTTAGTCATTACTGAAAATCAAGAACTCTTCTTAAAAAAAAAATCTAAAAACAACCCAAATAAAAAGATTAACTATTTATGACACCCATATAGTAAAAATTCAATCTTTATCAGATTTTGATAATACCCAAGCACTAAAAATTTGATTTTTGTTAAAATTTGATAGTAAAAACTCAATCTTTATTTCAATCAAGTTCTGACTCAAATGCTATCACTATAACAAGAGTCGCAGTTCTTGAATCTTTGAATAAACCATTAAAAATTTCTAGTAAATGTTTGAGAAAAAAATTCAACAAAAATCTGATACCTATGATATTCTAGAGAAAAAGAAAAAAAAAAAAGATAAAAACTCCCAACCAATTTTTTTTTTTTTTAAGGATCAATTAAAAGATTTTATTCAAGAACTAGAATTGATACAGGAATTAGATTCCTAGATGTCAATGGAAAATTCCATAGAGATATTCTCATTTCTCTCAATAAGGTGCTGTTTTAGAGGGACAACAAGTGAGAAAGGGAAATATTTTTTATTTAGACTATTTATATAGTGATTATTTATTTGTTTTTTGTTTTAAAGAGTCAAAGTTTGAAAACCTTGACAAACAGCGGGGTTCATTGAAGGTTCAACTTGTTTCCAAAAGGATATTTCTTTACAATAAAAGTTTTCTTATATTTAAAAAAAGGTTGACTTGTTTGATTTCTAATTTAAGCATAGTAAAAAAAAAAAGGGAAAATAATAGCAACAATAGAAATTAAGGATTTTAAATTAAGTTTTAATCCATTTGTGAAAGTACGATGCAACTAGATTGGGGTGTTGTAATAGTTATAGTTAATACGGTGTTATAAATACTAATGAAACAGACACGAAAAGATAATTATTGTAAAGGCTTTAGCATATTTTATATAGGTTTTTAACTTTCATTAAGAAGCAAATGTCGATTTATAAATCTGATTATGTGATAATATCATAATGCATAAGTACATAAAACATAGAGAAAACAATTGTTTAAGGTTTTGTGTGAAGTTTAATATTACACGTTTAGTTAAATGCGGCTCTCTTATCATGATTGATAATGTCTAGTTTCAATTAATATATCTTGGGTCCGGCTTACACTTTAAAGTTGAGTAATTGCATTTTTTATATGTAGATTATTTATTGGATAACTACTTACCTATTTAGCAAAATTACAACGATCAATCACATGATTATCCCAATATATGCAAAAAAGTAACTTCATAAGTAATCTTCATCTATCTTAATTGGGTTGCAACTAAATTATGATGTTGTAAACTTGTGAATAGTTATTATTAACACGATGCGATTAAATAATTACGAAATAAAGACGGTTTATAAGGATATATTAATATATTTTAGTTCACATTTAAATAAGATTTCGACTTTCAGTGAGAGGCAATAACTCTTCTGTAACAATCGTCAATTTATAAATCTCGTTGCATGATAATATTCATAAAGCATATTAAGTACATAAAAAAATACTGACAGTTTAAGGTTTGCGTGATGTTAAGATTTAATTAAACGCTTAGTTAAATGCGAATCTCTTATCATATTTGAATAGAATTTCATTTCAATAAATATTTCAAGATAGGCTTACACTTTTTTCGTTGAGTAAATATTTTTCTTTTATGCAAAATAATGTTTAAAGATTTATTATTATTTATCGAAGTTACAATAATCAATGATGTGAGTTTTCTAATATGTGAAAAGGTAACTTGATAAATCATAACTACTCTTTTTAAAATTTGGAAAGTATATCTCAATTGGATTTTAGCATTCCACTCAAAATAGGCAATTCAATTAAGCTAGGTATTATTACAATAATTACATACACAAGAAACAAAATGTACATGTATAGCTTTAGTTACTATAACTCATTGAACAATTGCAATATAATCCTTATCTTCTCTGTAGATGAAATATCCAGTCATACTCACACTATTAGTTGATTGAACTACTCATATTTGAGTCAAAAAAAATACTAATGTATGTTTCCTTGTAATGGACCAGATGCCACTGATATATGGACAGGCCCAAATCGAACCAACTAGTCAACTAATATTCTATATGGAACAATGAAGCATCTTATACCTTTCTAAAGTCGCTTTTTTAATTTTATTTTTTTAAAAAGAAAAGTCCACGCGATATCCAGTATTGGGTTTTGGTAGCTCGACTAATCACGATTCACGATGTATAAGACTCATTAAAGGGGAAATTCATTGTCAAAGTTCGAACTCAAGACCTTCAATTAAGGATGACAGGGTCTAATTCATCCATGCTGAAAATAATATTGGAAGAAAGAAACAGGGGAAAAGGATTTTCTATGACTAATATTACGAGGTTTTTTTTTTTTTTTTTTTTTTTTTATGTGTGAAACCTGTTGAATATGGAAAAGGGCAAAAAGTTATTCTCAAATTCTATGGCCCATCCTTAGCCATACCATAAGGCAAAAGCCCAACTACCTGATAAAGTGGCCCAAATTGCAGAAGGTCCAGAATTTTTAGGGTCATTTGCACGACTATCCTTCACTGGTCTTTAATTTTTGTCCCCTCAAATTGGTGGTCTTTAATTTTTTTCCATCACCTAATACCATGAGATTTGGGGTTTGAACCCCCGTTCAGTAAAAAAAATTGTAAGGTAGAGTTTCGTACCAAAGTTAGGCCTCAGGCAAAACTCAGTCTTGCGAATCCAAACCTCTGCCTTGCGAAATTCCTTTTTTTTTTTTTTTTTTTAACTGAGCTAGAGTTCGAACCCAGAACCTCGGGGTATTAGGCGGAGGACAAAAATTAAAGACCTCCAATTTGAGGGATAAAAATTAAAGACCAGTGCCTTTGGAGAGCAATCCGCACAAAAAATGATTTTTTTAAAGAAGTTCGACTACTTCGTTTAATTGGCCCAAAGGTTTGGGAGACCAAAGAAACAAAAAGGGTGAGAAAACGAGTTGTGGGAAAGTGTAAGAGAAAGTGAGGCACGGAGACGGATTTACAGTTGAAGTTAGGTGTTTGACAGAATTTAATATTTAGTACAAATGCTATATTTGTATTAACAAATTTCATACCGTGAGAGACGGTGTGAAGAAGCATTAATAGTTGCTATTGACATTAACGATACGTTGTCTCTCTTATTGTTGGATTGAATCCTTTCCTTTTTTTTGGGACAAATAGGCATCCGTAGAATTAGCAAAATAATGCGAAAAATTCATTTATTAGTAAAGTAAGGTGATTGTTTGTTGATAACATTGTGACATTGGCATATTGATTATTGACAGTTCCCGTTAACTAAGGGAACAAGACAAGACAGTAAGCCGATGTATTCACTATAACCGACTAAATCCCCGTAAATGTATATAATTTAAAATGTCAAAGCGTGAGTTTAAATATTGTTTAGGTTTTCACAATATATAAAAGAAAATTTTTAAAAAAAAAAAAAAGCAGGAGGAAAGTGACAAAAATCATTAAGCTCGAGGAGTCATATAGACAGATTGTTGGCACTTAGCAGGTCTATACTATATTGGACATTTCTGAACAGTTCAAACAATTATTCTCTGTGACATTTGTGTCTTCTAGTGATGATTTCTGCAACCAAAATAGAGTACACATAATAGGAATATTGTCCTCTCCTCGTCTTGAAAAAGAAATTAAGTTAACTCTTCATACAATATTGAAGTGTTATTTTCTTTAAGAAACTTTAGTATTTTCCTAAAAAGTTGATCACAATTCAAATAAAAAAAGTAAGATGTTGAAGCATAATGTTATGGAGGGAAATACTATCAAGTAGCAACTTTAGAAAAGCTGCAAAAATCCAGAAACACAATAAGAGATAAAAAGTATGGCTAAGTTGATGAGTCATTAATGTAATGGCTTTAAATTGAATGCCTCTTTTTTTCCTTCTTAGAACTTAAAAGAAAGAAGCAGTCTATTTTGTATAAAACACATTTTTTTAAAAGATGTATAGTTTTTTTTTTTCCCAGTAAAGGTGTATAGCTTGGACCACCATTTTCGTATTGTAACTTTTAGTAACTATTCGAGATTTGAAACGTACTGGTCCATTTATTTTTGATTCGTATTGCGTAGAATTTATTAAAGAATGTCGCGCTCTTTATCATTTCTAAAGTACTATTGATTACCAATTCAATCCCAACTCTTGAAATTGGAATAAACTTCAATAACGGATCATGAATTCTTGGTAATCTTCTTTATATAATGAAAGAGGAGTCCGCTTTAAAATCTTTCACCCTGTACCCAGTCCCTAGTATATGCCTTAACGAAGAATCAAAAAAGGGTAGACTAGAAATTTCTGAGAAAATGCATGTCAATAACCTAGTAGATAAAAGTACATTACATAGTGCGGGAATTGACAATCTACCCGTTCATTGACTTTGGTGTTAGACGTTCCCAAAATGAAGACTATCTGGTAAATTCAATTTATATAATAGGTGTTTGTTGACTACAATTAATTTTCTTCTCTTTTTAGGATATGTTTGAAAGAGAATCCAGTACTTCTTGACGTGAATATCTGAATTGATTATTAAAATTAATACAAATTTATTATTTACGATTTAAGAATTAAAATACCTTATCCATCCCACCATATGGGTTGGTAGTTATATTGTATTATAAGGAAAACCCTAACAAGCTATCTTTTATCAGGTACTTATTAACCTTTCCGAAATCTAGATATAAAACAATATCATGTGATACACCACTGGTAATGTCTTCATTTAGACCCGTGACTTAGAACTTAATATCCCGCTTGGGTTAGTTAATATATGAAATTAAAATTAATTATATAGATCACAGTCCGTGTTATAACAAACAATTATTGGTTTGGAATAATTATTCTAGCGTGTGAGTATTGACATGTGATATATATACAGTTTTTTTTTTTTTTTTGATGCAATAGCCACACTTCCCACTTGGCTGTTATTAATGCAATACGACCAAACCCATTAACAAACAAAAAGAAAAGCGATAAAAAGGAATTTTGTCTTTGTTTTTTATTAATAAATACCAACTGTTTTAATTTGTTTTCCAAAGAAAATAAACGAAAATCTGTCAAGAGATATTTCTAAAACGAGTTCTTCCAACAAAATAATAACTTCTTTGATCGAGACTAAATCCAGATACATTTTTAATTTTTTTCCAAAAAATATTGTTATCCAAATTGATGGCTATATCTTCCAAAGTTTGAGGCCTTAATAGGCCAAGAAAAAAAGGGCAACCATAAGAGAAGAGTTTATAAAGGCAATAAGGGCCCTAGCTACCACCACCTAATTAACACTGAGATGGAGTGATAAGTGTAATTTCATTCTTAATCATAGTCTTAATTCGAGTTCTGGATATGATTTATGAGTTTGCTTTTGGTAGTGAGTGTCTTATCTCCAATGTGAATTAATTTTCTGCACGAATTCAACTTTAATCGGATCTTCATATGACTATAGGACACGGGGCGAAAACTTAAAAAAAAAAAAAAAAAAAGGGGGGGGGGGGGGGGGGGCTACTTACTAATATCCTATATAGCTAAGGGTCTACACATAGTATTATTTGTACATGCATGGGGATATATATTGGACCTACCATGTGTTGTGTTTTCTGGCAGTTAGAGAAAACCTTCCATGAATTTATTGAGAGCTTTTTCAACATGAGAATCATGCAATAGTCTTTTTGGGATATACGAAAAATATAAAGAAGTCTATAGTAATAGTCCAAAACTAATTAACTCCTTGTCACTAGAAAACAATATACAAAGTATATGTCGATTTGGAAAAGAAAGTAAAATCTTCTTGTTTCCGAGACCGTTTATCAAATTTTACCAACCATGCATTAACGAGTTTATCCTAATGCAGGCGATTTTTCTAGGAAGACGTAGAAATAGTACTTCAAAATTCATTAAGTATTAATTCAAGAACTTTTATTTTCTTGGCATCTGTTATATTTTTGGCACAAATCAAAAGCGGAAAATCTTGAATACTATTAGAAAATTAAAAGAACTGTCCCGCTTACGGAAATTATAGTAGAAACAAAAGTTGAGATAGAACGAAAAGAATTGAATTTGATTAATTCAACTTATAAGACCTTGAACGTGATTTCATATTGAAATCCACTTACATGCAACTGTGTCGGGTGGGTCTCGGTTTTTAAATATCAAAACAAATCAATTGTGTCGGGTTTTAAATCTGTAAACCAAACCAAACTAATAAAAATTATATTTTTTAACCTCGGGTTTTCTACGGGTTTTTTTCAGAAAAGTCTTCATACAAAACTTATAACTTTTACTTCAACTATGTCCTTAGTCCTAGTAAGATACAACAACAATATAATTAAGGTGTTTATTAAGAAATAACACAAAATGTGAGATGAGAGATGAATTGAAATAAAATATTTAACAATGAAAATAATGAAATCGCATAAAATAAATATTGCTAATAAATATGCCATAATGAAAATGATCATAATCTAAAAATTAATACTAAGTCGTGCCAAAATATTAAGTAAATGACAAGGGAAAAAATAAAATTAAGTTATTTATTTTTATTGTCTAAACCAATGCAAAACTAAAGAATAGATATCCCACATTATTGTTATTCCTAGTGTTAGAATTATATTGAGTTTCTTAGCATTAGTGTTGATTTGATTTTGACTTGGACTTTATTATATTTGAGTTACTAACATCTATGGTTAATTATAAAACTTATTGGAACATTTAAAATTCTAAATCCAAGCTTGAAATAATATGTTAAAAAGACAAAAACTATGAAAAAACTTAAGATATATTTATAAATTACATTACATAAAATATTTCCAAAAACTGTATACATGTAATGTCGGGTTTGTTTGGTTCGGTTTGACCTTTTTTTAGTTAAAACCAAATCAAACCAATTATGATTGGATTTTTTTTTCAATACCAAACCAAGTCAAAGCCAAACTACTAGTCGGACTTTTTTCTCGGATTATTTCAAATTATCGGGGTGGTATTTAAATTTTTCCCCTCATATTTATGGTCTTTAAATTTTGTCCTTTGGCTAAAACCCATAGGTTCCGGGGGTTTGAACTCCCGCTCAGTCAAAAAATTTAAAAAAAAATTGCAAAACAGAGTTTAAATTTCGCTATGCGCCCTCCGGCAGACTTTAGTCATGTTTAACTAAAAGTCTGCCGGAGGGGGGAGACTTTGCCTTGAAGCATATATACGTATTTTTTTTTTTACTTTTCAAGGTAAACTTTTAGTAATGTCTTAACTAAAAGTGTGCCCCATAAAACATAACTAAAAGTATGCCCCATAAGGCGTAGGTTTTCCTTAAGGCATAACTAAAAGTTTGCCTTATAAGGCAAAGTTTAAATTTTGCTATGCGCTGCCCCCTCCGGCAGACTTTTAGTTGTGTTTAACTAGAAGTAGTTGTGTGTTAACTAGAAGTCTGCCGGAGGGGGCAGACTTTTAGTTGTGTTGAACTAGAAGTCTGCCCCCTCCGGCAGACTTTACCTTGAAGCATATATATATATATATATATATATATATATATATATATATATATATATATATATATATATATATATATATATTCACTTTTCAAGGTAAACTTTTAGTTATGCCTTAATTAAAAAGTGTGCCCCAAAGACATAACTAAAAGTATGCCCATGAGGCGGAACTTTTCCTTAAGGCATAACTTAAACTTTGCCTTATAAGGCAAAGTCTATGCCTTAAGAAAAGTTCTTGCCTTAATGGGGCATAATTTTGTTATGCCTTAACTAAAATTTTGCCCTATAAGGCATAACTAAACTATGTCTTAGGTAAAATTCTGACTTATGGGGCAGACTTTTAGTTATGCCGGATCCGGCATAACTTTAGCTTTTCCTTAAAGATTGTATGCTGGATTCGGCATACACTCCCCCAGTCCTGCCTTGCGAAATTAATTTTTTATTTTATGCCTGAGCGGGGGTTCGAACCCAGAACTTCATGTATTTGCCCACCTTTCCAAGCAAAGGGCAAAATTTAAAGACCACAAATATGAGGGGCAAAATTTAAAGATCACAAATTTGAAGGGTAAAATTTAAAGACCACCCCAAAAGAAGGGCAATCCGCACAAAAAAATGTTATCGATTTGATGCGGTTTATCAGTTTTGTTGGTATGGCCCTACATACAACATGTATTATGACAATTAATAAAGATCAACATCATTTACGTAAAATCCCGTCTAGGCCACAATAATTAAAAACAATGTGCATTAAAATGAAAGAAGAAAAGGATCCATTATAAACTAGCTAGCTACTGGGCTATTGATCGATCACGATCCTTTTATTAAATTTATGAGGCAAACCTAATATTTTTAATGCAACTATAAATACAAGTCGCAGTAGTAGTTATTTCCATTATATAGGCTAGGGTTATTTATAAGGTCATTGTCCCACTGCTATCAATCCTGTGAACTCCCATTTTGGAAAAACTTTTTATTTCTGTAGAACTTAAATAATATTAAAATGGCTGGATAACGTCGTACACACAATCCATTCACCAAGTCAGACTTGTACATTACAAGAAACTAATAAAGTTCTGGACTATCAATTTTTTCTAGCTGTTCTAACGAATTGATTTATTTATTAACTGAGGACCGAACCATTTGTCATTCTTCCATCTATTTATTATACGTAAGTACTGATTTTCAAACAGCAAAAGAATGTGTGCGGATAGTTAGGATCTCTCTTTTATTTATTAGAGGTCTCGGATCCACTGTGTGGGTGGCATCATCGGCGGCATCAAATATGACTCGCATGTTGAATCTGCGTCTCGCAAATGGTGCTCGCATATGCTGCTTTCAATTTCTCAAATTTCTCAAATTATTATCACCATCTGCGTTTCATCTGTGTCTCGCAGGCATGAGCTGCGGTTTGCAGGTCATGCTCTCCTGTATCCTTGGTCCATTTTGCTCCATTTTGCTCCGTTATGCTCTCCGAACATCCTATCTTACAACAGTGGCGGAGCTAGGAATTTTGTCAAAGATGTTCGAATTCATATAATCTATATATTAACGGTGTTCAATATATAATATATGTCTGTAATACGTAATAATTGACATGTCTACGCGGTATAATTTTTCGGCGAAGGGTGTTCGGTTGAACACCCTTACCAGGCTGTGGCTTCGCCATTGTCCTACAAAACGACACAAACACAAGAAAAGTAACACAAAAAGTACTTAAAGAGTCACAAAAGTCTAAGAAATTAGCATCAAATGTGTCGTAATTTCATGGCACATCAGGTACGACTGTTTAGTAGGAAAAACGAAAGAAGCGAACACTACAACACAAGGCACATATTGCTACAAAATACGTCGTAGCTAAATATAAAATTTTCCGTGGCTAAACACTTTAGCCACAATTTTTTTTTTCCGTAGCATTCGTAGCAAAATGTAGCGTAGCTAAAAGTTAGCTACAAACTTTACATGATCCGTGGCTAAGGACTTATACTTATTGCTACGAGTTTTTTTGTCTTGTAGTTGTGATGGTAGAGCATTCCTGCCACGAAATATATACTTATAGCAAGTGATTTTACTCTTTTGCCACGACTAATAAAATATATAGCTATCTTCATATTGTAGCCACAAAAAGTTGTATTGTAGCAAAAGATTTAATTTGTTTGCCATGCAAACTCATATTTTATGGCTATTTCTATTACTTAGTTTCGTGGCAATAGTACTCATATTTAGTTACGAATTAAAAAATTTATAGCTATGAATTATAGTATTTGCCACAAATATTTTCATATGGCTAAGAATCCATATCTTTAGCCATGAAATAAATTGCATTATAGCTAAAAAGAATATTCATTTGCTACGAATATTGAAAATTTATAGTCATGTTCTTCATACGTGGCAATTGTAGGAGTATATGTCTAGCTATGAATTCAAAATCTCATAGCTAAAAGTTCATACTTTTTTGTCACAAAGGATAAAATTGTAGCAAAAGATTTTCTTCTTTTGCTATGAAAATAAAAATTTGTATCCAGGTTCTCATTTGTGTGGCAATTATATGTATGTTTAGCTACGAATTCAAAAATTGCATAGCTACTAATTGAAAATTTTGCCACCAATATTGTTAGCCACATCATGTAACTGAGAATTCATTTTTGGCATGAAATTTATAAACAATATCATAGCATAATATCTTCAATTGTGTAATAAAAGCAATATATTAGAAAACAAAAGACTGAAAGGTTCAACACTATCATTCAAAATAGTGAAACATCACTTTATTCAAACATATCAATATACTTTTGCAAGAGAAAAAAATAATTATTCATGCCCCTATTGCTTCCTTCACTCCTCCACAAGCTGCAATAACAATTAAAAAAACAAATAAGAAAAATGATACAATAAAGGATTCTTTTAAGCAAATAAAGTTTATTTATTAATATGAATATCTTTTTTTTTTTTACAAAAATCACATATTTACTAAATGAATAATATAAAAATATATAAATAAGCTACTTACGGTTAGATTTGCATCATTTGATTGTCGATTTTGAGCTGCAACAATCATTTGAATTTTTTTTTCCCGTCATTTACCACAAATATATGATCATATATGATCCTAAACTACAAATATAGTGCATACATAGCTACAGAATGTAGCTAAGTTTGGGATCATATATTATAATAATTGTCGCTCCATAAGAAAATTAAAGAAGATTAAAAAAAACTTCATTATTTACTATTTTTTCTTACCAAGGCGATGTTCCACATATGCTTCTTGCCCAATCTCTTTCCAATCATTTACTTTTAAAAGCCAAAGTTCAACTTCTAACATTCTCTGCCTTGTAGAAGAAAGAGCAGGAAGTCAGTAAAGGGAAAAATAACAAGGAAGGTGGCTATCAAATCTATAAAGCCCATTCTAAAACGCCATATACTTGATACAAAGCTAGAAATATAGTTTCCCACAGTTATAAGAAGAATTTAACACTTAATTTTCACCAAGTTACATAGCTTTGGCTTCAAATAACGACCGTAGAAGTTCAGACGGATCAAAATATTGAATAAGATCGAAAAGAAATTAGCCAACGGGAATTCAATAAAATATACTACTTCAAACTGATAGATATAGAGAGTTAATAACTTAAATAATCATTCAACTATATCAAATTCCCTATCAAAGTCATTTGTTTTGTATCAATAAAGTCACTCAAGTTAAAATACTTTATCTACAAAGTCAATAGCCAAAAAATAAAGAAATAATCACATAAACCTCCCTCAAGTTTCATTTCGTTTAACTTAACGCTTTTGTGGTTATGCATACCTCTCTTATTTTTATTTTAAAAATTTTAAACCTAATTATTATAAATATAAGAAAATAATTAATTTGTCCTTATATATTCCTCCAACGTTATGGTGTCTTTTAACTAGGGCCCTGTAATTTTAACTGCTATAGATAAATCAATAAGTTAAATAATAAAAATGAAATGACTTCGAGGTCAACAGGTGAAAATACAATAAGAAAGATAAGTATAAGCTTTAAGAATGAGAGAGGAAATTGCCTACATTATTCAGAAGGATCAGTAATTTGAGCAACTGTAAGCAGAATAAAGCAATAAATTGTTGCTGTAAAGACATAATCAGAATATCTTACATGGGTGAGCTAAATTTTAGGGAGAAAAACTTAATCAGAATACCTTACTCCTTCCATCTTCAAGTCCTACAAAAATAATTAATTTAGCCAAAGATGATTCGTTAGGTAGCCATAGTTTCAAATTCTTATAATAGCCATATATCTCTCAATGAATTTGGAGTGAGTTATTTTTCTTTATGAGTATGAATAAAAGCTTTTTGAAAAATCTTAAAAAACAGAGCACACAATACAAGAACAAAAAAAATATACATTCTGTTGCACATAACTTGTATGAATTGATTTTTTAGGCATATTTGGTAATAGCAAGTTAAGATATGAATGAGTATATAACCCCGGATTGCTACAATCTGATGCAATTTTGGCCTTTTTTCCGGTGAATGACAGAGGAAGAAGACGTACCTTTTTTTTTTGGAAATGGTTGTTTTGAGAGTTTAGGGTTTTTGGTTCTCTGATCTCTCCAATCTCCTTGTCAATTTTATTTTTACTCTCTAATCTCTAATAGGAAAAGAGGACTCTAATTTAGGCACAAAAAAAATTAGAGGGAAATAATTTGGAGGGTTTTTTGGCTAATTCGTTTTCTCTCTTTTTAATTTGAATTTCATGTTTCCCTCCTAATAATTATAACAACAAAAAAGAAGCTCCGGTAAGAATATTTTCTTCTTTATTTAGTAGTACCTTTCTATTCGATGTACAGACGTACAATATTAGATTTACACATTTTATTATAACTTATTAATCATTAAACATTATTTTAAGTTAATACGTATTAGATGTAAATTATGGTATAGATACACTTCTGTAATAACTAATAATTCAATTATTAATCCTTAGTTTGACTAATTATAATAACATTTACAATAATTATTAGTTAATTTAATTTAATAGTAGATCATAAAGGTATTGTTCAAATACATTAGGTTCAGTTAAATAATAATTCTCGAAACACTTGATCATGATAAAATTTGAGTGACACATAGTAAAGTTTTGTTTAAATTCGATAAAAGTAGTTAATCAAAAGTAATTAGATATAATCACATATTTATTTAAATTATATTTGAAACACAAATAAGATCTTAATCGAGTCGAATGATGAACACCTCTAATTACACTAGATCGATAAAGGTATTATTTCAATATATCATGTCCAAATAAAATAACATGAATACTCAAAACACTTGATAGGGTGAAGCTTGAGGGAGACTTAGTGAATTTCTATTTAAATTCGATATAATTAGTTAATAAAAGATAATTAGATAAATCACCTATTTAATTAAATTATACTTAAAATTTTCAAGTAAGATAAATTTAAATTATATTTATTTTATTTTTTAAGTAAGATCCTGTAAATTTAACTCGATCCGAATGATATACATCTCTAATTACAAATAAAGGTATTACTCTAGTAGACCACGTCCAAGTCAAATTAATAACCATCCTAGAAAAACTTGATCAGGATGAAGCTTGAGTGATACTTATTGAAGTTTTGTTTTGATTTGATATAATTAGCTAATCAGAGTTAATATTATCACTTATTTATAGAAATTATATTTGAAATTTACAAGCTATAAAATTGAATCGAATTGAACAATTAACACCTCCAATTGCACTAGATCGATAAACATATTATTTTAATGGAACAAGTCAAATAATAATCTGGAAGCGTTTGGTCAGGATGAAGCTTCACTGAAACTTAGTGAAGTTTTGTCTAAGTTCAATATAATTAGTTAATCAGCATTAATTAAATATAATCACATATCTATTGAAATTATATTTTTAACTTACAAATAAGGCCCGTAAAATTGAATCGAATCGAACAATTAACACTTCTAATTACATTAAATCGATAAAGCTATTATTCTGATGGAACATGTTCGTGTCAAATAGCAATTCTTGAACCACTTGATCATGATAAAGCTTGAGTGAGACTTTTTGAAGTTTTGTTTAAATTTGACATAATTAGGTAATAGAAGTTAACATATAATCACTTATTTATTTAAAATCCAAACTTACAAACTATAAAACTGAATCGAATCATTGATGTCTCCAATTACACTAAAACGATAAAGGCATTATTAAGATGGGACAGATCTAAGTTAAATAACAATTCTAGAAACATTTGATTAAGATGAAGCTTCAATAAAACTTAGTGAAGTTTTGTTTAAATTAGTTATAATTAGTTAATAAAAAGTAATTAGATTTAATCATCTATTTATTGAGATGTAACATATGGTATAGATACACTTATGTAATAACTCTATTCAATTATTAATCCTCAGTTCAACTAATTATAATTACATTTACAATAATTATTAAGTAATTCAATTTAACAGTAGATCATAAAGGTATTGTTCAGATAGATTAGGTCCGAGTAAAGTAGCAATTCTCTAAACACTTGATCAATATAAAACTTGAGTGGGACATAGTAAATTTAAATTTGTTATAATTAGTTAATCAAAAGTAATTAGATATAATCACCTATTTATTTAAATTATATTGGAACTTACAAGTAAGCCCGGTAAAATTGAATGCAACGATTAACACCTCTAATTATGCTAGATTGATAAAGGTATTATTGCGATGAAACAGTTGTGTGGCTTTATCATAAAGTATGTCTCTCTAATTTAATTTATGCACTTATTTTATGAATTTATCTTCATTTAGATATTGATTTGATGAATTTTTTATTTTATGATGCCATTTGAAAACTTGCTTATACAATCAATTATACGTAACAGAAGAGATATCTCAAAAAGCATTATAACTATTCATCTAACTATAAAAACTTTGCTACAATTAATTATTGTGATTGTATTAGTACTATTTTTATGGTAACCTTAAGTGTAAGAAAACAATTATTTAAGGTGGCTAAAAGATGAGTATTGCTACAGCAAATTTCAGCTCGTGGTAAAAATACAATTATTAGATACGGAATTTTATCACAATAATAAATCTATGGCTATATCATTTTGGCATGACAAATATTTATAGTTATCGAGCTAATTATTGCCACGTCTTCTTAGTACAAAGCAAAAATATTTATTTAGCTATAATATTTTATTTTAAATAACTTCTTATAGCTAAAACGTTACTGTTGTTACAACAAGTTTCAACTCGTGGCAAAAATTAATAATTAGCTACAAATGATTATAGCCAAAAAATCTATGGCTATATAAATTAACATTTGCAATATTTTATTAATAACTTGAAGTAAAAATATTTATTTAGGTACAACATTTTGTTTCAAATAATTTATTGTGGCTAAAAGGTTACTATTACTATAGTAAGTTTCAACTCGTGGCAAAAATTAATAATTAGCTACGAAATTTTACTTTAGGAAAAAGTTTGTGGCTATATCAGTTAACTATTGCCACGATGTTTAATAACTTGAAGCAAAAATATTTATTTAGCTATAATATTTTGTTTCCAATAATTTATTGTGGCTAAAAGGTTACTATTGCTACAACAACTTTTATGGCGTGGCAAAAACTTATGATTAGCTACAGAAATTTATTGTAGCAAACAATTTATGTCTATATCATTTAACTATTGCCGCAATTTTTTATAACTTGAAGCAATATATTTATTTAGCTACAATATTTTATTTCAAATCATTTTTGTGGCTAAAAGGCTGTTATTGCTACGATAACTTTTATGTCGTGGCAAAAACTTATGATCAACTACAAAATTTTATTGTAGCAATAAAGTTGTAGCTATTTAAGTATTTATTGCCACGATTATTAGCAATTATAGCAAAAATATGGAATTAGCTTTGTCAATTTAATTTTCTTGGCTAAGAAATTTTACGATTTTGTAAATAGCCATAAAATTTGAATTTTTGTGGCTATTACTAAGTAATTGCTACGACTTTTAAATTCATAGCTTATATTCCGTAGCTATAGATGTCTTATGTTGTAGTGGAATTCGAAATTAAATTTTTGATCTATTCATTTTAGTCTTAGAAGATTTAGCCTTTTGAGAGCACATCACGCGATTGAACACTATATGATTTGCTAGTTGCATTAAACCATCCGAAGGAGTCCAGTCAGCCTCCAAAGTGCATTTTTGTGTGAAAGAAAGAAGATATTTACCTTTTTTTATTGTACATTAACATTGTGTAATTTTTTATACACCATAAAATTAAGTTAAACGTATAATTATAACGATGCAAATATATATTTTATCTATTCTCGTGTGAAGAAAAAACAAATATTTAATTATTCTCATGTCCTCTTATCTTTTTCAGAAATAGTTAATCATAACGAGTTTCTCCTTTCTAATAAAAATCTTTCATATTCAATGACGTTTTGCTTATTAACTATATAATAATAATAAGCATTAGGTAAAATAATCATTAATGGACAGCTACCAACTCACATTAAACAAAGTAGGGTTGATGAAAGCTATATCTAGTTAGGTTCAACAAAACAACTCTCTAAGATTCCAATTTCACTTCCTTTTTTATATTTATTGGTCACTTTAATCATACTTCAGAATTTAGCTCTAATTTAATCACTAATTACAATTAAAAAAAATAGCTGCTTCGATGATACCTACCGATTGCAACCCACCTACATGTAATAAACAATACCAAATGTTAAAGCAAAGCTTTGTCAATTAGCTCAAATTTATCTACAAAAACATATCATCATGAGGACAAAGCGTTGATTAATTAATTGAAAAAATCTAAGTGGACATATAATCAGAAAAAAAAATATACGTGGCAAGATGTGATTGGGCCGTGGGAGCCACAAGGAATATTTAGAAAATTTTTGTTACAAGCGAACAACATTCTTTATTAGTACTCGAGTATATTCATCATGAGAAGATAGAACCCAAAGCCTTAATAAAAATTAAGAAAATAAAAAGGTTAGTTGCATCCAACTGATTTAATGATTAAAGCTTGTGCGAGAGGATTGACGTAGTAATTTGTACTAACTGAAACAAAACATTTGATTCACCTTTTTATGTTTTTCATTTTCTAATTCTTTTCCTATTCATGAAATAAATCCAAAGTTGTGTTTGTTTATCTTATGATAAGATATTCTCTTTCGTGAATCGCTTTGTTAATTTTAGTGAAATCCTATACATTTGGATATTTTTTAGTACGACTATGTAAAATTGAATTACAAGGCATTAATTAATGACGTCACTGGTAAAAAATTTACTCGCACCCAATATTCACACAAAACTAGTGAAAGCATGACATGCATCTTCTGCAAACTCTTTTATCACCTAGCTATGATTAATTCATGTGCATTTCACATGACTTATTACTAAACCATGATAAGATATATATGCTTTAATGTAAATACCGAGTGTTGTTGATAAGTTTTTATCAAGTTATCGTATGACATGATCACAAAGTATAACATAGTTGCATTAGGAAATTCATTGGGCATTAGTTAAAATATGTTATGAGAATAAACTATAGTCATTTAATGAGCGCACACCTCATGTATAATTAGACTCAAGTCATCTTTGTGGGTTCGATTCAATTTTCTAATTCATTGTTTCTATGTCAAACCTCAAAATCGTTGATTTGTTCAATAGCTTCAAATTATCCAATTTGTTCTATTAATTAACAAATAACAATCACACAATTTATTTTTTAATAGGAGAACAACATATTATAATTTTGAAAATGACATAACAATATAAAGGTAATGACATCTCAAGGGTTGATGAAAGCTATTGCGCCCCCCTCTTAAAACACGTCGAATTGAAAGGAGAGTGAGAAAAGAAAGGAGAGAAAAATATTATCAAAGGGATTTGGTGATATTGACACTATTTATATAATGCCTTTTTCTCGGTAACGCACTGTTTATATAATGCACTTAAACTTAGGTAAAAATAATTAGTTTCTCATGCAAGGAGACATTAATAATGTTTACTATACAGTATAACTTAACTTTGCCTAATATTTTTAGTTTTTTGCAACACAATAGTCAGTTCGGATAAAGGACAAACGAAAAGAACGGAGATTGTTAAAAAATCAAAAGTAAGAAGAAAAGATAATATGAGAGCAAGATACACACATTTCATCTTCTTATTAGAAAAATAAATAAAGCACCCAAAAAAAAAAAGTTTTGTTTCTCTTATAAAAAAATCCACAAAGAAATTCCCAAAATTGCACACCCCCGCCCCCAAACCCCCGTCCCTCTTCTTATTAATTAAAAAAAAAAAAACTGAAAAAGAGAACACGCACGTGCTACATCACGTGCATCCATCCTAGGAACTTAGATTAAACCGAAAACGGTCGTTGACGTAAAGTCACCCAACAACGGCGCGAAATGGCAATTTCGCAAATCTCTCAAACTTGAAGGTGAACCTAATAACCATATCTTACCGTAAAAACATGTCCTCAAATATGATAATCCCACTCGCACTTTAGCACGCGCCAGCGAAAACACATTGATTATTGCGTTGATCAGGCTGTAATGTGGGCCCACTTGCGCGTGGTCTGTTGTTGGGCTTTTTGACTCTTTACCCTAATTTTAACCTATTGAGTATTGACCTTTTTACGGATTTATAATGATGGGCTTCAAGTGTGCAGCCTGTTAGGAGACACCACGTGAGTGCCTACTATTTCCACTTCACAATTTACTTTGGTCAATCTTCTTTTTGACTAAGACTGCAAACTTGTTGCAATAAATAAATAAAATAGTTTAATAATAAGTCTCAGGTTAATAATTAATAATCTTTTGTCATGCTTGCTATAGTATTTTCCTTGATTTCACTTCCATTACTTTTATTTTTCAAACTGCTTTGATTTGCATGCTTTGAATCGAGGATTTATCGGAAGCAACCTCTCTACCTCCCAAAGTAAGGATAAGGTCTGCGTACAAACTAACCTCTCTGGACTTCACTTGTGGAATTATACTGGGTAACGTTGTTGTTGTTGGATTAAGTCATAGAAATGAAAAATCTCTTAATAACGAGAATCTGAATCAATCGTACCACTAAATCCAAAATATGAGATGGTGATACAATTTCTAATGATATTGTTGTCTCGTATTATCTCTTCTTCTTCTTCTTCTTCATTCTCAAGAGGAATGCATCAACAAAACTGCATAACATTGTTATTATTGGAGCAATAAAAATGAAGATGAATCTTTTTTCTTTTTAGTAAATCGTAATTGCGAGAATCTGAATTAATCATGCCAGTAAATATTGAATAGCAGATGGCTATACAATTTTCCTTTATGATATTGTTGTCTCGTATTATCATAACTTTGATATTGGTCATAAAAATTATGAACTTGGGACAAAGAGTCAAGTCATAACATTACTTTTTCTAAAGAATTTGGGTGTGATATGTCCTCTTTAACAAGACTAATATTGGAAATAATTGCCTTAGTTGGAGTAGGTATCATTATCCCTACTGCAAGACTTTCATTTTCAAGAATTATTTAAAGTTAACTAAATATGAAAGTCTTTTCTCCCCATTTATAAATTTATAAGACCAATAATAAAAATGACAAAGAAAGTCAATTTTTTTGATAAGAAGTAGACTAGGCCTTATTTGTTTGCACGGCGGTCTGGATCTGAATGGTCGAGACCTTAAGCCATTAAGTACATTTATTTACATTAAAATTTAAACACTTATATGGTCTGAATAGGTCTTAATCATTAAGATTTTGAACAAAGTCTTAATATCATTAAAAGGTATTTTGTATGGATAATGTTTACCACCGGATCCACCCCACCCCCACTCCCACCACCCACCACAATCTTCTACTACCCAACCCTTTATACCAACCCCCACCCCACCCCAACCACAATCCTACCACCACCACCTCATTTACCAACCCCACCCTACCCCCCATCACCCACCTACCTTACCCCCAACCACCACCCATTCCCACCCTACCCTAGACCCATCGCACCACCACCACGCATCGCACCCACTACTCCCACAACCTTCCCACCACCACTCACCACCCACCACCTACCTACCAATCCCCTACCCACCTCCACTAAAAAGCATCTCCACCATTACTAGCGACCATAAATGTTTTATATTTTTATCAAATAATATTTTTATTTTATTAAATTTATCTTTATTTTCTAATATTTAATTACTTATTGTGTTTAAATAAATACATTATGCACATTCAGATGTTAAAAAATAAACAGTCTTAATCATTCAGATGTGTATTCAGATTCAGACTTTTTAATCTTAATGAAAACAAATGAGGCCTAAGCTCAATTTCTTTTCCAAAACAATTCGTTTAAGAAATAATTTGAAAATTATAAACCAACATAATTTTAGTTTTGGAAAAAACTAACTTTGAATCATTTCCAGTTTTCCAAAAAACATTTGTTATCTTATTTTTGGATCACAATCTCTTACCATCTAAATTGGTTTTTTCTTTTCTACAAACATTTTTAATATTCTTTTTCTAAATCAAGCTATCGTAAAAGAATTTTATTTTTATTTTCTATAGAGTATTCGTAGAGGTGTGACAACGCTTTGATAGTGAGTAGAAACTTACTTTCTGTCTGGTTAGTAGAAATTTCTTGCCCGCTAAGGGATTAGTCCAAGTTAGACCAAGAAGCAAGAGTTTGTAATTGAAGTCGGGAGAGGAGGGTGCTGAATAGAGAAATTATCTTCCCATGTAGCGCTAAAAAGGGTATTCGATACCTATATTAATTGACTAAACATAAATTCACACTGAGAAATCTCACAATAGGGGTAAGCCGTCCCTAATAGAAGCAACTCTATATTTAGTGCTCGAATTCAAAATTTATGATTAAAAATAAAAATTGAAGGAGTACTTACGAGCACATCACAATCCGATTGTGCTAAAAATTTAATGATACTGTCCATAACCTATTATAACAATAATAATATATCCAGTATAGTCCCGAGTAATATTGCGAGTCGGACCAGGAAGGGTAACTGTCCATAGTCTATTATGAGATACTACTTACTGTACATATAGTATCTGTAAATGTCTTTTGCTTAGCTGTGAGTAGACCAGAAAGAGAAATAGAAAAAGGGAAAAACTGAAATCTGGTAAACCAGAAGAGGAAGCTTTTCTTTTTTCACTTTGCTTTTAGAAAAGCCTAACATTCATCTCTCTCTTCTTCTCACTTGTTCCCATAACCCTTCTCTCTTTCTCAAGGAACTTTCAGTTTCAAGTGGCCTAATATTGTTCTTCATTTTCAAGAACATTAAAAAACATGTTCTTTTCATCTGCCTAATTAATTTACTCAATAATCTGTAAGTATTAGCATTTTTTATTCATTCTTTAGTGTTTTATTCATTTGGGGTTCTTCCATTTTTGTTCCTCTGCTAATGCATTAAGCTTTTTTTAACATTTTTTTTTAAAACTATTTTTCTTGTTCGGTCTTTGTTTGCTTTGCTGGTGAGTAAAAGAATGTTCTTTCCTTAATCAAGCCTTGATTTTTGCTTATTAACATTAAGGAAAATTCCTGTTTTTATTATATGCCTAGTTCCTCAATAATCTGTAAGTATTAGCATTTTTTAAGATTTTTGATTCATTGTTTAGTGTTTTATTCATATGGGGTTCTGCCATGTTTGTTCTTCTGTTAATGCATGATTTTTTTTAATTTTAAAACTATTTTGCTTGATGGATTTTTGTTTGCTTTGCTGGTGAGTAAAAGGATGTTTTTTCCTTAATTAAATGCCTTGATTTTGGTTTCTTAAGCATGTTTAGTAAGGAAAGTTTGTGTCTTTATGCATCTTAATGCAGTAATATTCACGCGAAATAAAAGGGTTAATTATAAAGAAATGTCTGTATCAGTAAAGAAAATTTTGGTTTCTAAATTTGGTAATGCATGTGTCAAGACTTTAGGTTTGATATCTTCATATTCTCTATTTGAAGACAGATGAGCTACTTTACCAAATTACAAGAACTTTCACTCTCAAGAAATAATTACAGTACAAATTTTGATATCTCTCCAGTTTAAAAACTGTACTAATTCTTGATTCTACAAGTTCACTTTTTTCTTCTCTATTTTGGTTGTCAAAGTTAAAATCTGAGGTTTGCCTTTTTTCACTTTACTTTCTCTGAAAATGCTCTTTGAATCTTTATTTTTTTTGTCAATTTCTTTTATGACATTTAAGATCAGAATTGTTGATGATGGATCTTCACTAGTAAGCTTTTGTTAATACAATTATTGCTAACTTCAAGCAGTTATCATTATGTCTTTAACCAAATCATGCTTTGTTCCTTCTTTGATTGTATATTGCAGCCTTTTAACTTTATGTTGCCCCCCATTTCACCCACCAAAACTCCTAAATTACCTCCTTTTAGTATATTTTTTATTTTGTGTGTGGAACTTTATTCTATTAACACTCTACTTAATATTTCATTCCTTGACCAGTTGCAGTTTTGCTAATTTGTGAATACCCTTTTCCACTATTGTTACCAAGTTTTAGGCAATTACCTATTTATTTTGGGTTTACAGGCCTATATTCAACATGTTATTCTAAAGCTTATGGTTAGTTTCCCAGATTGTCTTTTTTGGGGCATCAATGGTTTTTAGTTATATCCCATCACCTCAAGTTATCTGAATTAAATGCAAAATGTGACCTTTATTTAATTTTGGGAAAGAATTATATTCTATCTGTATTTCTGGAGCCTTTCTTGTAGTTACTTGATCTGTTGCTGATGTCTGCTGGGATATTAAATTTTATTGCTTCTTGATGAACAGATAAACTAGTCAAATGACAAAGGTCAGTCCAGAATTTGTAGATGAGCCTGATCAAATGCAGATAGTTCGGTCAGTATCAACAGATGTGACCTTGATCAATAACCAGTTTCCAACATACAAGTTAGGACCCAACTTTGAGGTTCTACAGGAGACAAAAGAGGATAATAAAGGCCCGCCTTTAAAGGAGGTAGTCGAGGAAGAAACAAACCGGCTTACAGAACAACACAACCGCCTTTCTGTTCGTGACCTTGCTAGCAAATTTGACAAAAATTTGTCTGCTGCAGCTAAATTGTCTAATGAGGTACATTCATTTTTCTGTTTGCACGTCTAGGGCCATTTGATTTCAGGTACTTTTAGTAGGCGTTTGGCCATAGATTCCAAATAGTTTACTTTATTTGGAATTTATGAAGTTGAGTTGTGTTTGGTTATAGTTTCTGCGAAGGAGAGAATAGAGCACTTTATTTGGAATTTATGAAGATGGAGTTGGAAAATACGTTTTGGAGCACTTTTCCAATTCTGGATTCCAACTCCAAGTTGGATTTGGAAATTTTATAACCAAACACTGATTTTGAAATAAAGTGAAAATCTATTCCGGGAAAAAGTGAATAATTCTCATGGTCAAACACATTGTTCATCACTATTTTCATTTTACATCACGTATGAAAATAGAGATGAAAAGGGTAAACAAAGACATGAAATTTTTCATGTGAAACTGGACAGCATTTACTGCTTTTTTGGTCTTTGAGATAGATGTATTTTTTATGAAGATATAAATACAGGACTTGAATTATATACTAATTAAAGCTTTTCGTTTTCCAGGCTAAAATTAGAGAAGCACCTTCCTTAGAGGGACATGTACTTTTGAAGAAGCTCAGAGATTCTTTGGAATTTCTCAAAGGAAGATTGACAGGACTAAATAAGGAGGACATTGAAATTGCTATTTCGTTGGTTAGTCTTCTTTGCTAATCATCCCACACACTAGTATTTCTGCTTCAATTCTTTTTCCATGCCAGGTAGTAATAAGCTATAAGGAACCCAGCAATATCTATGATATACATAGCCAAAAATATATCTCCCTAAAGCCTCGGGCATACTTTGTCCAGGTGGAAGCTTTGGCAGTAAAGTTGACACAAAATGAGGGAGAGCTGATTCAAGAGAAGTTTGAAGTGAAAAAGCTAGTGAATTTTCTCAAGCAGGTTATTTATATATCATTTGAATTATGGTCAACCCTCGATTGCTAATTTCTGTGTTTTTCTGTATGTGAAAGAAACATGGAGAAAAGAAACTAAAAGTCTTTTTTTTTTTTCCTTCTTACAGGCCTCAGAAGATGCTAAAAGATTGGTTAACCAGGAAAGATCTTTTGCTTGTGCTGAAATTGAGAGTGCCAGATCAGTTGTGCAAAGAATTGGAGAGGCCCTTGACGAAGAAGAAAGGAATTCCCCTACCTCAGCAAAACAGGTAACTACCATGCATTGTTCCATTTTTATTTTTGATATATATCCATTCATTTTCCATTTTCAGGCTGTTAAATTGCCTCTTTGAAGTTTGACTTGTTTTTAAAAATATTGATTAAGTCAACTTCTGCGCTTTTGATCTTCTGAAATTTAGCCCAGTAGTTCTAGTGTCCAACTCATTCTTCCGCTTTCGCTTTATTTATTTAGTCTTTCATTTACTATAACGAACTCATTAAGGGAAAAAAGTTTTTATTTTGTTTTTGGTCTGCTAAAATTCTGATCATCGGCCTTGAAAGAACATTCATTGTTGTTATTATTATTTTTATCTTGTCACAAAATACAATACGTAAGGCTTACATTCGACCCAGCATTTTCTATATACTACGAAACTTGCAAAAAGAAATCCTCGTATGCATACGTATCTAAAATATTTTCAGTCTTGAGCCGACTAATAATATCTGAAAAGAATATAGTGTCTATGGAGGTGATAAATATAAATTCCATCTTTCTGCATATATGCAGAACTAGTTTTAGCCAAGTGAAAGAAAGCGTACTAAATTCTCAATAGATGCCCTTTTTGACTTCCATCTGAGTTGAAGGTCAGCAAGGTTACCTTATCTAAACTATTCTCAATCTTGCTGATGGTCCACAGTTGCCTTGACAATTTCAATGTGTCGAGAACTACAAAAGCATCTGAGTTTGGTTTTCCGCTTTAGATATCCAAATTAGGGCTTCTGTTTTCTTGACAATAGTTGATTATGGTAATTATATACAAAAACAATTTTACTTTCACGAAAGGAAGAACGTTTTGTTTCCCCATGGAAATAACTCTTGTCCTTTTCAGGAAGTGGAGGGACTGCTGGAAGAGGTTCAAGAAGCTAGAAGAATAAAAATGTTGCATCAGCCTAGTAAGGTATGCTTTAAATATGCTTCACTTTACTTTGTATATCTATCAACATATGGAAATATCAGTTTGCTTGGACAATGTGCACTACTTAACTTGAATTTCTTCTGTCTGTTTTTTGTTATTCTTACCTTAACCTAATCTTTTGTTATATGGTCCATAAGTTATAGTAAAACTTTTCTTATGACTGCATGGGCAATATGATCCATAAGTTTCAATTATGGTCCATAAGTTTTCCCTTATGATCCATCTGACGATTTATCGTTGGTCATGTTCATACAACATTCAACCTTTTTATCTTACTTTCATATGCACTTATGATGAACAATCTTTTTGTAATTTAAGGTGATGGACATGGAACATGAACTGAGGGCTTTGAGAATTCAGATCAGGGAGAAGTCTACTGTTTCAATTAAGCTTAAGAAAGAGGTATCCTTCTTGTTTAGGATCGAATGATTCAGGTGCCCTTCCTATATTAAATAGCATATATTTGTTTAACTACATTTTCGGTCATTATTATATTCACATAGTATTGTACAACGTATGTACAATATTATTATTGTTTCGCTCTGTATGACCTTTAGAAGATAAGACTATCCCAGATAATTAAGCAGATATGTTACATTTTTCGAGAATTACACATAAGCCTCTTAAACTCTAATGCTTTTTTAACCTTTCACTAACCGGAGAGGATATAAGTGTTGATACTAGAATCTTTTTACATTTTTATCTACCGATATTATGTCCAGTAGAATTATTGAGGCTGTAGTAAATCTGCTCCTTTTCTGTTTGGAAGACTGATGATTCCTCATTGTTTGCAGCTAGCAATGAGCAGAAGAGCTGGGCAAAATAAATCCAAATTTTATGAGTTGACTGGCTCTGAAACGTTAGGCTCTATCTTAAGAATCCAGTCATGTTCAGATGAAGCCTTAGATGTTTCAAAATGTTCAATTCAGTGGTATCGCTTATCATCTGAATGCAGCAGAAGAGAACCTATTGTTGGTATTAACTCTGCTTTCCATTCTGCATATATCTTCTCAAGTCTTTCATTCAAAACGGCTAAAGAAAGCAAATACATACATCGATATGTGGAAATTCATTAACATCTCAACAAATTCAATGTTAGTCTATGTTACAAGGACACTAAATTATGTCTGTAGTACACTTATGGGTACTGGTGCTTCCTTCTTTTTTTGTACCACAATTTTTGCCATAAAATGATTACTTGTTCACTATACCAGGTGCCGATAAATTTGTTTATGCTCCTGAGCCCATTGATGTTGGGAGACTTTTAGAAGCTGATATAATCTCAAATGGCCAAAAAGTCTCACTGACTACTGCTGCTCCTATCGATCCAGGTTGGTCTTGGACCACATTTATTTCCATTTATGAGTTTCCATCTTAATGGTCACTTCTAAATGTTGCTTTGTCATAGATTTTCTTCCTGTATTATCTTTTTTTATTTATGTTAATGACAAAAATGAGTTCTTTTAACTCGATTCTTACAGCATCTGGATTGGGGAGTTATGTGGAGACAATTTTCCGGAAGTCAAACATTGAATTCAGTGTAAGTTTTCTCATACAATTTCTGCATATATATGCAGATGTCTTAGATAAAAACTCCATAAGTGATTAAATAATAGTAATGGACTTGTCTGTCAGTTGACTATATTTCATGCCAATCCGATTATCGTTTCTTCTTTTTTCAGGTGGTTATTGCACAGATGAATGGACGGAACTATTCATCACGTTCTGCACACTGCTTTCATGTCGGGAAAACAAAGCTGAAGTTAGGCAAAGGATGGATTACAAAAGCTAGAGATTCGTACTCTGCGTCTATGCAGGTATTTGGTGAAAAGATAATCAAGAAAGTAGTTCATTCGTGCTCCAATAGGCAATAGCCCGCTGCCAGTGTTTACTATTCATAGCATGTTTGACCAAGCTTCCAAAAATTTGCTTATTTTGAAAAGTGTCTCAGAAGTGCCTTTCGGAAAAGTCCTTTTGGAGAGTAGCAGTTTGTGTTTGGCTAATTAATTTGACAATCACTTATCCCAATATTAGAGTAGTACTTCGTGCTTGGTCTATGTTCCAAGAGTGCTTCCGGAAAAAAGCTACTGTTTTTAGCTTCTGAATAACTGCTTTTGCTACTACTCAAAAAAACTTATTTTTCACTAAAAGCTTGGCCAAACACCTCAACTTTCTAAAACAAGCATTTTTTTTTTAAAAATAATAAGCACTTTTAACTTCCCGGAAGCTTGGCCAAACAGGCTATCAGTTTGAGTTATTATCACAGGTTCTTTGAATGGTTCACAAGATCTCACGTTGTTCACACCAAATACTAAGTGACAATCATATCTTATCCCAAAAAAACTTTTTATTTCAGCTATGTGGATTTAGAGGAGGGGGAAATTCTGCAGCAAAGTCATTGTTTTGGCTACCAAGGAAAGGACATTCTTTTGTGTTAGTGTTTGAATCAGAGAAAGAAAGAAACGGAGCCCTTATGGCTGCTCGGAAATACGCCATGGACTGTAATGTAAGTAGCTTCTGTTTGTTTCTTTAACTTCATGCTGCAGATCTTTTTTTAGTTATAAAGTACTCAATCAACTATGTATCAATTCTAGAATCAGTTGAAATCGGCTAAATGAATTCTTTTTATCTATATCAGCTCGGACATGTTAAACTGCATTGGTAATGTAACAATTCTTTGCACTGTTGGTGTATGTAAATTAATCCCATTAATGTTGGATATGGTATACTAAGTTAACGCCTAATCACTGAGGTATAATGTGTGCAATCATATTGTGCGTTACTAACTTAAAATCTTGAATCCACCACTGCTCGTAGAGATACTAAAGCCGAAAATTTTAAATTGCAGGTAATTCTTGCTGGACCTGATGATGATGCTTTGCTCTAGACATATATACTGATTTCCAAGTTATTCTTCACTGATGAGAGAGTCACTTAATTAGGTTTTCTTTTATTTTTGGTGAGTTATAATTAGCTTCTTCTTTTTCCTTCTAAATGTGAGTGATCAATTTCTTATTATATTTGCGTGTGCACTAGTAATGAAACATGTTTTCTTCATTGTAATTTTTTCCCCACTAATTAGTTACATCCATCCTACTAGGCAATGTTCTTTTTTTTCAGGTTTGCCTGATTATTGGTTGTAACAAATTTTACTAATTGATTGGTCCATTTGCATTTTAATGAAATTGCTTTTTACTATTATCTTTTTCTTTTTCCTACGTCCTGCTAATAGTGAATGGTCATTCACATGGAGTACGAATTACAAAATGTGGAGTAATTCATTTTAGAGAAAAGAAGCCAAAGTGGAATTAGGGAGTCGTGCATGATTAATCAAACTTTATATTGAGAGACAGATGCATATTACTAATTGTGAGCATCAAGTGTTTCTCCATCCATTATCTTCGACTCAAACTATATATCTATAAAACTGAAATTTAAAACAAATACGTGTATATATATATGTATATACACGGGGAGAATGGCCCGTGCTGAAGGAGGCTTAACAGATATACAGCAGCTCCATGTAGTTGTTACTGAGCAAAGTCTTTCAAAGTAACATCCACGCACACAAAAGATCAAGAGGAAGTTGTGAAATGTACACATAAGTAACACTGAGAACATAAGGTTTTTACATAAATTTGGTAAGGAGCCGAGTTTTACAAGCTGAACAGAGATTTACAGTATACTTATGTACATTCTGTTTACATATTAACAAAATGTGATGCATTGACTTCAAGGTGGTTAGCTGAGGTGCACACACTTTTGTTGTGATCTTCGAAAAGAACATTGGGATCTGTTACAAGGTAGACAAGGTGGATAATTCGTGGTTGTAAAAATATAAGATTGGAAAAAAGCTTTAATCACACTTAAATATTGAACATGATAGTGTTGAAATAGTTGATATTTACCGGGGAGATTTCTGAAGTAGGTGTGCTGACAAATAGTAAAGGACCAAAAAGTTCCATTGCAGGCAACAACTGCACACCTTAAAAATTTCTGGCATCCCATGGCATCATGATTATGCTACATCTCGGAAAGAAATTGAATAGATAAATGTCACAAAAGAATCAGAGATAATTTGGCAAGCAATAGTTCGTAGCCTCGTCTCATCCAAGTTGTTTCACTTTCTCTGTAAAATGCAGAAAATCTCTTTACTTGTGCAGTTCAGGTAAATCAAGTTTCAACCGTAAAGAGTATGACAGAAACATGAGCATATTTTAAATAAACATAAAGATCACATCAAGCTCTTATACACTTTGTCACAGTAATTATGCATCAGTGTTGATGTCTATATTGCTCATCCTCCTTTTGTCCTCTCCCTCTTTAACCATGTTTAATAATGTACTACTTTCATTAATTATTCTTTCGATAGAACTTGATCCTCTATTGGTTTACCATATTACTTAAAGCACAATAGATATTGTATACAGGTCCTTATGATGACATAATTTAAGATCCGTTGACTTGTATTCATTGGTGGTACAGAGAAAGAATTGTATTTATCCATTGTTCACCAAAATAAGTATTCAAGATGGAGGATAGGCTAGTCTCGAATACCAAATCTCCAAACATATATACAACATAGTGACATCTTAAAAAGACATGATTGATAGCTTATTTATTTTGGCTGTCGAGAACTTATGTTACAGATTCTTAGTTATTTTTTTATTATGAGCACATATGCTATGAATTTTTAGAGATGCATTCAATTTTTGAAATTTCAATTCCCACATGACATTATAAGCAGTAAAAGAAAACCTTCAAAACCTTCTTGAAGTAGCACAGTCACAATTAAATTTTTACCTATATGCGACACAAGGACTATCTATTAATAATATTGCTCTATCATATGAAACAGTAGATGTCACAAAGAAAATGAATACACAATCAATCATGTATAATGCTTTCCAATTAAATAAGGACAACGAACCACTTCCTACTTTCTACTTATCAGAAAAGTATGAAGAACAATTTGTCATCCAGTACAGCTAGCCTGAAGCAACTCAAGCTGACAGCAACTTGATAGAGTATCAATACATTATGGATATTGTAGAAGGAATAATCACCAATCCACGTAAGCAAGAACTCTAGAAGCTAGAAGAATGAACACATATTCTGCACAGGACAGGCTTTAGTTACCAGTGGGTGCTCGATATCAGGTTTTCCAACTTAAATAAAACGCAAAGACTAAGCAACTCACATAGATGAAACTCGAATTAAACTCCAAAAGACCATGCAGCTAATGCTCTCTCTATCACGAAATAAACACACCATTCGACTTTTTTTTTGTTAGTGCATATTGTTCACCGGTTCGAGCCGTCGAAACAGTCTTTCAATAATCAAGGGAACGAAAATCGGTATCAAAGGCATGCTATCCAAAGAATGTAAAAAAAGGATTCCAGAAACGATGGAGAAGTGAAGATTTGATTATCAATTACTGTTCAAAGCAACTGTAGACAAACGGAGAAGAAGTGAGGATTTTGATAACCGCTTTTCGTTCAAATCAACTGTAAATAGAAAAAACAGAGAGAAAAAGAGAACTAAAAACAGCAAAAAATTACAGGGTAAGGTTACGTACAATAGCCCTTGTGGTCCGACCCTTCCCTGAATCCCGTGCATAGGAGGAGCTTAGTGCACCCCTGCCCTTTTATATTGTTCAATGTTTACATGGATTCTAAAAATCTCGTCGAGCTAACTATTATTGAGTTGGACTTAATATTTGGATTACTTCATAAAATTCGAACAAATGTGAGACAATATATTCTTTTTAGATATTTAATTTGAGTGTGTGTTGTATTTATGGCATAGCCTTAATAAAATTCATGGCATTCATTTCCAGTAACACTATCGGAATGTTTACACTGTCTTCTTCTTCTTCTTCTTCTTCTTCTTCTATTGCCATTTATTTTTCCACACATCTTCTATTGCCATCTATTTTTCACCTTTTACTCTCATACATTTTAATTTAAAAATACAAAACATCATATGACGAAGTTGTTTCCAACTGCTTTTAAAGAAGGCAGGAGAGAAAATTCGATATGATGACATCCATGAGAGTGTTGGGGTTTCTTGTTTTCAACATTATCAAATTCTCTGTTGTAGAGTCCACTTACAACAGATTTTTGTGGAGAAATCAAAACTCTTAATGGCACAATAACATTTATATACAAATCTTCATTAGGGAAAAGTGGCTTAAAATAGGAACAAAAAAATGGCTTAAAATGTAGTTCAAAAGGTTTGACCGGAAACATGCTTTGCAAAAGGAACTCATACCTTCTAAATATCTTCTCATCTTTAGTCTAAATTATTAGACTTTCAAGCAATGTAATCAGTCATCTCACTAAGGCAAAAACAAAATTTGACCACGAGTAGAAGGAGTTTATAATAGCAACAATTGAGAATAAAATCCAAGCAGAAAAGTAGAAAAAAGCTCACCACAACATTGAAGTAGTATATCTGACGAAATGAAATACTTACAGGCTTAAAGTGATAAACCTGAGCCTGTCACCATCATCATTACTCTCCTTCCAGAGCCTTCCTTGTTTGGCTTCAAATTCTAACATTGAAGCCCGTGAGAATATCAAAGGCACAAGCAAATAATCTTCTCCTGAGTCTCTTAACCTCTTTCCCATCAGGCATATCCCTAGACATGGGCAAAACGAAAATGTTCAGTAATTCCCAAGGTATTTTTAGCAGGAAAATCCCATCGTGATCGAAGAACAGGATAAGAAATTTGGTTTACTTCATAAATAGAAAAATAATCAGAATTCGAATTGAAGAAAATAACCTCAAGTATTTCTCTCTCAAATTCGTCCCTATTGTTGTTCAAAAATTCCAAAAAAAAATGAATTTGTTTTTGATATCTATGGCCAAACGCCTACTAAGTTGACATAGTAAGGGGTGCAAAAATCTAATCAGCTGACATAAATTTTTTAATTGGACTCTACCTATATTTTACTTCCATCATTTGGTGCTGATTGACTAACAAGCCATACGTGTAATGTTTAACCGGAAAAAAGAAGAAGCCATACGTGTAATGATTTTCACTAGACTCGTATATCTATATATTATATGGATCAAACATAAATTTATGCAGTTGGCCACCCAATTCGTATTGTTTTTTCTATTAGTATGCGTTAATCAATTGTTTAATTTAATTAAAACATTCTTCTAGTTTTTTTTAAGAAATTACATGAATTTCAACTCTGATCATCCATTTAGATGAGGACATGAAACGATACTAGTATATAAACTGCGCATAATCTATTGAATTGACTACAATGTAATTATAATTTATGAATAAATGAACCTTTACAACTCATTCTAGCATTAATTGATACCACATCATGAGACGTACAGTTTAACTTTATAATTAAAAATTTGAATCAGAACATCATAAGGTACCTCAATCTACCGTTGATTACAAGTTGATATTCACTATATATAAGCAAATTATACTTAATAGTTGCATAATCAGCAAATTAGCCATGGAAAGAAAGATTGAGATAGTTTCTATGGAGCTAATTAGACCTCTTTCTCCTACTCCAAATCACCTTAAATGCTTTGAATACTCTTATTTGGATCAAATGGCAATACCCCTATTTGCTCCCTTAGCTCTATTTTTTCCATCTCCCATGGATGCTGGTGAATCATATTCCTTTGAGCAAGCAAGGGCAATCAATTCATCAAGATTATTTGTTTCACTACAAGATAGTAGAGATACGACGACATTTATTTGGTGACATTTCAAATAAATGTCAGGAAATAAGGAATTTCTTGACATTTATGAACAAATGTCGTAAAAAGAACGACATTTGATGCCAAATGTCATAAGAAGAATGACATCTGGGGCAAAATGTCATTAAAACAACACATTTAGTCCCAAGTGTCGCTAAAATAACGACATTTGTTAAAAAATGTCATTATTTTTAACGACATTTAGCTGAAATGTCATTAAAACAATGACATTTGATACAAATGTCGAATAATATTATGACATTTGTTGCAAAATGTCGTTGTTTTTAACGACATTTGGCGAAAATGTCGTTAAATAATGACATTTGATATAAATGTCGAATACATTATGACAATTGTTTTAAATGTCATATTATTAGTCACTAATTATCGACATTTACACCTAATGTTGGAAAACTAATTTTTTAAAAATTATCCATCATTCTTTATAGGACAAAGGTCAAAAATTTCCCCCGGACAATACAATTTAGAGAAAATTTTATCTTATGTTATATTTTGGCCATTCCATAAAGTTCAAGGACCAATACGGATCATTTGCAAAGTTCAACGACAAATTCATTTAAAATCTACACCCAAAACAATTTATTTAAATCTCAAGAATGATAATTAAGAAGTCACTAATATTGTGAATAATCTTTCAAAGAGGACAAATACATGTTAGAGTACATCAATTTTAATTAATTAAATGTGTGAATTATTTTTTTCTTTAATATATCATCACTTAATTATGATTTTTAATTATTTTCTACATACATTATTTGATTTATCCAAACCAAATTTGAATCTAATTGCTTTGTCAATCTGTAGGAAATCTTATATATAGTTAGGAGAGAAACAAAATGATTCACCTTTAAACTCCATGAATGATCTAGGTTTGTTCTATATACTATCTTCGTATGGTGGCGTGATGTAGCTACGTGAATCCACGTTCGAAGGACATTGCATCAAAGTCATATAATTAGGACCACAATATGCATGGTTTTATTCTGTTTATGGCATCGAAGGTTGTGTTCTTTTTTGGGCTTCTAATATAATTCTCGTTCCTTTTTGGCACCTACGTTAGAGATTGAAGGTATTTTCCCCCCTTGAATTACAAATAATCTAAATTTCTGGCAAGGATAAAATTTTAAGTCATCTGTAAAAATATGAAGATTGATAGTAACTCAAAAAACGAGCCTAATTGAGAATATTGCGAGGATGTATATCATTTGAACATCCTTTTTAAAACTAGCTATAAACAATCGAAATTTACAACTAGGGGTGGGCATGATACGGTATTTAAAGCTTCAGTACGGTAATTTCGATTCTCGATTTCTAAAAATACTATACCATTACCATATATATCAAATTAATTCGGTATGGTTCAGTTTAAATACGATTTTGGTATTTTGCGTTATTACGGTAAATCAGTAATCATTTGATCCACTTCAACTTACATATTCATATCGTAGAGAATTATGACGTTCTGCTATTTAAGAAATGTCTCAATTATATCGTACTATAACAACTCACACATGTAAAAATATTCAAAAGAAAATGCAAGTAATTCCCTTATTACGTAAATCGATTACACGAAAAGATACTTCAATCAAGATAGAGTAGGCAAAGTTTCAACATTTGAACAATTTTAGTTTTGTAATAGTACTAGTTTATATATTTGTTAGTACAATAATACTAATTTTTATGAACTGTATATGTAACTATACTTCGGTATGATATTCGTTATTTTATTATTTTCTTTATAAATACCAAATACCATACCGAATGCCAAAAAAATTTAATTGCATACCAAATACCGTATCAAATACCATAATATCAAAACCACGATATAATTTTTTCGATTTTGGTATGGAAATAGGTATCTACGCACCCCCATTTACAACTAATATTGAAAATTTCTATACATTTCTTTAATTGTTAAACCATTCTTATTTAATTACCACGAGAACTCAAAATTAGTGAATACATATAATATTAGTTGTATATTCAACCAAAGAGTTGGAACTAAAATATGTGATAAAAATAATATATTTAAGATAAATATATATGTAAGTCATCCAATAAGTCTTGTAAAAGTAATTTAAAAAAAAAGAATTAAACTTAGGATGTGAAAGTGCCACATCATACTCCTTAAAAAACAAAAAGAACTCCTATTCAGCAAACATACGAAGACCCATTTCAAAGAGTTAACAAAACTTCCCATTACCAATATCAGTGTAGCCTAAGATACGGGTCTATAGATTTTGGCTCAGTTTTTTCTCAAAAATCGGTCCCATTTTGGTTAAAATTGGTTGAGTCCGCCCACTAATACATTGTGCTACCGAAAAATATGGAGAATTTCATATATGGAGCGACATATATGGAAGAAAAAATAAATTGGCGGTAAGATTTTGTTGGGTTTCCTTCCTTTTACTTCTTTTTTGCTTAAGATTTTAGGGCTTCCTCCTTTCAATTCCTTTTTCGCTGCCCTTGAGGCAAAGAAAATTGACGGTAAAATTTTAGGGTTCCCTTCTTTCAATTCCAAATATTGGCAATTTTAATACTTGGTATTTTTCAAAGCTTGGAAAAAACTTTTGGCCGTGTTTGAGGCGAATCTATTCCTCTAATTTAGATCTTTACTAATTTTAAAATAATCTGAACTAATTATACAGAGATTACTGCTGATTGTTACAGAGATTTGTGCGTTGGAACGAAATTTAGAGTTGTTGAAGTACTTATATTGCGTTCACACATTGTGTAATTTCATATGAATCTCCTTCGCACATTCTATTTATGATTCTCCTTCGCACATTCTTTATCTGAAACGCTTGCTAGATTTTACCTTTTTGCTGGTTGAATTAAGGGCAATTACTCAATCGAATGCAACGATGAGGGGGCACCTTTTTACGAGGTGTTTGCTCATAATTATGAATTTGAAAACGTTCTTAGAAATCTTGACGTAGCCAAAGATTTGCTCCCCAATACTACTGCTAAAACTGGCTCGAAAATATTCCATAATTCAACCTTATATCCCTTCATTAACACTTTTCAATTGTGGAGGTATGGCTATTTGTATGTGTGCTTTTCACAAAATTGCTGACAGGGCAACGTTGTATAACCTCGCCAATGCCTGGGCAATAACTGCCCAAGGTAGCAGCTGCAACGATTCATCTGAACTCATTGCAGCTGCAAAATTCTTACCACCAACTATTCCCTATATTTCAAACGGGCCCACGTTGCAGTCTGAATTTACAAAATTCTTTGGTAACGAGCAGCGTGTCCCTAAATTATTTATCTTTGATGCTTCTACTATAGCATCGCTCAGGGCTAAGGCCGTGAGCGATGATGAACCAAGGCCCACTCGTGTTGAAGTTGTATCAGCTCTAATATGGAAATGTGTCATGGCTAGTGCAAATTCAGGGTCATCAAAATTGGCTAACCTTGTAAATATACGAACGTGATTTGTCCCACCATTGCCAAATCATTGTGTAGGAAATGCTGTTGCAGTAGCCACAACATGTAAAGTTAAGAATATTGATGGTGACTACTTGGCCACCTTGGTGACATGTATAAGAAATTCGTTATTGGAATTGAGTTCTAAGTGTTGACACCCAATTTTGTCCCTCCTTTATTTAATTTTATTCACTCGGGCGTCTAACTGACGAGCCAAATACTTTATTTTCACTACTATTATTTTCGCTACTTTTTATTTTTTAACATTACGAGTATTACTTTACCACAAATTTTTAATGATTTTGTCATCATTTCATTTTTTTTGAGTTTGGACTCGTTAAATTAATTACAAGACAACACTTTGTAAATCCTTACCAATTACTATTTATCTTCACATAATAAATATTGTACTAGTTACTAAATTAGAAGACCGGAAATAATTAAAATAGCGGAGGAAGGACCAATATTTTTTAGCAAATTAATGGCTTAAAATACAAATACAATATTATTTCCTACCCAAACGAACAACCCACATTTTTATACCCAACCCGCATTTTCAACCCACATTTAAAATTAATAGGCCAGCCCAAACGGACCAGCCCATATCCTAAACTACCCGGTCCAGCCCAATTATTTACTCGACCCGACCCGATCAGCCCAAACCCCTTCACCTTCTTTTACCCTAATCCCTTTCCCTCTTTCTTCTTCATCTTTCGCCTCCTCTCTCCCTTCTCTTCATCCCTCACCTCTCTCTCTCCACATCGTCTCCCTCACCTTCTCTCTTCTGACCCGCCTCTGCCATCTCAACTGCTGTCCCCCACGCCCACGTTCCTCTCCACCATCCTCATCCCCACGCCTGCTCCCTGCTCATCCACGTTCCCTTGTCCCCTCATCTCCACGCCTCTGCACATCCAGCTATCTTTGTTCCCCACGCTTATGCCGCCTCCACTCTTCTCTGTCCCCCCCGCTCCTCTCTCTCATACGCTCCTCCCTTTCCTTTCTTAAACCCTATAAATTGTTGTGCTTGGATCGTTGACAGGGGGAGAAAAGAGAAAAAAGGGAAGATCGGGGAAACAAAAAACCTCCCCACAAAACACAAGTTTAATCACCTCAAATCTCCGAGAAAAGGACAGTTTTCATCAACTTTGTTTAAAAACATTTTCTTGAAATTCAGCCTAAAGGGGGGATTTTTCAGATTTTGGGAAGACGGAACGTTTTCGAAGAAAAAGAACGCCTACTCCTTTTTTTTTAAATATATCTGGCTTGATTCATCAAAGAAAGGATTCTTTACTACCCTCAACATTTTCTACTTTACCTACTCTAAATCTGGGACTTTTTGTTTAAAATTCCATTCTGTTTTGGGTTCGCTCGTGTTCGGGTCTATTCATAACGAGAGTGTAGATTCGACGACTTCGACGCCTCAGTTCATTGCGCACAAAACAGGTGAACCTCGATACATTTATCACTTCTAGTCTTTAATTTCTGCTTTTAGTTAAATTTTAGCTGATTCTGCTATTTAGTAGTTATGTAGTTTTCTGTGTCGTCGTATTATTCCTTTGATGTTTGGGAGCTGTTAGGATAGAATTTTAGTCGCAAAAAATGAATTTGAAAGGTGTATACTGTAGTTTGGATGTCTAGACTGAATTCCCAGAACTTAGAATCCATTTAGAGCCGAATATACATGTGGTATACAATGAGCTAACAAGATAAGAAGAAGATATACATTCGGTATACACCCGATATACACACCCTGATACATATTCTAGGTATACTGTCTATATGGTCAGAATAGGTCAACACTTTCCCTCGTCTACTCTATCTGTTAAGGTAATATAACTGGATGTGGACGCAATCTGTTTGGGGTGAGATATGATGAAGTGATTATATAACATGTGGATGTTGTTTGCTAGTTAATTTGATACTGCCTAGGCTCAGTTTTAACAAAAAAAAAATACATTATTTCAGACCATGAGGTTGTAACTATCCCCTCGCACTCGATCAGTTTAAACCACATAGAAGAAGAGAATATAGCAGTCCTAAAATCTGCCCTGTTTCTTTTCTTGCTTTCACAGTCTGGTTCAGTTTTTTTTTCTATTTATTCAATGTGGGGATTGGCAGGTGATTAAATTATGATGAGATTAATGAGTGTGTTTTAAGGGGATACATCGTTTTGGTATAATTGCTAGCAGAGTTAAGCTATAGTTTTGTTAGTTTGATCTGGTCATGCCTTTCTCATGTTAATTAAATGACTTTTTTTTTTTGGTATTTGGTAGTATAATCTCACCTTAAGCACGTATATTTCAATACGCTGTCCAATAGAAAGGATATCCAAAATGATATTTGGCCTCAAGAAGTTTAAAATTGTGGTGTGTCGAACCTTTTGCATGATAAGCTGGATACTAGTTTGTATGCATCTCAGGGGTCATTTCATCTATGCATTATTATTAGCTTTGTTTGCATATGTCAATGTGAACATGAATCCAGTAGCCCTATTTGATTGCTCACACTGCCTGAAGGTTGTTTTCCCTTTGATACCCAGTTGTTTTGTATGTTTACCTTCTGTTTCCTTCATGTTATTGAGTGAGTTTTACTTTTACATCTGCTTGTTTTTCCTTGCTTGTGTTCTCTTGTTAGTCATCACTGTCCGCATTATCACTCTTCTCTTTGCTGCTACTTTCATTACTTTGGTTGACTAGTCACTGTATTCTTTGCTATTCTCTCTGAATCACAGTTAATTCTTCAGGCGACTCGACCAGTCTCATATCTGTTCAGTTCCTTCGCTGATTTTTATGTTAAGTTCAATGCTTATATGGTGGGTTGCTTGAATTAGAATAAGTTAAGGTGTCGAGATTGCTTATCAGATAATAAAAACTATGGGTTTATGCATTGTTCACATATCTTTATTTTGCTTACAGATTGCATACATCTTTCTTTGTCTATCACGGAGGTTTAATTTGTTTAAAGATTTGTTGTGTCTTCTTCTTTCTTGACAAATGTGCCATTGTACTTGCTTAAGAAGAGCTCAGTAGAAAATTTCATCAGTTCTGATAATTATAGGATTAGAATGACAGGAGACATGCATTCCCCAAGCTGCAATCAATGTTTCATTGTTGTAGTTACACCAACATTAGGATTGGGATTTGACTAGACTCGTTTGCATAGCTCTACCCTGTTTTAATATATCTCAATTATAGACCTTCTGTGCATGGGCAGTTCTCTAAACCTTTTTTTTTCCTGATTCTGAATCTGTTTTACATGAGAAGATTGTTTTAAAAATCTGCATCTGCATAGGATGATAATGTATTTGATTATGGATTGCCTATCCCTCCTGTGTGGTGCTCGTTTACTCTTCAAAAGTTTAGCCAGCTATTTGATTCGAACTTTTTATACTAGGAAGAAAACCAGATATACTTGACTGGATATTGGATAAAGGGGAAGGAATAGGAAGTTAGTTGCTGCCATTCTTCGTTCTCAAATAAGAAGCTAAAGAGTGATCATTACATCATTTCTTCAATTAAATGTCAAGTCACTGCATTCCAAATTATAGTTTCAGAATGTCTTTTAGTTGAGTTTTGCTCTAATAGCTGAAGCTGAACCATGTTTTGAGATTCAGTATCCTAAATTTATAAGCTATGTTTGTGTGCTATTTGTTTGGTTTTGCCATTAAGTTAGCAGCTTGTTAAGAAGTGGAGAATGGACCTCTCTTTATATTATGTTGCAAACTGTCAGCTTGTGGATTTTGTGCCTGAGTCTTCCTTATCTGATCCATCTTTTATTTTCATTTTGATCATTGAGAATATTTCCTGTTTGCCAAGTTGAGTTGAGTTCGGCTTGCCAAGTTGAGTTTCTCTTTTTCAAATCTGCTGCGTCAGTTTAAGTAGTTAAGCGTGTTTTGGTTCATAAACTGTGGCGTATGTTCACTTGATCTCTTTCATTAGGGGAATTGGTCGTGACAATTCAAACCTGTTCCTTCTTTAAATTTACATTGTGTATGCTTAGTCTTGTCTATAAATCACATACTAATCCTTTTCTTTTCATTTTGTGCATGACCATCTCGCACACGAGTCCCAGGGACTCGTCATCTCCTGCATTCGGTGTTGGGTCAAAGCCCAGCAAAAAATCTTCTTCTCGAGTCAGTCCCATCCGCAGCCAAGAAGTCAAAATATTCTGGGCTGAGGCCCATAACAGTGGCAGCGAACAACAACAATCCTAAAATGGGCTGAGCCCATTTAAATCATTTTACTTCTTTATTTTAGTTTCTTTGTGCATTTACTTTGTAATTACGTGACTAACACTTTTCTTATTTTGTCTTTCCTTAGCTAGAATGAACCCTAGTGGCATTAAGGGGTTAGTTTAATAATGGGTAGTTAATTCCACGAATTACATTCACTTCTATTTTCTAAACTATTTATAGTATCTATAACATTTAGTCGAGTAATTGATTTTCAAATAATATGACTATATATTTTTGAGTTAAATAAATCATCTTTCATTCTTACTATCTCATGAATTTCAAAACGTCGTTAAATAGGAATCCAATTATATTTTATAAATATTTTCAAGATTTATCCAATTATACATATTTTTAGCCGAAATTGGTTAAATAAAGAGTGATAAAAATAAAAAGAAACTTATGGACTTTTCATCATATTTAAGAACATAAGTCTAGGCATTTCTATACCACCATATTCATAGAACATCATTTTTATCTAAAGATAACATTTGACAAATCATCTTTTAAAAGGCTATTATTCATAGGCAAATTACCCTATTTTCTACAAAATCTTATTTTCGAATAACATTACTATATTTTCATTTAAGGCCTTAGCAATATTTTTTTGAGTCTCATTTAACATTTTAGAATCTTCTCTTACGCAAATTATTACATTTTCTATAAGTATTATTTTAAACAACATTATTACACTTTCGTTTTAAAATCTTGACGACATTTATAAGCCGTGTTTACAAAATAACATTAGAAATACTCTTTTATACAAATCATTATTTTTCTACAAGTTCTATTTTAAATAGCATTCTTACATGTCTATTTATAACTTTAGCAATATTTACAAAGCTACTTTCTTTTCTATAACACCATATTTGCACTTAGCCTATCTAATCGTAAGTCCGGTCGGTTAACCATTGTTAATGGATCTTAAAGGGTGCCTAATACCTTCCCTTTAGACTAATTGAACCCTTACCTAGAATCTTAAGTTTCGTAGACCTTAAACAGAGTTAACTTTAAACATAACTTTAATAAACTTTAGGTGTCCTAATTCACCGTAAATAATTAGGTGGCGACTCCTCCTTAAAACAAACAAAAACATAGGAATCTCCAATATGTTGTACTTCTACTTTAACCTCCCGGTTAAAAAGGGGTATGACAGCTTGGCGACTCCACTGGGGAACTCACTTAGGTTCTAACCATAACTGACTTAGTTTAAATAGGCTTTGTGTGCTTATCGAAAATTACTTTATTTATTTGTTAACAGCTTTTACATGCTATTAATTGTTTGCTTGATATAAACTGTTTGTTTGATATAAACTGTTTATGTGTTACTGCTTTGATAAACTGTCATTCCGTTCATGTTTCTTCCACTCCTGGAAAACTCACACATATTCACACACTTAAAACGGCTTCGCGGTTCGCGCCCGTTCACTATTAAATTACCTTTAGTTGGATCGATCTTGTGGATTTAGTCGATCAGCGGTGCAGTCGACGGCCACGGACTTTCCACTCCCAAGTTGTCCGCTTGGGGGAACCTTGTGTCATAGGAAGCCAACTCTTAGTCAGCCTAAGATAGAGCTAAACCAACACCTTTTATTAAGAGCATACATTTTATAACCTAGGAGGTTTAATACCCTTGGTGTATTAAATTCATTAGATGACTTTACCCAAACGTCCGAGTGGGTTCACGACCCCGAGTGACACCAATCATACTTTATATGCATGTTTAAAGGATAACTGTGCCTAATATTGACTATTTGCTCTAATTAATTAAACTTTAGGAAGGAGAGAATGACTAACGTTTCTATGACAAATATGGATTTGCATTGGAGTACAATGAATGACGAAGATCAATGACATCACAAAAACAGGGCTGAGATTTAGACATAGGAAATTGTGTTCACTTCATTTAGATTAGGAAGCACTTTATGTTGTATTCATTTGACATGTAATAAACGTTACATTACTTTTGTACTTTATTGTTGGGGAAATAGAATTTGTTTAATTAATCAAAGCAACGGGATGACATATTATGGCACACTTTACCCTTCAAACAAACGTTAGGCCTACCTCTGGCACAAAGAGGTCAAATGCATATTAGGAAGCGTTATTATTTTTTGATATAATCGTTTACATCTGTTTGACAACTTGTTTGACTCTATTTGATGAATTATTTGCTACATGTCTTACTAGACTTTACGTGATCATGACTTTACCTAGATATGTTCGTGAGACTAACATCGTTTACACTTTATGTTTCTTTTCATTTAATCCCAAAGAGAGTTGATTCGTGTCGACACTCAATGGCCGACCATCCTTACATCACAAGGTCAAAGACATCATCGTTACCACAACGCAGCTGGGTTGTTCAAGGAAAGGCAAATATTACGTCCGATCCAGCCGCATCTATTTCAACTGGTCCGGAAAACATCATGGTTTCTAATGATCCCCCTGAGACTTCTGAACGTAGCACTACTATCCAACGGGATGAACATATCGCCCGCCTAACTCAAGAAATTGAGGATCTACGTAGAGAATTGAATCGGGTTAGGAACATGACCAACTCATCTGTTACACTCCAAAGTCCACCTCCTGAACCTAGGGACGTCGCACCAAACCCGCCTCGTTTTCCATCACTTGAATCTCTAGTCCTTGAACATTTTCCTCCGCAAAACACTGTACCTACCAACAACAACTTACCTCTAACCTACACTACCTATGCCGCTCCTGATCCACCACTCGTCAACCCGCCAAATCAATCACTAGGTAATACTCCTCACATTCCTTTACCCACCAACGCTAATCCACCACCTATAATTACTCCTCTAAACCCATCAAACCAAGTCATTACATACTTTGACCATCCACAACAGCCTTTCTACCCTTACTACTATGCTGAACCCTACCAAGCTCCGCTATTCCCCTACCCTGTCTACAATACTCAAGCAAATCACCGCCAACCTCTAGCACCTCACTATCAAAACCCACTTGTCCAAGCTCCCACTTACCAAAATCGACCACATACCACACGTAAAGTCCGTCCAAACCCTGTTCTAAAAAACACCCGCAATTACACTCGGTTCGCTGAACCTTTGGCTCAACTATTTGAAAGACTGAAAGCGGCAGGCGTGGTACAACCTATTGAGGGAAAAATTCTCAATCCTATTCCAAAATGGTTTGATAGTTCCAAGCATTGTGCATATCATTCTGGAGTTCCTGGGCATGCCACTGAGGATTGCTATGGACTCAAAAACAAAATCGAAACCTTGATTAAGGAAGGAGCGATCCAGCTCACTGAAGCTCGACCCGATATGGATCCCCATCCCTTTGCCTACTCACGAAAACGCCAACATGAACATGATAATTATCGAAAAGTTAAGAATCGGAAGGAGGCCGTTGCGCCAATTGGAAAAGATGGAGAGAGGCATGTCATCAATGTTCGTTGCGCCTGTGGGGATAATCCGAAAACAAGTGCCAGTGAAGATTGCTGCAACAACTACTGAGACCCCAATCGTCCAGGGTGCCGAACCAGGAGAGACTCTGAAGAATTGGACTTGTACTCCGTCTCTGATTCGCCGGTAGTCTTGGTAGACTGAACATGTAGTGAACTTTTATTTTTAAAGGCTTGAATCATGCTCAAAACTTTTGTTTGCTTTACTTTATCTTTTTGAAGCTTAATCGTGAAAACTATGAATGCATTTCTAATTTTCCTTAATCATCTATTATTGTTATTTTCTACTATAATTATCAAATCTGCCAACTCTACGATTGTGACATGAAATGAACGAATAGACAAATCCCGAGAGAGTAACAAAGAAACTAGAGGACAAGACAAGAATCCACTAAAAATTGAGATAACCGATAGGTAATAACATAAGCCTGAAAACTAGCAACCCAAGAAAAGATCAAAGGGCAACATTAGGTAAGACAACCTAGTTTGCAACCTTTCCTTTAACAACGGTACGAACTACGTTCTGACCTGATTCTCATGGTGAGATACGTAGGCAGCCCACATAGGGTTCGGTTGCTTTATAACAAAAAAAAAAATCCAAAATATCTTATGCGTACGAACTACGTTTCGACCTGATTCCCGTGGTGGGATACGTAGGCAGCCCACATAGGGACTCGGTCATACTAGGTTAGAATTTTTCCCATTGGCATGCATACGAACTACGCTGACCTGATTCCTTTGGTGGGATACGTAGGCAGCCCACAAAGGGTTCGGTTGCTTTACAAAAAAAAAAAAAAAAAAAAAAAAAAAAAAACCAAAAAACCAAAAATATCTTATCCGTACAAACTACGCTGACCTGATTCCCATGGGGGATACGTAGGCAGCCCACATAAGGTTCGGTTACGCTATAACAGAAAAATCAAAGGAAACCACACAGGGCCTGATTCCCTCGGCGGGATTCGTACACTATCAACATATAGATCCGTCACACCTAGATAAAATCCAACAAATCTTTTACCATTTATATAACAGAACTACGCTGACCTGATTCCCTTGGTGGGATACGTAGGCAATCCACATCGGGTTCGGTCCCTTTATTAGAAAACTTCAGACCATTTTATGTTTCACGAACTACGTTCTGACCTGATTCCTTGGCGGATACGTAGGCAACCTATACAAGGTTCGGTCACACCATAGCATAGGTTTAGTATACCCTTCGGAATCAAAACTGGGGCATATTTTGAAAGATTAGACAAGAGAAGAGTTGGACATCGATAAGATTAAGGTCACCAGACAGGAAGTATTTTAGACAAATGACTTTTCAATTGTTTCAGAAGTATCACAATCTGAAGTTGGCAGAAATATTTTACAACTTACATACATATATTTACATATATATGTTTCCTTACATACATACATTTACATATACATATTTCACAACTTATATACATATAGTTACATTTCCTTATACATATACTTACATACCTACCTTTCAAATGAAATATTTTCTTTCAATCATTTTCACTACTGGTCATCTACCGAGATTTGTACGGAGATCACAAGATCCAAACAAACAAATGGAGCGCCAACAACGTCAAGATTCGAGTCAACACGAATCAACTTCCCCCTCCCAAACTAAGAATTTTTCTTTGAGTGCAGGAATTAAAGGACCGCAAGATCGACAGTCAAGTCTATCAATCAGGGCCAAAAGCATCATTTGACTCATTATGGCCTCGCCTTAAAAGCCAAACGACTTTATTTCCAACTTTATCTGTAATTTCATTTTTATTTTATCACAATAACTTTATGACTTTATATACCTGTTTTTTGTAGGTTGACGAAGTTGAAGGCGAATTAAATCAGGATTCCGTGTCATTAATTCAGCCTGTCACGCTGCCATCAACATTATAAGCCAAACGGCCATTCTACCGCTTTGCTCCATACTTTACCAATTATTTTATCATATACTTTACCAGCTTTAACCATTTTACTCTGAACTTTGCAGGAATTATTGTCAAGTCCCCGAAGACAACCGGAGACACATTATCAAATCTCTGAAGACAACCGGAGATGTATCATCAAGTCCCCGAAGACAACCGGAGACGCATCATCAAATCTCTGAAGACAACCGGAGACAGATCATCAAGTCCCGAAGACAACCGGGCATCACTTGGCTATACTGCCTCATATGCATAAGCTAGACGGCTACACATCATCAACTCTAACGATTTTACCTTGAACTTTACAGGAATATCATCAAGTCCCCGAAGACAACCGGAGACACAGCATCAAGTCCCCGAAGACAACCGGAGACACAGCATCAAGTCGCCGAAGACAACCGGAGACACAGCATCAAGTCCCCGAAGACAACCGGAGACACAACATCAAGTCCCCGAAGACAACCGGAGACACAGCATCAAGTCCCCGAAGACAACCGGAGACACAACATCAAGTCCCCGAAGACAACCGGAGATATCGCATGGCTACACGGCCTCACCTGCATAAGCCAAACGGCTATACACTTACTTTACTCCTTACTTCATTTCTTTATTTCATCATCTACTTTACCTACTTTAACGAGTTTACCTTAAATTTCGCAGATCATCGAGTCCCGGAAGACAGCCGGAGGCTCTATCACTATCATCTTCAACCGCGACTAGAGACCTTATCACATCCTCAGCATACGCATCACGCATTAATTCAAGTCCCTGAAGACAACCAGAGACAACATTGGCCACACGGCTTCATTTTCATCCCCACACTCATATTTACTATCTTTTACACACTTTATAATTTTATAATTTCAACTTTATTACTAATTTTGACATGAATTTCAGTTTTGGCAGAAAGTACAACCTGCAGAGACGCAACACAACGTGGAACTTTATCTTATGCAGTGAACTGGGGCAAATTTGCTGAAGAGGAATATCAAACTCACAAGCAAAGGTCACGAATCTACTCTCGAACTCAATTCCGCCTATGTCCACAAACACGTGATACATAGGTTAATTTCTCTTTCATATTCCCCACCAAAACTGTATTTCAATCAACTCTTTGCACAATCTCATATTCCATTCTACATCCCCAGCGTCTCCATAACTCAACACTGGGGCATGTTTCGAGAAACTTACATCGTGTCTAGTAGAGTCCTACTTATGGGTGTGTTATGCACCACATTTATAATTAGGAGGCTATAAACATATGTTCCCTTCTCGTCACCTGTCCACAATCCTCTCAAGTTATAAATCCATAAATAACATTCGCTCAACAGGTTCGACCACAATTCCTTCTGCCTTCATAATATTTTCCACCAATTCTCCTAACCCATATTTTCTAAAATTCATATTTGTCGGTCGGAACAAAATTGGCTACTACGTCAACTTCTTCGCCCGAAGATTCTTACATCATCTCCGGTCGAAGAGGGGCATCTGTTGACACCCAATTTTGTCCCTCCTTTATTTAATTTTATTCACTCGGGCGTCTAACTGACGAGCCAAATACTTTATTTTCACTACTATTATTTTCGCTACTTTTTATTTTTTAACATTACGAGTATTACTTTACCACAAATTTTTAATGATTTTGTCATCATTTCATTTTTTTTGAGTTTGGACTCGTTAAATTAATTACAAGACAACACTTTGTAAATCCTTACCAATTACTATTTATCTTCACATAATAAATATTGTACTAGTTACTAAATTAGAAGACCGGAAATAATTAAAATAGCGGAGGAAGGACCAATATTTTTTAGCAAATTAATGGCTTAAAATACAAATACAATATTATTTCCTACCCAAACGAACAACCCACATTTTTATACCCAACCCGCATTTTCAACCCACATTTAAAATTAATAGGCCAGCCCAAACGGACCAGCCCATATCCTAAACTACCCGGTCCAGCCCAATTATTTACTCGACCCGACCCGATCAGCCCAAACCCCTTCACCTTCTTTTACCCTAATCCCTTTCCCTCTTTCTTCTTCATCTTTCGCCTCCTCTCTCCCTTCTCTTCATCCCTCACCTCTCTCTCTCCACATCGTCTCCCTCACCTTCTCTCTTCTGACCCGCCTCTGCCATCTCAACTGCTGTCCCCCACGCCCACGTTCCTCTCCACCATCCTCATCCCCACGCCTGCTCCCTGCTCATCCACGTTCCCTTGTCCCCTCATCTCCACGCCTCTGCACATCCAGCTATCTTTGTTCCCCACGCTTATGCCGCCTCCACTCTTCTCTGTCCCCCCCGCTCCTCTCTCTCATACGCTCCTCCCTTTCCTTTCTTAAACCCTATAAATTGTTGTGCTTGGATCGTTGACAGGGGGAGAAAAGAGAAAAAAGGGAAGATCGGGGAAACAAAAAACCTCCCCACAAAACACAAGTTTAATCACCTCAAATCTCCGAGAAAAGGACAGTTTTCATCAACTTTGTTTAAAAACATTTTCTTGAAATTCAGCCTAAAGGGGGGATTTTTCAGATTTTGGGAAGACGGAACGTTTTCGAAGAAAAAGAACGCCTACTCCTTTTTTTTTAAATATATCTGGCTTGATTCATCAAAGAAAGGATTCTTTACTACCCTCAACATTTTCTACTTTACCTACTCTAAATCTGGGACTTTTTGTTTAAAATTCCATTCTGTTTTGGGTTCGCTCGTGTTCGGGTCTATTCATAACGAGAGTGTAGATTCGACGACTTCGACGCCTCAGTTCATTGCGCACAAAACAGGTGAACCTCGATACATTTATCACTTCTAGTCTTTAATTTCTGCTTTTAGTTAAATTTTAGCTGATTCTGCTATTTAGTAGTTATGTAGTTTTCTGTGTCGTCGTATTATTCCTTTGATGTTTGGGAGCTGTTAGGATAGAATTTTAGTCGCAAAAAATGAATTTGAAAGGTGTATACTGTAGTTTGGATGTCTAGACTGAATTCCCAGAACTTAGAATCCATTTAGAGCCGAATATACATGTGGTATACAATGAGCTAACAAGATAAGAAGAAGATATACATTCGGTATACACCCGATATACACACCCTGATACATATTCTAGGTATACTGTCTATATGGTCAGAATAGGTCAACACTTTCCCTCGTCTACTCTATCTGTTAAGGTAATATAACTGGATGTGGACGCAATCTGTTTGGGGTGAGATATGATGAAGTGATTATATAACATGTGGATGTTGTTTGCTAGTTAATTTGATACTGCCTAGGCTCAGTTTTAACAAAAAAAAAATACATTATTTCAGACCATGAGGTTGTAACTATCCCCTCGCACTCGATCAGTTTAAACCACATAGAAGAAGAGAATATAGCAGTCCTAAAATCTGCCCTGTTTCTTTTCTTGCTTTCACAGTCTGGTTCAGTTTTTTTTTCTATTTATTCAATGTGGGGATTGGCAGGTGATTAAATTATGATGAGATTAATGAGTGTGTTTTAAGGGGATACATCGTTTTGGTATAATTGCTAGCAGAGTTAAGCTATAGTTTTGTTAGTTTGATCTGGTCATGCCTTTCTCATGTTAATTAAATGACTTTTTTTTTTTGGTATTTGGTAGTATAATCTCACCTTAAGCACGTATATTTCAATACGCTGTCCAATAGAAAGGATATCCAAAATGATATTTGGCCTCAAGAAGTTTAAAATTGTGGTGTGTCGAACCTTTTGCATGATAAGCTGGATACTAGTTTGTATGCATCTCAGGGGTCATTTCATCTATGCATTATTATTAGCTTTGTTTGCATATGTCAATGTGAACATGAATCCAGTAGCCCTATTTGATTGCTCACACTGCCTGAAGGTTGTTTTCCCTTTGATACCCAGTTGTTTTGTATGTTTACCTTCTGTTTCCTTCATGTTATTGAGTGAGTTTTACTTTTACATCTGCTTGTTTTTCCTTGCTTGTGTTCTCTTGTTAGTCATCACTGTCCGCATTATCACTCTTCTCTTTGCTGCTACTTTCATTACTTTGGTTGACTAGTCACTGTATTCTTTGCTATTCTCTCTGAATCACAGTTAATTCTTCAGGCGACTCGACCAGTCTCATATCTGTTCAGTTCCTTCGCTGATTTTTATGTTAAGTTCAATGCTTATATGGTGGGTTGCTTGAATTAGAATAAGTTAAGGTGTCGAGATTGCTTATCAGATAATAAAAACTATGGGTTTATGCATTGTTCACATATCTTTATTTTGCTTACAGATTGCATACATCTTTCTTTGTCTATCACGGAGGTTTAATTTGTTTAAAGATTTGTTGTGTCTTCTTCTTTCTTGACAAATGTGCCATTGTACTTGCTTAAGAAGAGCTCAGTAGAAAATTTCATCAGTTCTGATAATTATAGGATTAGAATGACAGGAGACATGCATTCCCCAAGCTGCAATCAATGTTTCATTGTTGTAGTTACACCAACATTAGGATTGGGATTTGACTAGACTCGTTTGCATAGCTCTACCCTGTTTTAATATATCTCAATTATAGACCTTCTGTGCATGGGCAGTTCTCTAAACCTTTTTTTTTCCTGATTCTGAATCTGTTTTACATGAGAAGATTGTTTTAAAAATCTGCATCTGCATAGGATGATAATGTATTTGATTATGGATTGCCTATCCCTCCTGTGTGGTGCTCGTTTACTCTTCAAAAGTTTAGCCAGCTATTTGATTCGAACTTTTTATACTAGGAAGAAAACCAGATATACTTGACTGGATATTGGATAAAGGGGAAGGAATAGGAAGTTAGTTGCTGCCATTCTTCGTTCTCAAATAAGAAGCTAAAGAGTGATCATTACATCATTTCTTCAATTAAATGTCAAGTCACTGCATTCCAAATTATAGTTTCAGAATGTCTTTTAGTTGAGTTTTGCTCTAATAGCTGAAGCTGAACCATGTTTTGAGATTCAGTATCCTAAATTTATAAGCTATGTTTGTGTGCTATTTGTTTGGTTTTGCCATTAAGTTAGCAGCTTGTTAAGAAGTGGAGAATGGACCTCTCTTTATATTATGTTGCAAACTGTCAGCTTGTGGATTTTGTGCCTGAGTCTTCCTTATCTGATCCATCTTTTATTTTCATTTTGATCATTGAGAATATTTCCTGTTTGCCAAGTTGAGTTGAGTTCGGCTTGCCAAGTTGAGTTTCTCTTTTTCAAATCTGCTGCGTCAGTTTAAGTAGTTAAGCGTGTTTTGGTTCATAAACTGTGGCGTATGTTCACTTGATCTCTTTCATTAGGGGAATTGGTCGTGACAATTCAAACCTGTTCCTTCTTTAAATTTACATTGTGTATGCTTAGTCTTGTCTATAAATCACATACTAATCCTTTTCTTTTCATTTTGTGCATGACCATCTCGCACACGAGTCCCAGGGACTCGTCATCTCCTGCATTCGGTGTTGGGTCAAAGCCCAGCAAAAAATCTTCTTCTCGAGTCAGTCCCATCCGCAGCCAAGAAGTCAAAATATTCTGGGCTGAGGCCCATAACAGTGGCAGCGAACAACAACAATCCTAAAATGGGCTGAGCCCATTTAAATCATTTTACTTCTTTATTTTAGTTTCTTTGTGCATTTACTTTGTAATTACGTGACTAACACTTTTCTTATTTTGTCTTTCCTTAGCTAGAATGAACCCTAGTGGCATTAAGGGGTTAGTTTAATAATGGGTAGTTAATTCCACGAATTACATTCACTTCTATTTTCTAAACTATTTATAGTATCTATAACATTTAGTCGAGTAATTGATTTTCAAATAATATGACTATATATTTTTGAGTTAAATAAATCATCTTTCATTCTTACTATCTCATGAATTTCAAAACGTCGTTAAATAGGAATCCAATTATATTTTATAAATATTTTCAAGATTTATCCAATTATACATATTTTTAGCCGAAATTGGTTAAATAAAGAGTGATAAAAATAAAAAGAAACTTATGGACTTTTCATCATATTTAAGAACATAAGTCTAGGCATTTCTATACCACCATATTCATAGAACATCATTTTTATCTAAAGATAACATTTGACAAATCATCTTTTAAAAGGCTATTATTCATAGGCAAATTACCCTATTTTCTACAAAATCTTATTTTCGAATAACATTACTATATTTTCATTTAAGGCCTTAGCAATATTTTTTTGAGTCTCATTTAACATTTTAGAATCTTCTCTTACGCAAATTATTACATTTTCTATAAGTATTATTTTAAACAACATTATTACACTTTCGTTTTAAAATCTTGACGACATTTATAAGCCGTGTTTACAAAATAACATTAGAAATACTCTTTTATACAAATCATTATTTTTCTACAAGTTCTATTTTAAATAGCATTCTTACATGTCTATTTATAACTTTAGCAATATTTACAAAGCTACTTTCTTTTCTATAACACCATATTTGCACTTAGCCTATCTAATCGTAAGTCCGGTCGGTTAACCATTGTTAATGGATCTTAAAGGGTGCCTAATACCTTCCCTTTAGACTAATTGAACCCTTACCTAGAATCTTAAGTTTCGTAGACCTTAAACAGAGTTAACTTTAAACATAACTTTAATAAACTTTAGGTGTCCTAATTCACCGTAAATAATTAGGTGGCGACTCCTCCTTAAAACAAACAAAAACATAGGAATCTCCAATATGTTGTACTTTTACTTTAACCTCCCGGTTAAAAAGGGGTATGACACTAAGTATGTGGAGAAACAAAGTCGAGATGAGGCGATTTTGGCTATTCCTTATGAATTCACAGAGCTAAGTGAAGCGCAAATCCGAGGGGAGGTAGCGATGCAAGTTAATAGTTTGTGTGGATACGAATTATATGTTGATTTTGGTTGGGGAAAACCGTTATGGGTAAGTCCAAATCCAAGGATAGGGACAAATAATGTTCGATTGATGGATTCAAGGGATCGTGGTGGAATAGATGCGTGGATATGCTTGAAGGATAAAGACACCATGTTAGTATTTCAACATGAGCTAGAGCTGCAGCTACTAAAATTTGGTTCTGTCAAGTGATTGAAGAGCATTGCATCAACTTTAAGTCTAATCACTTCAATTCCCCTCTTTCTTTTTAAGGTGGCATTTGTATTTGTTTTTTAGCTTTTGTTTTTCGAAGAGTTTTTTTAACTATGGTTTTTTCATTCTATACTGCATTGTGTATGTGTATAAGAAAGTAATTGATGTGTATATGTATGGGTGGCCGAACCATCTTAGGGTAGGCGACATTTACTCGTATATATTACGTGTGAGATAGAAGGTGCAAGTAACATACATATATGGTAAGAAACTACTTTAAAAGACTTATAATCTCTCTGTATCATAATGAATATAGCTAAAAACATAACACAATAGTAATAAATGAACCAAATATGTAATACCAACTAGTACAAATTAAGATTTGATTATTTGTTATCACTTATCATCCTTATTTTTAGTAGCCGTTTGGCCATAAAAATTATTCACTTTTTTTCGGATTTTTTTTCACTTTTTTAACTTTGAAGTTGTATTCCGGAATACCAAAAACAAGAAAAACTTATTTTTCAATTTTTTTCTCACTTTTTTTACCTTTTACAACTACATTTCACCAAAAATTACAATTTCAAAAAATATGACCAAACACAACTCCAACTTCAAAAATTCTAAAAAAAAGTGAATTTATTTTTAGTATTTATGGCCAAAACGGCAGCTAGTCACAACATTTTGTTAACATTATTGAAATGAAAAAAGCTCGCATGTAAAGAAATTATTAGAAAAAAATCATACAATTGGCTACAACTAATTGGATTAAACAATAGCGATTAATTGATTATTTTAGGTAATATGGTATTATTATTATCATCATCATCATCATCATGAGCAGCAGTATTAGATATTCTATGATTATATAGTATTAAGAAATATTTAAGAAATAGAAAGCTTGTAGTGGAGTAAATACAATTAAACTCAACGGTAAGTTTGAACAGTCCTTAATGGGCTTTATTACAAACTCAGTGAAAGAGAGCACATTAGCCCAACTATCCTAAACCCAATCACGACCGTTCGATCTACTACAACATCATCAAACGGCTTAGATTTAAAGGAAAAAATAAGACCGTTGGAAGTGAAGCGCCGATTATACAGCTTCAAATAGGGTGTCTTTGTTCACTCTCCAAAAATATCCCTTTTTACTCTAAACAGAAAAACAAAAAAAGAGTTTCTCTCAAATGGCTTCAAGAATTGTTCTTCAACAGCAAAATAAAGGTGAGATTTTTGGTTCTTTCTTTCTTTCTTTCTTTCTTTCTTTGTATACTTAGATTTTGAATCTTTTTGTTTTGATTAGTTTTCTTGTTCATTTGATTTGAATAAGTGATTTTCATTTCCAAAAATCCCATGAATCTTATCTTTGTGTTTGATCTTTTAATTAATACTTACCCAAGTCTTTTTTTTTGTTTCTCTTAAAGATGCTTAAATTAAATGTAAACAAGAGAGTCTGAGTAACTTCATTGCTTAGTTTTCTTGTTTGTTTGATTTGAATAAGCGTTTTTGTCGTTTCAAGAAACCCAAATGGTAACCCATGAATCTTATTTTGTTAAAAAAAATCTCATTTCTGTGATGTATCCTTCAATTTCTACTTACCCAAGTTGTTTATTCTTTGTTGTGTCTCTTAAAGATGCTTAAATTAAATGTAAACATGTGTGTATTAAAATTTCTGAAGTATGCTTCATAATTGTTCGTGTCCCAATGACAGACTAAATATTTCTAATGTCTGAATTAAATGTTATGAACTTCAGATGTAAATCTTGTAAGAAAAATGGGGCTTATTGCTATTCTTCAAATGAGTTTCTCGTAATATTCAGGATATAAATTTGTATTTTTATTCGTAAACTAATCGACCTATTTGAGTATTTGTTATTAGGTGAACCTCTTGAAATGTTCTTGATAGATTATTCAGTAAATGATGTTACATAATCAGCCCTTTAAACATTATATTGAATGTTAGTAGTGTTTTGTTTGATACTAAATAGAAATGATGTTATATAATCAGCCCTTTAAATATTATATTGAATGTTAATGGTGTTTTGTTTGATACCAAAATAGAAATGATGTACATAATCAGCCCTTTAAATGTTATATTGAATGTTAATGGTGCTTTTTTTGATACTAAATAGGAATGATGTTAGTTAATCAGCCCTTTAAATATTACATTGAATGTTAATGGTGTTTTGTTTGATTCTAAAAAGAAATGATGTTACATAATCAGCCCTTTAAGTATTATTATTGAATGTTAGTGGTGTTTTGTTTGATATTGATGTCAAAGGTGTTTTGTTTGGTACTAAATAGAAATATTGGTATGTTGTTCAAGTGAGGTAGTAGTCCTTGATAACTAAGTAGAAATGATGTTATATAATCAGCCCTTTAATTATTATTGAATGTTAATGGTGTTTTGTCTGATACTAAGTGGAAATATTTGTATGTTGTTCAGGTGAGGTAGCGGTACCTGGTGCAGTAAAGCAGAAAAAGACTATGGCAGTAGAAGGGAGAAACCGAAAGGCGCTTGGCGATATTGGGAATCTGGCTACTGGACGTGGGGTCGAAGGAAAGCCGCCTCCTCAGGTATCTCGCCCGTTAACAAGGAGCTTTTGTGCACAATTGTTGGCTAATAATGCACAGGCAGCAGCTGAAAATCATAAGGTCATTAAGAAGTTTTTCCAATCAAAATGATGTTATAAAGTACTGATTTTGGTTGTTTGTTTTTACTGTCTGCAGAAATCTGTGGCTGTTAATGTAAAAGGAGCAAATGTTGCTAAAGTACCTGCAGTAAAGAAACCAGCTCAGAAGAAAGCCACAGTTAAGCCAAACCCTGAGGATGTTATTGTAATTAGTCCTGACACTCATGAAAGACTAATGGACAAAAAGATGCAAAGGAAGAAAAAGGCTGCTGAAGACCCAGCAAAGAAGAAATCAACTCTTACTTCAACTCTCACTGCTCGAAGCAAGGTTCGATATATATCCCAACTGATTTGGGATTGAGGCGTAGTTTTTATTGTTCTGTGTTTACATAATTGTGTCAGTTGTACTGATTTTTTTGTCAACATTATAAAGGCTGCATGTGGTCTGAGCAAGAAACCAAAGGACCAGATTGTGGACATTGATGCTGCAGATTTGAACAATGAATTGGCAGTTCTTGAATATGTTGAAGACATTTACAGTTTCTACAAACTAGCTGAGGTATATATTATCTATTGCTTCTGTCTATTTTTGTTTCTTGAAGACATTTCTGTATTTGATAAACTTGAATATTTTGTATGACTTTGCAGAATGAGACCAGAGTTCATGACTACATTGACTCACAGCCTGAGTTAAGCGAAAAGATGAGAGCAATTCTGATTGATTGGCTGATTGAAGTCCACCACAAATTTGAACTTAATCCAGAGACTCTTTACCTCACAATCAACATTGTTGATCGCTACCTCGCCGTGGAAACTACATCAAGAAGGGAACTGCAGTTGGTTGGCATTAGTGCTATGCTTATTGCCTCCAAATATGAAGAAATTTGGGCTCCTGAGGTATAGAACTATGCAAGTTTTGTTCACAATATGAGCTGCTAATGGCTAAAAAAGCTTACAACTTTCTGGATTTGATTTTTCAGGTCAATGACTTTGTGGGCATATCAGACAAAACTTACACTCATGATCAGGTGTTAACTATGGAGAAACAAATTCTTGGAGGTCTGGAATGGTACTTAACAGTGCCAACACCTTACGTGTTCCTTGCACGTTTCATTAAAGCTTCCATACCTGATTCAGAAGTAAGTTCTTTTGACATTCTTGACTACTACTATTTGTGTCACTATGAGTTTATAGTACTAATTGTAACTACTTTTTGAACATTGAAACCAGATGGAGAGCATGGTATATTTTCTGGCTGAGCTGGGGTTGATGAATTATGCAACTATTATGTACTGCTCGTCGATGATTGCTGCCTCAGCGGTCTATGCTGCTCGACACACCCTCAATAGGACACCATTTTGGAATGGGACACTTAAGCTGCACACTGGTTTTTCGGAGTCACAGATAATAGAGTGTGCGAAGTTGTTAGTTAGCTATCATTCTGAGGCTGCAAATCACAAGCTAAAGGTGATTTACAAGAAGTACTCAAGTTCTGAGAGAGGTGCTGTTGCATTATTATCTCCAGCCAAGTCCCTCTTGGCTGCATCATCATCATCATATGCTAGCTAAAGCTAACCAAACTACAAGAAAGAGCAGTACTAGGAAGATGACTTAGTTTTTGTTTGATCAATCAAGAATCCCCTTTGACCTCCTTTTATTTGGTTTCTATAAATAGTGCTACTTGAGCTCCAAGTAGCCATTAGGAAGTTTGAAACTTAAATTCTTGATTGTTGATTCTTATTCTTTTTGCTATGTTGTGAATTGTGTTGTGGATCTATCTATCTTCAGTTTATTCTAATGTTTTCTTTGCTTTTTTAGTTATTCTCTCCTGATCAAGTGGAATTTGTCCACTTCCAGTCTTTCATAGGCATGATAATATGTCCACTTCCAAAAAGATGCAACTTTTCCAAATTATTAGGCAAGAAATATGTGAGGCACAAAAGAAAATGTTAACACAAAAATTTGTATTTGCAGTACTACCTACCTTTAAAAGGAAAACTTTATTTGGTGCTCAAGCAGCACTACTTGAGCTCCAAGTAGGCCATGACAAGAGAATTCTTGTTTTTCTGTTCTTATTCTTTTACCCAACAGTGTTGTGAATTGTTGTGTATCTTTAGTTTTTTCAAATGTTCTTTTCCTTTTTTATTCTCTCCTGATTAAGTGGATTTTGTCCACCTCCAGTCTTTCATAGATTGGCATCATATAATGTCCACTTCCAAAAAGATGCAACTTATCCAGATTAAACAAGAAAAAATATATGTGAGACTCCGGTCGAGAAAAACCTTCCTTATCCTTGACCTACTTCCATTAGAGCATTGAAAGAGAAAGGCAAGTAGCTTTGCTGAGTTTCAAGGACTTTGAAGGGTCATTATTAAGTCAAAAAACCGAAACCGAGCAAAAAAATCACATTTCAACCTTATAACTAGCTCATTTCTGAAAAAATATATAGGGAAATCAGCTCTGGGCTTCAGTAAATGGTCGAGGAATTGGGCCATAGCAACTGTAATACGAGATCCACCAAACAACAGTGAACCCGAGAAAGGCAAACAACTTTGCCGAGATTCAGAGATGAGGAGGTCAAAAAAGTTCAACGTCAATGACTTTAAAGGGTCATTATTAAGTCAAGCAACCGAAACCAAGAAAAAAAAGTTCCACATCAATGACTTGAAAAGGTCATTATTAAGTCCAGCAACCAAAACCGAGCAAGAAAAAAAAAAAAAAAAATCACATTTGAGCCAAATTGTAACTGAATCATTTCTCAAACCAGTAAAAAGGAAATGGTCGAGTTATAAGGCCCAGAAGTGAATTGGGCCTAGCAAATCTAATATGAGATCCACCTTAATGCCACCATTACAACAGTGAAACCAACTCGGCCTGCTCTGTTAAGCCAAACCGACGCATAACACAATTACCCAAACGAGTAGAGATCAAATCTTTACCAGCCAGGTATTTGTACTGGACCTCGTAGTAGAGTATACTAGGCCCAAACCCTTCTCTTCCAACTAAATGGGTTATAACTTTCCATTACCTTAATACTCCCACTTGGGTTACAGGCCCGCGTTACTGAGCCCAGTGAAACTACCATTCTTGTATTTTGGTTATAAAGAATGGAACACTTGCTTCTTTCAACGATGTGGGAGATTTGCAACATTATCCCTCTTTTGCCCTCCATTTATAGGCAAAATTTATTCTCTCTCTAATTTTGTGTAATAAATGAACACAACCAAAACTCTCCCAATGACTTTAAATATACGATATTTTCTCTTTCACTATTCTATGAATTTCGAAATACAATGTATATTCTATACTTTCAACGGCCGGAAGGCTGCCATGAGTAAGTAAGTTTGAGGGATCGAAGGCAATTCTCCCTTCAGCAGACACGTAATCAGTTGCGATACATATAGAAATGCATGTTGTCAAAGATAGGGACGAGTATGCTCAATGACTTTTGTGTGATACATATAGAAATTCATTCTCTCTAATTTTGTGTGATAAAATGACAAAATCAAACTCTCCCAATGACTTTAAATGTACGATATTATCTCTCTTAGTGCTACACTATATCCTCTTCAAACTCCACCTGTGGGATTTCGTTGGGTATGTTGTAATGTCTATTTTACCCTCTAAGCGGCCTAAGAGTTGTCACAAGTACGTATGTTAGGGATTGAAGACAGTTTTTCCCACACCAGACACGTAGCTTACTGAATTAGTTATGATATGAATGAAAATACATGTTATAGAAGATAAGATCGAGTATGCATAATGAAGCGCTCAAGAAGAATGTGTAGGGCATTGAGCAAGGCCAGTCAACACTTCGAAGTACACAAAATATAGGCTGGTACAAAGCAAGTTAATTATCAACCTCTAGTTCTAGTGATACTTTTTATTTTCCATCTTTTCATTTGTTAATACATGTTGTAAACTCACACATTTTAAAGTTAAAATGTTATTCAAAAAAGAAAGAAATATTTTTAAAACTTATTTTCTAAAAATAAGCCACAGACATTTATATGGTGATAAGTAAATTTCATGAATATGAAATAAAAGGAATTAATATTAAATTACTTTCAAATATAAAATTGTAGCATTCTTTTTGACACATTATAAAGGGGAAAAAATGTCACATGTAATAATAAAGTAAAAGGAAAAAAGAAACGAGAAAGGACTGCTAAAGAAAGCACTTGAGCATGTAGATTGTCCACCAATTTGTAAAATTAAAAGTTCTAGAGGCTAAAAACGCAATTCCTGAAAATTTGGGGGAGGAAAATAGCATTTTACTCTTCTTTTTCCCAAGTGGTAAACCTCTGTTAAGGGTTTAAACAAACAACCATAGCAGCAACAGCAGAAACTCAATTCAATTCACAAAATTGTTTGATAAAAAAAAAAAAAAAAAAAAAAAAGCCCAATTTTTATTTCTTTGTAATTTTATTCAATTTGGAAAAATGCCATCAAAGAAGAAGAATCAAAAGTCATCATCAAGGCTATCACAATCAGAAATTAGTAGTGATAATACTCAATCAGATGTTGAATTCACTGAAGAACAACTTAAGTTCTCTCTTCTAGAAGCTTCTAGAAAGTTCCCCAATTTGATTTCTCAAACATCTTTAATTGTTAGAATATCAGAAGATGCTGTTGAAACAGTTGATAATAAAGGCTGTAAAATTTGGATTTCAGAATCTTCAATGCTTGCTAATTCTATTTCACCTGCCTCCATTGTATCGGTAAATTTATGTTTTTTTTTTTACTTTCACGTTTATTGTTGTAATTCAAAAAGATTCTTTTTTTTTTGTTACCTGTGGTGAAGCCAGGATTTTCATTAGAAGGCAAAAGGGAGTCGATATATACAGTATATATACAAAAAATCCTCACTTGCGTAAATTTGTGTTTATTTCATCTCTATGGTTGTAATTCAAAGAGATTCAGTTTTTTCTATACATGCATTATTTACTAGCAGTGGCGTAGTTAGGATTTTCACTAAGGGATATCAATATATAAAGGAGTAAACGTGCGAAGAAGTCAAGATATATATTATATAAGAATTTTTTACCTAGCTATATAGTGTAATTTTTAGCTGCGCCACTGTTTACTAGCTGTTTATTAGGGGTTGATGTGGTTGTTATGCCTTAAACATACATTAAATTATATCTGTGTGTGTGTGTGTGTTTGCTGGTTAAAACATGGAGGCGTTTGGACATGAATTGAGTGATATTTGAAAAAATAAAGTAGCATCTGGAGTTAAGTTGAAAAAGGATATTGAAAGTTGAAGTTGTGTTTGAACATATATTTCACTTGAAAAAATGTTGAAGCTTTGTGGGAGAACTTAGGTTTCGTCTTGAAGAAGCTTCTATATATGCATTATTTACTAGCAGTGGCGGAGCCTAGATTTTCATTAAGGGATATCAAAATATAAAGGAGTAAACTCAAGAAGAAGTCAAGGGGAGTCAATATACATTATATATGCATAAAAAAATTCAAAAAGGCTCATTTTTTTTTCCTTCTATATATGCATTATTTACTAGCTGATGGCGGAGCCAAGAATTTCACTAAGAAGTATTAAAATATAAAGGAGTAAATACATGAAGAAGTCAAGGGGAGTCAATATATAGTATATATGCATAAAAAAGTTCAAAAAGGTTCTTTTTTTCCCTTCTATATATGCATTATTTACTAGCTGGTGGTGGAGCCAGGATTTTCACTAGGGAATATTAAAATATGAAGGAGGAAATACATGAAGAAGTCAAGGGGAGTCAATATATAGTATATATACATAAAAAAGTTCAAAAAGATTCGTTTTTTCTGTACTATATATGCATTATTTACTAGCTGTGGCTGAGCTTGGATTTTCATTTAAGGGTTATCAAAATAAAAAGGAGTAAACTCACAAAGAATCAAATGGGAGTCAATATATAATATATATATACATAGAAAAGATTTTTTTTTATCTAGCTATACAGTGTGATTTTCCGATGAGGGGTGGCTCCGCCATTGTTTATTTGGGGCGGGCAAAAAAGCTCTAAGGTCTGCTGGGGGCTTTAAGTGCAAAGTATAAATAAAGCGTGGGCTTTAATGAAGAAAGACGCAAATGGAGAAAAAGATATATAAATATGTATGTATCGTCCACAACTATTAATTATAAGCATGGCAAAGAAATATATGGACAAAGAAATTGAAAAACAATTACGATAAAATGAAATATCAATTATTTAGTGTCACCTCTTCAGAATTACACTAATTGGCTAGAAAAAGAATGCCTTAGAGCCTTGATGACGACACTAAATGCTCAACATGTTTTTGTGTGTAGAGCGCCTCGCTTCAGGGCTTAAGCACGCCTTTGACAACACTGGTTACGGTTTATGTGGTTGTTATGCCTTAAACCTGCATTAAATTATATCTCTCTGTGTGTGTGTGTATTTGCTGCTTATTGTAGTTATTTCAGGGGTTTGATCTGGTTCTAATGGAAAAAATCATATCTACGTGCATGTGTGTATTGATGGTTGTGCATATTTTACATACGCACACATACTGACGTACATATATATTGAATTCTCTTTAATCTCTTTTGAACATTGAGAAAGTTCTTTTTTTAAATTTTTTGTCCTGTACTTCTGATTTACATCAAGTTGAGTTTCTTTTCTCTTTGATCTGTTGATGTATGAATTTTATGTACCTCTCGTTAACAGCATCCTTAATGTGAGATGAAATCTGTTTGGTCAATAGACTTAATTTGTTTGTAACTGATATGTGTCTATGTTTTTCCTTCGTTTATGAGTTGAGTTCAAATTAGAACTTAACATGAGCCTCTTTCAACTGAAAGAATATAATCACGAGAACAATTAAAAAAGGCTGCATTTATTTTCTCTTTCACGTATTCAAAAGAGATTGTCCTATTGAAGATGTTGAGCCTGTGTGGGCCACATACTGCATGATTGAGATCCAAACTAAACTTTGCTGATGAAGCAGCTTCGAATATGGATCTTTGTTCCAGATAGATGTTTAATAAGGGAAAAAGGAGCAGGTAAAAAATTCGGAAAATGTGTATCAACATAAATATTACTCGAGAAAATATTAAAATCTTTTGAGCTGGTTTGTGATTTGGGAAGAGGGGGTGGTTGCCAAGGCAATGTGCTTTCTCGGGTTTACATGTGCCACATAAGTTATAGTATGTAAAATTGCCCATATGTCGTTGCTTCCTTGTCAACTTTCAACCTTCCTTTGGAATTAAACATTTATCGGTTTCAGGGTTTGATCTTATTTTACTTTCTAATGTTAACAGGTATCCCTTGCTCCTTTGAAGAGACATGAAAGCAACTTCCCGCTTAGCTCATTAGTAGATGAGTGTACAAGGCATTTTGGGCTTGAGTATACAGAAAATGCGGCTCTTGAAGCAGGAAACTTCTTTGCTCTTGCAACTGTTTTCCCATCTTGTAAGGTTTGGATGCAATTTTTTTTTTTTTCCTTTTCTCTGCTGTCCAATTCCTGTTATTTAATTTGAGAATTAAGCATATAAACCTGGACATTGCTTTAAATATATTTTTCTACCGAGCCTGAGATGAAAACAGAGCGATATTCCAAAGAGATTATTAGACTTATAGTAGATTTTATCTAACACATTATTGATTGATCTGCTGGTCAAAATTGGAGGATGATATCTTCCATATACTCGTGCAATCGTGGTGTGGAATATCTACCTCTACTCCATGTTTCTGTTTTCCTATTTCATTTTTTCTTAGCTATTATGTCACTAGGTTCGGTTATATCATTTTTATTGCCTGAATGTGCTGTTTCTCTTTTGAATATATTTGTTATGTTAAAAACTGATATGTTAAAGTAAGACAAGAAGCGAGAACACAGGAAATCACTAATGTGCTTGTAGATTGCTTTATGAAAATCAGTAGGGGCTCTGTATTGTACCAACTAGGAGAAATGAGTGGTAGAAATGTAGTTATCACCAAAAAGAAAAAAAGAGGAAAAAAATTAGTACTAGAAATGTTGTTGGCATCTTCAACTGCTGAATATTATGTCTAGAAGTTCTTCCCGCATTTGGAGTCCTCATTAACTTTGTATCTCCTAGAATTTAGTTGTTGTATCATAGGACAATCATTCTCTAGTTTCTTCTTTGTTCAGCTTGGTTTTACAAGTTGCCTGGTGGATTTCGGTAACTTGTCAAAGTGTCACATTAATATTTGGGGCATTACTCTAATAGGAGTCCCTGAGGTTTCTTATGTGAAAGACCAGTTGCTTGAGGTGTACAATTAGGAACTTTGCATCATTAACTGTTCGTCTCTGAATTTTTCTTACTTAGAAGTCATGAAATTTGTTACCGACTGGCGGCTGGCGCTGATGTTGGCTTGTTATAGTTGTTGTATCTTATTATTTTAAATACTTCTCTTGCCGAAGGTTTTGTTGCATTCTTTCCAAATGGTAGAATTTTGCATTGACTTTACATTGGTCTCTTTGCAGGTTTTAAAAAATGGAGCACGTTTATCTTCAAGCCTCTCATGGAGTATGGGTTCTCCTGCCTCGGGTAGGATTGTTTTTGTTCATCCTATTGGTGATCATACCATAAGGAGTATTGCAAGTGGAAGCAATGGATCATCCAATGGTAGAGTTAGTTCCCTTTTGGTTAGTAAGTGCGAGGAACTATCTTTGTTGCTGGTATCTCGTGATGGAAAATTACCGATGAACAGCTTCATATCCTCCCAATATCCAACCACTGAAACTAGAAATGGTCGAGTTGATACTACGATGGTTTCATCTCCTCGGACTCCAATACATTCGCGCTCTAGACTTAATTCTCCTAGCGCCAGGGAGTTCAATACGCCCAAGGATCAAGAATCAGTGTCGATTTCTTCTGATACAGGTGGTACATCTAGTAACATATTCAACATACGAGAAGTTTTGGTGGATGACCATTCAAAGAAACTCATACAAACCTGTACAGCTTCGTGGTTGTGTTCTCGCATTTTACTCTCTGGAAATCTTGTGATTGTCCCACTGCTTTCAAGGCTGTGTTTTTTCCAGGTTACAGGTGCTTCTCCTCCACAAAGTTTGGGGGACTATGATAATATTGCTTTCTCTGTAGATCATAAAACAAAAGTGGTTCTACATTTACCCCAGGATACCGAAATGGGAACTCCAATAAGAAGTTTATCATCATCAGAGCTTGAATATAGAAATATCAACAGTAAGGAAGAAGTTGACTGCCCAAAATTGGGTGGTCTTTCTGAAGAATTTGCAGTTCTAATGGACATAATAATATCGTCAGCTGTGAAGGGTACAATGGCTAGGTATGCTCTCTTTCTAATGTAAATATCAGGTTTTTTCTAAAAGCATATAACTTTTGGTACCATGGCAAAACTATCCTTAGAAATATAGGGATCTGCTTGCTTTCTGGGTATTGAAAGTTGCAGTTCTAAATAAGCAAAATTATCCTTAGAAATATTGTCTTTCTGAAGAATTTGCGATGCAACAAAATCAGTTGTAGAGAATGGCCACTATTTTATCATATGTTTAATGTTCAGTTGTCAATATTTCAGCATGGGTTTACGACCTACAAAGGGGGTACTTCTTCATGGGCCACCTGGAACTGGAAAGACTGCTTTGGCGCGGTTATGTGCTCATGAAGCTGGTGTAAACCTATTCTCTGTCAATGGGCCTGAAGTAATTAGTCAATATTATGGCGAAAGCGAACGGGCATTGAACGAGGTCTTTGATTCAGCGAGTCAAGCAGCTCCTGCCGTGGTTTGCTTTGTCACTTTTTAATCGAGTTCGGATACCTTCTGTTTCAATAGTAAACTTTCTTGTGTTCAAATGTCACAACATAGCTGAAATAGAAGTTTCAGAGCTTAAATCATAATGTGCAATGCCAAAGAAATGGAACATAGAACTTCTGTAGAAGGAAGTCACAATGGCATATCATTTTAAGGATAGAATCTTTTTGACATGTATGAACTGTGGGAAACTAGTAAATATTACAGCATCATCTTAGTGCCAATTTCAATGAAAATTACCACTTTTACTACTCAAAAAAAAAAAAAAAATCAAGGAAAGCTATGATAAGTCCATTTAAAAGTTTTTGCGGTTTAATTTTTGTTACTTTGTAATTGGTTTCCTTCTACTACGTTTTAGTCCTGATCCATGAATATTATATCTTCTTAGACGTTCTTATTAGAAATTGGTTGCACTACGGTAGTTCATGAATTGTAACTCTAGATTATTTCTCATTCATAAACTATGGCAGTCTTAACATTTGAACTCTGTGTGCTATATAATATTAGTGTTTGTTCCATCATCTGAATGAACTTCTTTCCTATAGAATTAACTCTTCAGTTTTGCCAAGCAACATCTATTTTACAAGGTAAAAGCAAAGTGAAAGTTTTTCTAAAGCAACATTGTGGATGCCAACCATGTGTATTGAGTTATAAGAAAAGATATTGCTGAAACGGATAAACATATCTGAAGATTGGCATAGCGGCACAGCCTAGCATGTCTAACCCTATGAGATTCACACCAAGTGTAGTTAGCTAACCATATTTTCCTTTGGCCGAATAAAAGTGAATCTGATTTCTGTATCTTTGCTGTAATACAAACCTTACGTCATGGTTGCTGCAATATATAGGCTTTCTACTTTCAAATGTCAATTAAGTAACTTTTCCATAGGTCAGAGCCTTTTTCATTTGCAGGTCTTCATTGATGAGTTGGATGCTATTGCGCCTGCTCGTAAAGATGCAAGTGAAGAGCTTTCTCAAAGAATGGTAGCTACTCTGTTAAACTTGATGGATGGAATAAGAAGAGCTGATGGAGTACTTGTTATTGCTGCAACCAATCGACCTGACAGTGTTGAACCAGCTCTTAGACGACCTGGAAGACTTGACAGGGAAATTGAAATAGGTAACTGCAAAATCTTATCAATTATTTGTATCGGACTTTATCATTACAATAAATGACTTGGATATCTACTGCAAATTACTGACCTCTCATATAATCATTTAATCTTCTTTCTCAAGGTTCCCAGGGAAGGTTGTTTACTTCAGCCCTTCCCGTGACATTTTTGTGGTTTTGCTTCTTCTTCTTATTTTTTTTTAAAAAAAAAAATAAAAAAAAATTGTAACTGATAGTGAGATATTCTTTTCTTAAGGGAATGCCTTCCCTCCCTTTGTACAATTCATTTATATAGGTTCCTATTTTCCTTTTCAACATTGTGATGGTAATTACATGTAACTAAGAAGTTCCTACAAGTAATATTGAATTAGGTCGAGACATTCAATGCTAAGATTCTGTAAGTTCATCGGCCAGTCATTACTGGTGTTAATCTTCAAATTCTTGTTATGAGTCGACTGAGCATAGTCAATAATTGCTTAGAGTAATCCCAGGATCTTTGACTTATTCAATGTGCTCCAAACTTGAGCTCAACTTCCTTTTTTGATTGATGTGATGTATTACTTCTCATTTCATGGAAAAATTTGTTTAGGTGTACCCTCTGCCAGACAACGGTATGAAATACTACATACACTGCTTGATGAAATGGAACACGTTCTTTCGGACAAGGATGTTCAAGAAGTTGCAACAGCTACACATGGTTTTGTGGGCGCTGACCTAGCTGCTTTGTGCAACGAAGCAGCTTTGAATTGTCTTCGCGAACATGTTGAGTCAAAAACAAGCTTTGGAAATACTCAGTGTAAACCTTTAATGCCAACATTTGATGCATGCCTTGGGAGGAATGGTACCCATTGCTTACAAGACAATAAAGACCTTTCTTCTGACAGTGATTCCGAGGGTGCATCTATTTCAGAAGCATGTATTTCATCAGATATTCCAAGAAACTTTACTAGCATGGCACAAACAGACACTCTTAGGATCACTTATAAAGATTTTGAAAGGGCTAGAATGAAAATAAGGCCAAGTGCTATGAGAGAGGTATGTTTTACCGTTTTTATAAATTTTTTGTTGTTAAACATTGTTGGAAATTATGTTTGGTGATGTTCTCGATGTTGATGTGCTGGTCACTTCCAGATATCGTATGATTACACGTTTCAGAAAGCAGGCTATTTCTTTTATGGTTTTTGACCGTCGACCTTGCAGTTTGTGGATTGACCCCAGTCAAATTGCATTATTGAGTCATTTTTGTAAAGGATCAAATTTTAACATGCCTTTGATTGATTTAGTGCAGCAGGGGTATGCTTTCATCCTGTAAATGGAGTTTATTCTGTAAATACTTTGCAAATTAAATCATCTTTAGTTTCTTTTCATCATTTGAAGTTCCTGCTGCCTGTTGTTTCGAGAAATTTACATACGACCATTTGTATAGACATCTGGGGTTGCAGTCTGCACTGCACTGAATTATTTCCTCTCAATATCAGGTTATACTTGAGGTTCCAAAGGTAAACTGGGATGATGTTGGAGGGCAGAGGGAGGTTAAGATGCAACTCATAGAAGCTGTTGAATGGCCTCAGAAACACCAGGAGGCTTTCAAGCGTATTGGCACTCGTCCCCCTACTGGAGTTTTGATGTTTGGTCCTCCAGGATGCAGCAAAACATTATTAGCTCGTGCAGTTGCTTCTGAAGCAGGGTTGAACTTTCTTGCAGTGAAAGGACCTGAGCTTTACAGCAAATGGGTGGGTGAATCAGAAAAAGCTGTCAGGACACTATTTGCAAAGGCTAGGGCGAATTCTCCTTCAATTATATTTTTTGATGAAATAGATGGCCTTGCTGTCGTACGTGGCAAAGAAAGTGACGGGGTTTCTGTGGCAGATCGGGTCATGAGTCAACTTCTTATTGAATTGGATGGTCAGTGTTCCACACTTAAAGGACTTTACAGCTGTTTCTACACTAGAAGTCTATCGAAGAACATTAGTGGTCATTATACTTCAATGTTGTTTGTGTTTTGGTCAGCAAGTTAAGTAGGTGGCTATCTGACTAAGCAGATTCTTGAAATGACACCAGATAACCATTCTGTCAAAGCTCAACTTCAAATTTTAAACGGTTACAAAACTACATTTTTCAGGGGTTACTGTACTTTAATTGGTAGAACTAGGATTCCAACATTGCAAATCAGTTCAAAATTGTCTCAGTTTCATTATGTATGAGGAATCTCTTGATTGTCAAAGTTTTGATTGCCTTAATGGGAATTATACAATTCTTTTTTTAAAGGTTTACACCAGAGAGTTAATGTCACTGTTATTGCCGCAACAAATCGGCCAGACAAGATTGACCCTGCTCTTCTAAGACCAGGTGAAATCCGTTGTACCTCCTTTTATGTTAAATTTTTCTCCTACTACCCAGTGCCTTGCTTGAAATATGTTAGTGTTACTTAAAGATAATGCTATTCTTGTCAGGACGTTTTGATCGATTGCTGTACGTCGGACCTCCAGATGAAAAAGACAGGGAGGCAATATTCCACATACATTTGAAGAAGATGCCATGCAGTTCTGACATATGCATTGAAGAGCTAGCTCGTCTAACCAGCGGCTGTACTGGTGCTGACATATCACTAATATGTCGTGAAGCAGCTATAGCAGCTATTGAAGTAAATTTACTATCTCCTCCTTACCCCTCTCTTATTGTATGCGTTCTTTTTCTTTGTCCTAACCTTTTCTGGCATCAGGAAAACCTTGATGCGTCTGAAATAACAATGGAACATCTGAAGGCTGCTATTAGGCAAGTGCCTCCATCTGAAGTTCATTCTTACCAGGAGTTATCAAATAGGTTTCAGAGGCTTGTGCACTCAGATCCTTTGAAAGATGATTAGTGTCATCAATGATTGCTAATACAGATTAAGCCGAATTCCATGCTGGTAGATTCTCATCCATTGTCCTCCTTTCCCTTGGTTTAGTAATCTGGATCCACTGTTATTGTCTTCATTAAATGCTCTGGTTGAATAATAATACCTTGTGCTGCGTGGTACTTCTTCGATTACTGACATCTGGTTATGATTCAAGTCTTCTTTGCACAGATGGATCCTGTTGCCATAATTTACCCATCTCATGTTAAAACCAGAAATACACTGCAAGTATGTAAATGCAGTTGATCTCCACAAGCTAATGATTTAGATGCATCATGGGGGAGTCTATTCCATACGGTGAGGGCATGAACTTCTGGTCGTGGAAGCTTTCATCAGCAGGGCCAGAGCGATTGTTTCTATTGGTCAATTTCAACTATTTCATGCCATCAACGAGCGGTCTGTGCAATATAGTGAGCGACAGCTATTCAGTGAGTAATGTTTTGAGATTTTATTCTGATCCTTCAACGAATTGTTTGCAATCAAGGCTTCAATACGAATGAAATGTTCAATACGATGGTGGTATTAAGAAGATAGCAAGGAAGCTCCACTATAGATATTTCTGGGGTTTGCTCTAAATGGAGACCAGAAAACCAGAAGACTGCACTATGGATGATGTGTTTTAGTTCATGGTATCTTGTGTAGTATTCATATACATTACTTGTAAGCTATACAGAACCACAGTGGTATACATATATACCACTGTGGTTCTGATTGAATAGACCTTTCACATATATTTTCTATTTATGGCAAATCACAGATTAGCAATTCTTGATTGGTGATGTTTGCACTAGTGCACAATCCAATTCTGAAGCAGGCATCTAAAAAGGATGTTGCATTGTTGCTAGAGTCCATATCATTAAAATAGGTACTAACTTTTTGGTTTATTAATAAAAGTAATGCAGTATCATACATTCTTCAGATATAAGAAATTTGAGGTACAAATACAATCTATCAGTTTGCACTAAAAAGCAACATCTTATTTATGGTATGAAAAATGTGTGTAAATAACCCCCTTAGTAATATCTCTACACATTATTGAAGGTGACTAGTATAGGCTTTAAAGGCTTGCAACTAGGAAGTACTGGCACATACTCATATTAGTTTTCTACCTAACAATATTTTCTAAAATTATTGGATAACTAAACACTACAATATAAACTTTGCCAGTGTGTTAATATATATAATAGGCCAAATACATAAGCAGTCCCTTAAACTTGTCATAAAATTTCATTTTGACACCTAAACTAATACTTGTTCCTATTAGACCCTGTAACACATATCAAATTGTGTCTATTAAACACAAACAATGAGAGTTACACTTTTGTTGAGCGCGTGACACTATGACAATTCATATTTTCTGTCTCTCTTTTAATTGGAAATCTATATTCCATTTGCTAAAAACAACTACTCTGTTGGCGTGATATTCCATTCAAGCACTGTGAGATGTTCCTTACCCCAAAATCTCTTTACCAGAAGAAGAAGAAAAAGAACAAATAAACAAAAAATTGAGGGATGGAGAGATTTGGTCAAATCTGTCAAGCTAATCTATTGATTTCTTCTACTTTGATAAGCATTTATCCGACAATCTCAACTTGCCAACCCCTCCAATACCAATTTTTCATTTGTTTAAATTTCTCCTAATTTGACCAAAAAAATTTGATTTATCATCTATAATTAATAGATCATCCTATAGGGAAATAATATTAATCACGAAAACCTCAATTCTGCCGGCGGCTAAACCATCTCCTCCGCCGGTGTAGAGAATGGGAGTGGTGGGAACTAGGAATTTAGCATAACAACAACAATGTATGCATTCCCTGTCAATACGAGGTTGTTATAACGGTTTTTTCATTTTTGGTGATTCTTTTTTTTTAAAAAAAAAAAAAAAAATTGAAATACACAAATTGAGGGAATATAAGAATTTTGTTTCTTTCATTATTATACACATGTCATTGACTTATTGGTCCACTTTCCATGTCAGCGAGATTGTAAATCACGCACTTCATTCTTAAATGAGATTGTAACTTAAGTGTTTAATAGACATAATTTAATAGGTGTTGGAGAGTTAAAATAAAATTTTATGACGAGATTAAGGACTGCCTATATATTTGGCCTATATAATAACTCCTTAGTTTCAGTTGGGTTCACTGTTTATTGTGTTAATGTGCTTATATGCACTAATAGATCATCCTTAGTAGATAATCTTTTTCATGTAAATTATAACACACTCAATTTGCAATAGAGCATATTATTACATAATTACTTCAAATGGGGTCACTTTTCCACTTTCCTTTTCTTTCATTGGACTTCATCTTGTTCACACACGCTCTCTCTCTCCTTTCCTTTTGAATCTTAAACTATTTTGGGGAAAGTGTATCTCTCTTTCCACTTCATAGTTTATATTTCCTCAATCTAATCATAATATCTGTACAACCTCATCTATTGTTTCTGTGACAATGTAGCAGAGTTTTTTTCTAAAAGAGAATCTTTGTGACCTTTGACTTGAGCTGTAAATGCACCTTTAATAGCCACCTCATCAATTCAGTTTGGTTGGGTCTTGATATACAAGCATTATTAAGTTCATGTCGGATTAAATGATAACTTAAGAAAACAGTGAAAATTAGTACTTAACTAATTGGATTAATATTAATTAACTTATCATAAGCAAGTGATTAACACAAATGATGTTGTCATAAGTTTGGTTTAAACACTAATGTGAGCATATATATATTATATTTGTCCATTACTGTCCCCACTACTAGCCACCCTATGACCCACAAGTAAAATCAGATATTTAAAGTGATTAACGTATCTACGTAATGAGTGCTTGAAAGCACATGCATAAGCATTTCCAAAATTAGAGCTGGAAATATCTAACAGAAACACGTTATTATACATTGAGGTGCTCAATCGAGATAAATCATAATTAGAATATCTAAATAAAATTTATTGACAAGTTCAAAAGTTATCTATTCCGCCTTTATTTTTTTTTCCATAAGATACTACCCCCTAGTTCTACTAGCCACCCTATGACCCCATCTAGGTTCTCATCCACATGGCCCCCAATAAAACTCCATAGAAAAATCATAAGAAAAAAAGCATCTGCAACAGTAACATAAATAAAAAGCTGGAAGAAACAAGATCCACCTCGAACACCCCTCCACAAAACTCTCTTCCTCACCCCACTATCCTTACACCTAAAATTCCCACAATTCCAAAAATTAAAATTAAAAAAAACCACCATTTTCTCTCTTTTTCTTCAACACCCAAAAATCAAGATTCTTCACTAGTAGAGAAATATTGTGATAAAGACAAACACCCATCTCATAAAAATCTCATTTTTCAATTGTTACACTTGTCTTTTTCCAGCCCCATATCTTCACATAGACTATTTTGTCTGATTATAGCCTTGGTTTTAGATTCTTTTATGCCAATCTTTAAGTTCCCATAAAAGGTGAGATCTTTTTGTTTTTTGTTTTTTGTTCTTCCCCTTTTGATGTTGGTAATGTTCAAGCTAGTTTAAGTACTTGTAATAGTAATCCATCAAGTGTACTTGCTATGATTAAGTTGGAATAGTCATAAAGGTGAGATCTTTACACAAAAAAATCCAAGCTTGTATCAATTTTGGCTGTTTTGAAAGATGAGGGAAGAAGATTCAAATTGGTTTGCTAAATGGGACGAAGAATTGCCTAAACCTGAAGAATTAATGCCTTTATCTCAAACCCTTATTACACCTGATCTTGCTATAGCTTTTGATATTCCAAACCCTACTAGCCCAAATCCTCAAAACAAGCAACAACAAACACCACTTGTTCAATCATCTCAGCCTAATTCATCAGCTGAATTTGAGTCTGGTGAGCTAAATGGGCCTGGTGGTGGTGGTGATGAACCGGCCCGGACCCTTAAAAGGCCCAGACTTGTGTGGACCCCACAGTTACATAAGAGGTTTGTTGATGCAGTTGCTCATTTAGGGATCAAGAATGCTGTTCCCAAAACTATAATGCAACTGATGAGTGTCGATGGGTTAACGCGCGAAAATGTGGCTAGTCATTTGCAAAAGTATAGGCTTTATTTGAAAAGAATGCAGGGTCTTTCTAATAGTGGAAGTGGTGGTAGCAATGCTCAATCTTTATCAGGTGCTGATCCAGCAATGGATAATTTGTTCGCTAGTTCGCCTGTTCCAGCGCATTTTCTGCAGCATCCGGTGAGGGGTAGTTCGGATCATTTCATGCCGTTTGTGCCACATCACCATCATATGGGAGTTGTTGTTGGACACCATCCACAAGTTCAACAGCAGTATAGGCAATTTGGGTCACCGGGGAACGGGCATTTTGAGCATCCTTTTTTGTCTAGGCAGCAATCACAGCAGCAGGTTCAGAGAATGGGGGCATCAGGGCATAATGGTAATTATGTGGAGGATGTGGATTCAGCCACAACCGGAGTTAACGGGAGGAAGGTACTTACTCTGTTTCCAACAGGGGATGATTGATATTAAGGGTAACCGTTGATTTTTAGCCTGTCGATTTGACTTGCTATGTATTCTAGAATTTAAGTTGAATAACATTTGCCTCTTTGTTTTAGTACCTTTTAATTGGATTAGTGGTGTTTCAGTGTTAATATTATCTATATGGAGTTGTTGGTATGGTCTTCAACTCTTAATGGAACTGTGGAAATCCCCCTTTTATAAGAATCTGGATTTGATGCTTTTAGTGTCAGTCCTGGAATTGTTCAGTTAGATGAATTGTAAGGTTGTAATTATGTTGTGACGAGTTTGACTTGTTTAATTGTCCCTTACATTTTTATTTGTCATGCTGAGCCACTGAAGTATTTTTGTCACTGTTGGTTTGGGGAGAATGAATGCATTTTCCCCCTCTGAAATGCCAAAGTAAGTAGAAACCTGCTATGAATCTCTGTCCTCAGTATTCTTGGTTGAAGTACAGTCAGACCTCTCTATAACAATCATCCTCTACAACAACATTTCACTATGACAGCCATATTTTCTGTGGAACTGATCATTCATGTTATGTGATATTATATGTTCTCTATAACAACATTTCGTAGCAGCCAAAAAATATTGAAACAAACGATGTTATAGAGAGGTTTGACTGTAGTAGATGAGTGGTAAACTCGTCAAGTGCAGGAGCCTTGTAATCGTCTGGTTTTTAACGGTTTACTATATGCCAAAGGACTTCTTCTTATAACTGTATGAGCTCCTCTCCATCTGTTTTTCGTTCTATGTAGAAAACTTCATCAGCTCTTACTTCTTCTTATAACTGTATGAGCTCCTCTCCATCTGTTTTTCGTTCTATGTAGAAAACTTCATCAGCTCTTACTTTTCCCATTGTTCGTGTGTGTCAAAATCCTCTTTCCTTTTTTCTTTTTTCCTTTCTTTTTTTCCTTTCTTTCATGTTCTTCACTCTGGAAGTGGGATGGAAGATCATCCTTGCGATAAGAGTTTTACTCTTGTAAAATCAAATGCGAATCAATCTACTAAGAGAGTACCATGGGTTTCCTTACTTCAGTGGCTAGAACCACAAGAATTATGTATGTAACCATGCATGACTTGTATTTCTTTTCATCTTAAAACATATTTGCCTTTGAGAGGACTGGAACATGAGAACTTTATACTACTTGATTAATTAGGATTGGATGCAGAGTTGAGTGTCATTGCTATTACTTTGTTCCCTTATTTGTTTTACTGATCTGAACAAATTCATCATTTGTGGTTTTAAAATAAGAATTGAAGTATTTCCTCACTGGCCATGTGGTGCTGCCTGTATCTTCAATTTATATATAGTTTTTTATTTACTATAATTTCAGTCTTTCAAGACAACTAAAATCTAGTTTAAATGTTAATTATATGCAAATTGCAAGTAGATCAATAGCCTTCCAACTTTCCTGAAGTTCTTTCTTGGTCCCGGTAACTGTTTCTTCCATTTTTATTTTCCATGCCGAGGTAAATTGGTAAACACCCCCACCCCGCCCTGAAACGGTAAAATAGATCGAAACATGCACCTTCTAAAAATCTGTCAGTTTTCTTGCTTGAAGTGGTAGTGGTAAACTCTTCAAGTGCAGGAGCCTTGTAATCATCTGGTTTTAATGGTTTACAATATGCCAAGAGACCTTTTTCTTATATGGTATTAGCTCCTTCCCATCTTTTTTCCCTTCTGTGTAGAAAACCTTACTAGCTCTTGCTCTTCCCGTTGTTCGTGTTTGTCAAATTTCTGGCTCCTTTTTCTTCCCCTTCTTTTCTCGGGAAGTGATCCAGAACTATAAATCATATGTGAAATGAGTACCATGATTTTTTCTACTACAGTTGCTTGTATCACAAAGAATAATATAAACCTTTCTGGTTAGGTATTACTCAATCATGTACTATAACTTTAGGAGGATCCGACACGGGTGGAGCAACACTTTCGAAGAGTCCGAGTAACTTAGCTTAACAAATATTTTCCCTTTTGGACTTCCTCATTGCTATTACTTTGTTCCTCTTTATTTGTTGTTACGTTGCTCGGACTTTTCAAAATATCGACGGGTGTGTGTCGGATCCTCCAAAAGTAGTCATTTTTTGGAGGATCTGACACAGGTGTGACAACATTTTTGGAGAGTCTGAAGTACACATTTTTTTATTTTATTTTTTTGTACTGATCTGAGCAAATTCATTGTTAGTGGCCTAAACTGATACAGTGTTAGTGGGGACTAATAGTATTTCTTGTTCTTTTCTCTTGTGTAATTTTGAAGTATTTGCCCAATGGCCATGTGGGGTGCTAGCTGTATCTTTTTACATATAATTTGGATTGGATTAAGCCTAGAGTTCTGTCCAATATTGATTGGTGTTGCCAACTCAAATTTTGTCATATATTAACATCTTGTCACTGTCTTTCAGTATAATGCCCAAAAATATCTATTGAAAACTGATAAAGACAGTATATATATATATATATATATATATATATATATATATATATATATAAGTGTCCATGAGAGACTAACACAGCTGTGAATGCTTGTACCAAAAGTTTTATAAATTGTACACGCAATGAATATTTGTATCAAAAGTTATATAAATTGTATACTTTGACCAACTACTTTTTTATCCCACGTGGACTTATGTCATAGTACTGAATATTTATTCTCTTCTCATGTATACACATATGCACTTCAATTTTAATTCTCTGACATATTTATTTTCTCCGTGGACTTTTACTTGTTCACTTTTGATTTTTCACGTTCTTGCTGAATATTTTTCTTTTCTAATATATATAAGTGTCCAAGAGGGACGAACACAGCAATAATAAATTGTACAAAAAGTTGTTTGAGTTGTACACTAAATTTGGACTTCTTTCAATTGTACTTGGTTTCTTTCCTTTTTTTTTTCCAGTTGTGGGTCCACTTCATTTAACAAGTACTACTACTCCCTCTGTCCTAAAAAGATTGTCTTCCTTTCCTTTTTAGTCTGTCCCAAAAAGATTGGCACCTTTCTATATTTAGAAACAATTTAACTTTATGAGATGATTTACTGTCACACAAATATCTAAGGCTTGTTTTGGACCACACATTTCAAAAGTCTTCCTTTATTTCTTAAACTCTATGTCAATTCAAACTAAGACAATCTTTTTGGGACGGAGGGGTACTTGGTTTGCCACCTATTATCTGTACACGCGTATTCCACTTTTACGTTATCATATTTCTTTACTTCTACACTTCATTTTATTACTCTGTCATAGAAAGCACATGAAATTGTACTCTAAGCAGAGACTAACATGTGTACATTTCAGAAGTTTAACGTTAATTCTACCTATTGTGTATTTACTTTTTAAGTCCTCACGTGTCCGCGGTGTCTCAATTGTCCTTTCATTTGGCATGTAGTCCCTCTGTCTCAATTTAAGTGTCTAAGTTTGACTAGACACAGATTTTAAGAAATAAAAATAGATTTTTGAATTTTGTGGTTCTAAATTAAAAATGTGTATAATATAATAAAATATCCTTTGAATCTTATGATTATAAACTTGACATGTAGGATATTTAAATTGATAACTTACTAAATATAAAAAGAGGTGTACATAACCAAAATAAGATAAATTTTAACAACAATTGAGAAATTAAAGAGAAAAATAAGAGGAAAAGAAACAAAGCATGGAGACTCGCTAAAGGAGAATCGCGGTATTCTTTGTAAAATATACAAATCATAAAGACTAATTAAATTGAGTAACCAAATTAATCATATTGGGCCCGTGCATTGCACAGGCATAGTTTGCTAGTGTGTGTATATATATATATATATATATATATCTATATATATATACACTTTTGTATTTGTATTATACTATTAAGAAGAGTGAGTTTCAACTCACTTTCTCGTCGTCCGACCAATTTAATAAAAAAAAATGTGGGCCCCATTAAACAACAACTAATATTAAAAAAATTTGTGGGTTCCATAATTCTAATATATATATATATATATATATATATATATATATATATATATCCGTTCCAATTTAATAAAATAAAAAAATTGTGGGCCCCATTAAACAACAACTAATATTAAAAAAAAATGCGGGCCCCATAATTCTAATATATATATATATATATATATATATATCCGTTCCAATTTAATAAAAAAAATGTGGGCCCCATATATATTAAACAACAACTAATATTTAAAAAAATAGTGAAAATTAATAATGTCAAAAAAAAAGTGCCCCCCATATTAAAAAATCAAACAATATTCATGTAATTTTCAAAGTATCTCATTAAGTCAATAATGATGGATTCATTGTCTCGTGCATATTAGTAGCAAACGCTAATATAATAAAGTTTTAAATACGGAGCACAAACTACAATATTATATTAATCGTGTTTTGAACATAGTATCCCATATTGACAAAATCAAGCAATATATAAAAAAACAAAAACAAAAAGTGAATCCCATATTAAAAAAAAAAAAATGTCAAAAAAAAAAAGTACAGACTTTGTATTCGTAGCAAACACTAATATAATAAAGTTTTAGATACGGAGCACAAACTACAATGTTATATTAATCGTGTTTTGAACATAGTATCCCATATTGACAAAATCAAGCAATATATATATAAAAAAAAGTGAATCCCATATTAAAAAAACAAACAATGTCAAAAAAAAAAAAGTGCAAAAAAAAATTGTCGGCCCCATAATTCTAATATATATATATATATATATATATGCATAAAAATAGTGCAAATTAATAATGTCAAAAAACAAGTGCACCCCGTATTAAAAAATCAAACAATATTCATGTAATGTCCAAAGTATTATAATATTCATGTAATTTCCAAAGTATCTCATTAAGTCAATAATGATGAATTCATTGCCACATGCGTATTCATAGCAAACACTAATATAATAAAGTTTTAAATACGGAACACAAACTACAATATTATATTAATCATGTTTTGAACATAGTATCCCATATTGACAAAATCAAGCAATATATATATATATATATATATATATATATATATATATATATATATATAAATTGAATCCCATATTAAAAAAATAAACAATGTCAAAAAAAAAAAAAGTGCAGACTTTGTATTCGTAGCAAACACTAATATAATAAAGTTTTAGATACGGAGCACAAATTACAATGTTATATCAATCGTGTTTTGAATATAGTGTGTGTGTATATATATATATGCATAAAAATAGTGCAAACTGATAATATCCAAAAGGGTGGTCCCCATACTAAACAACACCAAGCAATATAAAAAATGAAAAAAAAAAAAAAAAAACTATATAAAGCATGGGTTTAGACCCATGCTTCGTCGTCCGTTGTCCCTTAAAAAAAAAGGTGGTCCCCATACTAAATAACACCGAGTAATAAAAAAAAAAGGAAGAAAAAAAAAGTGGAACTCACCATCTCCAAACTCATGGGAAAAAAAAAGTAGACCCTATATTATCAAAATCAAGTAATATCAAAAAAAAAAAAAAAAAGTGAACCCCATATTAAAAAAAATATAATGTTAAAAAAAAAAAAGTCCTGGCTTTATATTCGTAGCAAACACTAATATAATAAAGTTTTAGATACGGAGCACAAACTACAATGTTATATGCATAAAAATAGTGCAAATTAATAATGTCAAAAAAAAAAAAAGTGCACTCCATATTAAAAAATCAAACAATATTCATGTAATTTCTAAAGTATCTCATTAAGTCAATAATGAAGGATTCATTGCCACGTGCGTATCAATCCATTGGTGGGAGCAAATGAAATTGCTTTTCTTCAAAAAGTTAAGTAGTCAAACCATACAATTTTCTTTCTTTTTTTATATTAGTCTGAGATCTAATCTAGATATTAAACTGTTGTATTTGCTATTCCACCATGTCATTTATTTGTTATGTTCACTAAAATAAATATACTTAAAATATTTATATTTTAAAATAAGATAGAATTTAATTACTTTTTTATTTTTATTCTTACTCTAATAAATGTGAAAAGAAATTAATGTCGTAAAAAAAAATCAAATGGAAATCAAAAAATGAATAAGGTAAATTAGTCAAATTATAATTCTAATCGACGTTTTCTTAAAAACCCATACAAAAGATAACATGACAAGTAATTTAAAGACAACTATATATACATAAATGCATTATAATCTAAAGTATTGGGCCTGTGCTGGCCGTCTAGTCTACTATATATAAATGGGAGAGCAGGTTGGACGAACACAGCAATTTTTTACTGTGTTTGAAATGTAAATTTTTGAATGACTTAACCAACTTGTCCCTTGCTTAGCTCATCATACATACACCACATAATTCAAAAGCTTTTCAAAACGTGGGTCCCATCTGACTACATGTCCCCTATATTTGCAAGGTACTCCCCAACGTGGATCCCACTTTTCCATATCCATCCAAGCATTCCTTACCATTTGTATTCAAACATAATAAATTCATTGCAGTAATTTTGTACCATTGCTCTACTTTTTTTTATCACTGACTTTGGGGTTAATTTTATATCATATTTGATAGAAGGTATAAAATTATTTCATGGTAAATTTATGTTTTCTATCAAATAAAGTATTAAATGAAGCTCACAATTAAAGATGGATATCCCACCTTATCCCATTAACCTTGAGATTATTTTATCCTAGCTTTTACATGAGATAAATTAGTTCCAAGATTATAATACCGGGATAATTTTATCTGTGTACCAAACGACCATTGAAATTTTCTTTCAACTAAGTTTTTCTAGAATAACTGCAACGCATAATAAATTGCATACAAATTAGAAGAAATTTTATTAGATTATATATAATAATATTACAAAAGAAAAATTATATACTTTAGTCAACTACTTTAGTTATTTTTCCGATTGAATGTTTCACTCTCTAATTTTTAGAGAATAATGACAACTCAAATTTTAATAACAACTCAAATTTGCTCTGCACTTGACTTGAAAGGCTGAATCAATCTTACTATGGGTATTGAAACAACAAAGACGGCCAAATAAAGCTCAACGAAAAAGGAACTTATTGATGTTAAAGTACCTCCGGAAAAATTTCTTTCTTCCCAGATTGCAATTCATCATGGATATTAGTGTTTTACTCCTCAAATTGTATGCATATTTGACTCAAAATGTCGTCGAGTTGTACACTAAATTTGAATTTATTCCAAGTGTACTTGATTTCTTTCCTTTTTTTTTTTCCCAGTTATGAGTCCACTTCCTTTAACAAGTACTACTGCTTGGTTTACCACCTATTCTCTGTACACGTGTATTCCACTTTTACGTTATCATATTTCTTTACTTCTACACTTCATTTTATTACTCTACTAGAGAAAGTACATGAAATTGTACTCTAAGCAGGGACTAACGTATGTATATTTCGGAAGTTTAACATTAATTCTACCTCTTGTGTATTTACTTTTTAAGTCCCCACGTGTCCGCAGTATCTCAATTGTCCTTTCATTTCCTCCATTTGACATATAATCCTTTTGTCTCAGTTTAAGTGATAAAGATAGACTTTTGAATCTTGTGGTTCTAAATTAAAAATGTGTATAATATAATAAAATATCCTTTGGATCTTGTGATTATAAATTTGACATGGAGGATATTTAAATTGTCAACTTACTAAATATAAAACAAATTTTAACAATACTTGAGAAATTAAAGGGGAAAATAAGAGGAAAAGAAACAAAATATGGAGACACACTAAGGAGAATTGCGGTATTTTGCAAAATATACAAATCATAAAGACTAACTAAAGTTAGTAATGCCTTTCTTCTTCACTATTCCGGTGGTCTCTTGGCCTTTCTTCTACTTCTCCGGTCTACACTCGCTCGATCTGATTTTTCTCTGGGCTGCTTGGTGGTTCATATAGTTGGTACTCTGAATTTGAGATTTTCTTTTTAATTTGTCCTGTTTAAATTAGAGTTTTGCTATTAATTTTAGTGAGTTTATTCTACAAATTTATTTGTTTAATCTTTGAATCTTGTGATTATAAACTTGACATATAGAATATTTGAATTGTCAGCTTACTAAATATTAAAAAAAAAGAGGACATAACCAAAATAAGAAATTTTTAACAACAATTGAGAAATTAAAAGGAAAAATAAGAGGAAAAGAAACAAAATATGGAGACTCACTAAGGAGAATCGCGGAATTCTTTGCAAAATATACAAATCATAAAGACTAACTAAAATAAGTAACTAAATTAATTACGTTGGGCCCTGTGCATTGGACGGGCATAGTTTGCTAGTATATAGAGAAGAAGATGCTCTCTCTTTTGAAGTCTACAGAAGCATCTTTTGAATCTAAAATAAGAGTCATATTTGTTGGGCTTGATTAACATATGATATGAACCATATTTTCTCAGCTTGATATATTAGGAATAGTCAAAGTGTTTGGCAGAAAGCTCTTGATCAGTAATAGCTTAATTGTCTCAAGCCAATAAAGGGGGTTAAAAAAAACTTGCAATTGACTTATGGGACTTGAGCTAAAAGTCACTGGGAAATCTTGGAAAAAATAAGCACTTTTGGCCTCCAAAATCTTGGCCGAACAGGCTATAAGTCTCCCATCTGCAATTAACTAGGGGCCGATTGGATCGGAGTTTTCGTAGGTAGCTACTGACCTACAGTTATTCTTAAACTTCATGTGCTCGATAGAGAAGAAACGAATAAAAGTACGCCAGTTATTTTTAAACTTCATGTGCTTGGAGAAGAAGCGAATAAAAGTGAGCTCATGTCTATGCTGTCATTATAACAAGTAACTTTCCATAACACGTGATACAATCAAACCTCTCTATAGTGGCAACTTTCGTCTGAAAACTTCATAGCTACTATAATGAGGTATTGTTATGTATGTATACTGACATTTGACGTTTGGATCTCATTTAGCCGTTATAAACAAAAGTACGCATAAATTTATTTTTCTATACTTTTTTTATATATGTTATAAACGAAAAAAAAATATTTGTTAATTTTAAAATCTCGATTGATTTTTCTGTTTCATTAATAAAAATTGAAGTGACTAATAAATTCATAACTAGTTGTACCGTACTAAGGAGCATATGCATTTTAAATTAATCAAAAATTTAAATATTTCAAGTTTGACGTAAGAATTCTACAATTGTAGGTTGTTTCATAAATTCCAGTTTCTTAGTGATAATATACCCTTGAATTAACAAAGATTTTTGTCCAAACTTTCAGTAAAAAGGAATTCAATAGCTTTCTCTTGATGATTGCCATAAATATTTTAATATTTTATTTTTATAGATAATATATTTCTTACAAAATATTACTTCCCCAGTTCAAAAAGATTGTCCACTTAGCCAGGCAAAAATAGGTAATTTGACTAAATTATCCCAAATTAAATAAGTATTGGTAGTTGGTCACTTAATACCTAATAAGGAAAAATCTGAAAGAATAATGTTAATTCTTTCTTGATTAGGTAAGTGGACACCCTTTTGAACCAAAAAATAAAGTCTAAGTGGATACTCTTTTTGAATCAGAGGGAGTATTACACAATATTTAAATATAGTTGTTATAGAGAGGTAATTTTACAAAGAATGTACCGACATAATGAACGCCACTGCTGTTATACGTAGAATGGTTTTATAGAGAAGTAAAATATAACATGAAAAATCGGTTCCTGAAAAAATCAGACCGTTATATGAAATGCCGTTATAATGAATGACAATTATAATGAATGACAATTATAAAGAGGTTTGACTGTATATGAAAATTTGAAGAATAGAGTAATTTGCTATATTGCATCGTGCTAATAATGTAAAAAATTCTTTACAAATCTGCGTACATAACTTAAATCTATATTCCATGATCATCCAAACAGATCTGATCCATTAAGGTCGTCTTAATTTTTATCTTAAAAAACTATACAAAGGGATTCACATTATTGAACACTTCGTCCTCATCATGCAATCTACTAGATTTGTGGAATTATTATAAAGAAGAAAATCAAGTACTATTCATGGATCTAAATGGATGTGCTTCCCTCGTGGTTAGCAAATCAAGCAGACAGATCTATACTAACAATGGCTTATTGCTGTGTCCATAAACAAACATTTATTAACCCGGTGGAATAATCTTATTTCACGCAAGCTGATTCAGATATCATCGTCATTAAAAAATATATATATATAAATAAATAGAGAGCCATTTATTAGCTCAAAAAATCCATGTGACCCTTCTTTCTTCTTTCTTTTAATAATCTATGCTAGTATAATCGAAAAGGATAATTTAATCAACATTTCGAGGAAGTTACCAGTTCTAAATTGGGGTAAGAAAAAACAATTTAGAACAGATTAATTTGCATTCAATGTCGGCAACTAGCTCTTTTAGTGTTTCCTGGATCCCAATTTGCTCGACACTTTTTTCCTTTTTGTCCGTGTGATAAAAGTTGACAGCTTTTTTATGCACTAATTAGAAACTAGTTGAGAACTTTTATACTCTCAACTGCTAGTAGTTTGACTTTTACATATCATATTGCTACTGACACAACTAACATGACCAGGGGTACTTTCTTCTTGTTTATCAATATATGTGTCATTCTGTTTTTTTCTTAATTCCATGTTCAAACAATGTCCAACAGATTGATTGAAGCAAAATAATGCATGGACTAATAACAGCAAATGCATATAGGTAGTAAGAAATATTACTGCAAAAGATACTTAAAGTCAGTACTTAAATCTTCCACTCGAACTGAGTTCCAAAAAATGAAAGCAAAAGGGACTAATGAAGCACCAAGTTTAATAGAGTCTATGACAATTAACCTAAACCAGGATAACACTAAGAGAGAACAAAAATTACATTCCCCAGTACAGACATTCTCTGAGTAACCATTTCTTGAACATCAACTGTGGTTCTGCGAATAACCAAAACTTAGTGGTTGCTGACAGAAAGCAGGCTGCAACAAAACAAAAAGAGAAAATGCATCAGTTACTTAAGTTGGCCTGTTATATTAACAGATATCACATACATAGTCAACAACAATAACGCCTCGGTCCCAAGCTAGTTGGGGTCGGCTATATGAATCCCACTTTACCCAGGCTTGGGACTTGCAATACAAGCAAGCTCACACAGGCGGAGTTGGACAATGTCAAAAGTAATAAATAATACTAAATAAATAATAAGTGAAACAGAGATAAACAAAAAAAAATGCACAGATGGGCAGGCGTTAACCACAAACAGTGAGCTGATTTACCCATTTTTTACAGTTGTGTAAATATAGTCTTTAGGAAATTACCATTCCGGATAACGTTAGACTTGGGTGTAATGTTTGCTCATATGTTTATATATTTCTCAATCTTACATATAAACCCTTAAACTGTCTTCTAACGTTTGCATGCTCACAAAATTTTAGACCGTGGTCTAACTTTTTCTCATAAAATTTTCAGTTTGCTCAAAAAGAATCTTTAGACACGTGGCGTAAAGATCCATCAGTTGCAAGAGAAATAAAAAGAAGGTCATTTACTAAAATAGTTGTCTCATTTTCGGACAACTACTGAAAATTTCTGCCAACAGTGTCTTGAGGCCCAGTTTTTCTTGAGCCGAGGGTCCACCGGAAACAACTTCTCTACCCCACAAAGGTAGGGGTAAGGTCTACGACTCTGCGTACACCCCAACCTCCCCGGACCCCACTTGTAGGATCACACTAGGTATGTATTAGTTGTCGGAGTGTGGTTGAGGCCCAAAAAGGAGACCTTATAATAATATGCATACCCCGATAATATTTGCCAAGAAAGATGACATCAGTCATTTCTCCTAATAGGTAAATCCATTTGAATATAGTTAGTCAAAATGCAAAGCCAGGAAAAGAACACAAAATTGCAAGATTTTAATGTTATCTCGACATCTGCCGCTAGGAAGACACCAGCAGCTAATGGTATAACTTCCATAGTTAACAGACTAGCCACTCCAAAAAACATCATTATACATGAAGTTCAGTTCTCCAAACATCAGGCCTGTGGCAAGAGGAATATGGATATCTGGTAATTGATAGATGTCATATTAATGCTACAACAGCAAAATTAGTCCCTCGAACCTTAAAGCATATTATGGAAAACATAAGATTGATAAGATTAGTCCCCGGACCCCGCGCTTAGCGGGAGCTTAGTGCACCGGGCTGCCTGATAAGATTGATATATATCTATTTTTTTTTAAGATGGTAACAGTAAGATTGATATTTTTTTTAAACGAGCACATTACTAACATCTACACTTAGACCTAAACAGCATATTACTGACAGCGTAAGATTGATATTTTTATTTACCTTAGCTTCCAAATCAGAGTTCTCATATACATCAAATACTAAATTATATAATCTGATATAGGTGCATCTTTTGGTGCTCTTGTTGAAATATTACTTTGGCCATTACACATTTCATTAAATTAAGTAAAAAAGGGCTCCTAAGAATCCCACAACAAAAAGTTGGTGATTTATCATATAAGGCCTCAAATTCATCTGAGTCATAATGATTGCTGATTCAACTCCAGTAAGAAAATGGTAACTAAGGGACATGAAGCTGATTCATACCTGAAAGAAAGCATGTCTAACTTGATCATATGAATGTGCATAAATCATGCTTTGCGATGGCCACTGCATGAATACTCCATCATTGGAGGTCTGATTAAATCCCATGGCATGATAGGGGCCAATAACAGGGTTCCTGTAGTTTGGTGACGCTTGAGCATTGGGTAGCTGACTCATTTGAGGAAAAACAGCATCGTAATGCACATATGGAGGCTGAAACTTCTGCACATCAAAAGGTGCCACGCTAAAGCACTGACCAGATGGGACATTCTTAACATACCTGCATCAGTTTGAAAGACAATTGTGTCATCTTCAGTCTCTATTTCATGTTTTAAATTGTTGCAGAACAAGAGGAGCATGGAAAGATAAAGAATTTTTCAAAAAGACACCTATATCATTTGTTTGAAAGACAGTAAACTCCACAAATTGAGATGAAGCATTGTAGAATATACAAATACTCCCTCGGTTCCAATTTATGTGACACACTTTCCTTTTTAATCAGTCCCAAAAAGAATGACATCTTTTTATAATTAGTAACAACTTGATTTTTAAACTTCCCATTTTACCCTCAATGAAATGATTATAGGCACAGAAATTTCTCAAGTTTGTTTTAGACCAAAAGCTTCAAAATTATTGCCTTTTTTCTTAAACTTAGTGCCCAATCAACCACCTTCACATAAATTGGGATGGAGGAAATATATTATACAAATGGTTTCAGAAGGCAAATAATTTACCTAACATAATTCCGGTCATAATCAGGGTCACTAAGCTCTTTCTCCCTGTCCCTAAAGATGGCAACTCGGGAAGAAGTACCACCTTCCCTGCTGCTGAGGCTTTTCTCCATATCCAAGAGTAACCTTTCATTCTCATCTATGCTGTTCTTGAGGTCAGAAGCAACACGAACCAATGTGTCTCTTGACTCAGAATTAATAGGACTATTAAAAATACGTGCACGTGCCCTGTCATACTCCTCTTTTCTCTCTTCCACAGTTCTTACTGGACTGCGTTTTGCACCCGATTCACCATCTTTTGAGGAGGTGTTACTTGGCCTTGGTTGTATTACTATTTTCATCTTCTCATATTTGTCATTTTCAGATTGTTTAGGTGGGACATCGGATAAACGCACAGCAGGATATTTGCTTTCAGGTTTTCTTGTCACCAGGATTTTGGCTCCTTGACCATCCACAACATTATCCTGAACCATAGTCTGCAAACCATAGTGTTGAGCAACACGGTGCGCTGCAAGTCGGAGGTAGGAAGTAGGAAAATGTGGGAACTCAAACTGTTGCATATCAGAATTTTGCAAGAACTTCTGAATGTCGAGCTCCATTCGTAGAACTAGCCAAATAGCAAGGAAGAACCAGATATAAATACTTTTGACTATAGAGTAATTATTCTACTAATAGAAACACACAGAAATATTAAACAATGAGTTAGTTCGTGCACTATACACAAGAAGGTAATCACCCATTCTCCCAACAGAACAAATTGTCAGTAAAACCTTCAGCAGAGAACTAATTTCTACTTCTATGCTAATTATCATTATAGTGCTCTCACAGACAAACAATCAGCATACATCACACAACTCTTTCTGGTGCTATAACACTAAAGCAAGATAAAACATCCACGCAGCAAACCAGAGGCAAAATAAAACACAAACAGTTGGTTTTAGGGCTATCAGGATGCTTTTCCTGATATATTCACCAGAATGCTACAATTGGTGATTCCTGGACGCCTCAAGGTTGGAATCTGATGGAGCCTTTTATGTTAAGAGGTTGTACATGAGAAGGAATTGGGCTGCTAGTGAAGGGAGGCCAGGTTTATGGAAGAATGTTTGGAGAAGTATAGCACCTATAAAGGTGAGATGTTTCTCTTGGCTGGTTGTAAGAAGGGCATGCGTAACTTAGGAGGTGCTACGGAGAAAAGGTCTAACAGTTGTGCCTAGATGTTTTCTATGTATGGAGGCAAGAGAAACAAACAACCACCTATTCCTTCATTGTAGATTTACTGCTGACTTGCTGAGTTGCTGGATTAGAAGAGGGGAAAGCAAGAGCCAGAAAAAATGGTGGAGAAATGGGAGATGCTTTGAAGATACATCAAATTCTATTCAGAAAGCGAAGGAGAATTGTATTGTATCTTTCTATTTTTGGTGTAAAGAACAATGTCTAGAGAATGTAGATGATCTTGTAGATTTATTAGGAGCATTGTAAGTTTATCTCTACCTTTAAAATCTTTTTATTAACTGTCCTTTTTGGAGGTTGCCAGCATATCCTTAATGCTGAGGAATATAACAGTACCAGTTTCTCAAAAAAATAAAACACTAATAGTAAAGCTTATGCAACATACATTTCCACGCATAACATTAAGTCAACATAAAGAAGGTAATCGCCCATTAACCCAACAGAGCAAATTATCAGTAAAACCTTGAGCAGAGTATTAAATCTTCTACTTACTATGCTAATTACCATGTTAGTACTCTCACAGATAAATAATCAGCACACATCACACAGCTCTTTCTAGTGCTATAACACTCAAAGCAAGATAAAACATCCTTGCTATCAGTCGAGCAGGGGAGCAAAACAAAAGCAAATAAATCACAAACAATAATGCTTATGCAATTTCTGCACATAATATTAGGTCAGCATTAAGAAGGCAATCACCCATTCTCCCAACAGAACAAATTATCAGTAAAACCTTCAGCAGAGAATTAAATCTTCAACTTCTATGCTAATTAAGATGTTAGTGCTCTCACAGACAAATAATCAGCATACATCATAAGGCTCTATCTAGTGCTATAACACTAGGGGTCATTTGGTAGTTGGTTAAGAGTAATGCAGGGTTTAGTTACAAATGTAAATAATACATAGATTCTCTCATAACTTATAACCCAAACACCGTACTTGGGGTACTGAATTTTATACATAGCAACTAAAAAGCTACCAAACATTAACCTGAATAATTCACTTCCTAACCAGCGACCAAACAACCCCTAACAGTACTACTTATGCAACCTACATTTCAACACATAACCTATTCTCCCAAGTCCCAACAGCACAAATGAACAGAATATTTAGCTTATCTGCGACTAAATTCAACTTCTCGAACCCAACCAAATTACTAACACCGATCATTTACACATATAAATAAGCTCAATTAGTTAATCATTAGATTCAGATCTACAGCTAATCAATCACCAAAATTCCACATATTCACAACAAACCCACATCAGCAAAAACAAAAACAAACCCAAATCCAGCATAATTAAACCTAAACCCTCAATTACATGAAGTTTGTTGAAAAAACAAAAAATAAATCAAACCCAGATCAGCAAAAACAAAAATAAACCCAATACTCTGCACAATTAAACCTAAACCCTAAAAAATAGTAACACATGCTAGTTAATTACATGCCATTTGTTGAAAACAAAAACAAAAACAAAAAAAGCTAATAAACCCAGATCAGCAAACTTAAAAATAAACCCAATTCAACATAATTAAACCCTAACCCTAACCCTAACAAATACATGAAATTTGTTGAATAAACAAAACAAAAAATAATTAGCTATGTTACTTACTGGTGAGGCGATGACGTGGATTTTGAAGAGCTTCAACCAAGAAAGGATCCACCATTGACAAATAACCACAACCCGAATCCATATTAGAAAGAAAAAGAAAAAAACTAAGAAATTATAAGGGGTAATATATGTATGTATCCAATAAATTGGAGGGTTTTTTTCTCAATTTTTTTTTTTTTTTGTTTCTCTTTTCTTCAACCCCAAAAGGGAGGAGAAGAAGAAGAGATTTTTGTTTAAGAGCTCTCTCTTTCTATTTTGAGAAGCACAAAAAAGAGAGAGAAATTGAGAATAGAAAACCCTATTGCCTTCTTATCCCCTTCCTTCCCCCAAAAGAAAAGGGTCTCATTCTATTCAATGGGGATTGGGTTTTGTCTTTTTTTTTTTTTTTTTAATATAAAAAGATCTTATGTTAAAAAAAAAAAAGGGGACAAAGGGTGTGTTTTTATGGAATGTGAAAGGTTTTATTACGAGGAATATGGCCAATTTATTAGCTAAAATATCTGTTTTGGCACGGACCACGTCCACTTGTGTGGGCCTCTGAGGGAAATTGAGAGCTTGAAATAGCCAATTTTAAGGTGAAAAAAAAAAGAGACAAATATAAGGTTCCTTTTGTTTTTCTCAAAAGTTTTTATAAATATGGTAGGATAATTTATGGTAAATTTTCTTCTTCTTTTTTAGTTAGAATTTTCGAGTTCAACCCTGAAAATAAATTCCTCTTTGACAGGGAGCACTAGAACTTTCATAGTGGGATTTTTAGTTTTTATGGGGTGAATTTGGACTAGTCGAGCTAATTAATTGCTGAGCTTTGAGAATGGAGTCTTTTTTAATAGGGAATGTCGAAACCCTATGGTGGGTATTTTATGACTCGAATATGAATTTGTCGAGTTAATAGGTTTTGAATCCTGCAAATTGAAACACTTTATAATAGGAAGCGCTAAAACTCCCATAATAGATTTTTTATGGAGCAAATTTGAATTAGTCAAGACAGTAAATTCTGATTATCAAATACGAAAGAGAAAAGTAAGGCAGCATGATTATTTTATCACTTTCATTTCTACCACGTCTGATGTCATTGACGTAGACTAATCTTTAAGGAAGATGCAACTTAATTCGATACGAAGTAATTTAGATCTAGTGGAATCAAACAATATTTGCTCAAAGGTACTTCTAACTTGGCAAAGCTACAAATAGTTCTCAAATTCTGCTGGATGATACTGAAAATACAAGCCCATGGACTATCCCTATTCTTATGTGTTAAGATTTGCAGGCTTGAGTTGCTAGTCACCAAAACTATGGTTATCTTATTGTACTATAACAGAAAATATAAGCCCAATACAAAAATTTATGGTCCTGATATTAAAACATGCCCTTCCATTAGCATCTCAAAGTGTATGTTTTGGGTTTAATTAGATGAACAGCAAGGCTTTGACTTCTAATTATGAAGTGGAAAGCTTTAGTATTCCTCAATCACCCGTTTAGTTCCGTCTATGGTATTTTCAAAGCGTTGCAAGTGTTATCCTATTTTGAAGATTTTACGTAAATCGTCTCGATCTATTATCACAATTCAATTTACATGTCATGATCTGGATTTGAATGTATAATAGAAGCTCGAAAGCTTTGATTCTTGTCCCAAACTGAATTCAAAGGCAAATATAGCTTCTTCGACTGAAATTTCTTCTATTGCATCCTCATTTTGGTTGTCCATATATATTATCCCTCTAATTATTAATAGTTACACTTCCCGAACTCAGTTTATATGCCACAAAAGTGGTACTCTCTTACACGAGGATATGGACACAAAGCTCTTTTTATTTCATAAACCACTCAAAATAATTCTTCCAGAAAACAAATACATACCACCTTAAAAAGAAACAACAGAGGAATTGAAGCAATAAGAATGAAAGTTGATACAAGAAGCTAAGTTCAACTATTTATGCTAGCAGCTGCTCCAGTTCATGCTTGAAAACTGACATAGTATTACTGTCCTTCAAACATATCCATGCGTCTATTCCACGGCTATCTCTTGAATCCATCAATAATACGAAATCTCTCATTGCCTTTTGATTTACAGTTAACCATGACGGCTTTCCCCATCCAAAATCAACATCATAAAATTGGTAGCCACACAAGCTACTAATTTGCACTCCTACCTCGCCTCGGATTTGTGCGGGAATTAGCTCCATGAAGTCATAGGGAATAGCCAAAATCGCCTCATCTCGACTATGTTTCTCCACATATTTTGAACTTAGTTCTATTAATGATTTTCTTATACAAGTGACTAAGGTGGCCAAGTCAGAGCCATCCATATTCTCAGCGCCTTTACATGCAGCCGTGGCAACTGCAACTGCATTTCCTACACAATGGTTTGGCAATGGTGGGACAAACCGCTTTCGTATATTTACTAGGTGGGCCAATTTTGATGGCCCTAAGTTAGTAGCAACCATGACACATTTCCAAATCAGAGCTGACACAGCTTCAACACGTGTGGGCTTTGGTACATCATCGCTCACAGCCTTAGCCTTGAGCGATGCTATAGTAGAAGCATCAAAGGTAAATAATTTAGCAACACGTTGCTCATTACAAAAGAATTTGGTAAATTCTAACTGCAAATTAGGCACGTTTGAAACATATGGAATAGGTGGTGGTAAGAATTTTGCAGCTGCAACCAATTCAGATGAATCGTTGCAGCTGCTACCTCGGGCAGTTATTCCCCAAGCATTGGCGAGGGTATACAACGTGGCCCCATCAGCAACTTGGTGAAAAACACCCATACAAATAGCCATAGCTCCACACTTGAAAATGGTGACTTGGACAAGCAGGGGATATAAGGTCGAATTATGGAATATTAACGAGCCATCTTCAACAACCGCACTTGGGAGGAAATCTTCACTTAACTCAGGATTTCTAAGAACGCTTTCAAACTCATAATTAAGAGCAAATGCCTCATAAAAAGGCACCCCCTCATCGTTGCACTCAATTGAGCAGTTGTCCTTAATTCGACCAGCAAAAGGATAAAAGCGAGCAAGAGTTTCAGACAAAGATTTCTTCAAAACGAGTAATCTTGATGAATTGACTGACCTTGCTTGCTCATAGGAATATGATTCACCAGCATCTATTGGAGGTGGAAAAAATAGAGCTAAAGGAGCATATAGGGGTATTCCCGTTTGATCCAAAAAAGAATATTCAAAGCATTTAAGGTGATTAGGAGTATGAAAAAGAGGTCTAATGAACTCCATAGAAACTATCTCAATCTTTCTTTCCATGACTAACGAACTTTAGTTTTCTGGCTAGCTAGTTTTGTCTTGGTTGAACTCAATTGTGCAACTCTCAAGTATAATTTTTTGCTTATATAGTAATCGATGTATCAAGTTTTTGTATTGCCCTCCCATATATTATGTATCAATTTGCAGTCTATTTTTTTTTTTAAATCAAACTGGTGGATCATGTGGTATCAATTAATTAATGCAGACGTAATGTTATTTTAATTTATTCACAAACTGATTTGTTTCCCACTACTTGTATAGGGTGAAAATTGACTTTACATGTGGCATGAGATGGTATCGATGTGTGGCCGACAGAAACAATTAATATGCATTTCATTCTACGCGAACACGGCGCAAAGAGTACGGAGCAATTGCCACGGAGTATTTTTGAAGTTCAGGCGTTACATATCCGGACCGGATATGTAGTCATACATTATTATTTTTTTGTAATTAAGTGGCATGTATTGATCATTATGTCCATTACGAGGGACAATTCACGGCTCTGTGCTAGTAGATTATCACCTATAAAAAGAGTCCAATATCCAATTCCAACTTAACATTTACACTTTTCCATATTAGCAAATTATTACTTTTTACTTGCTTTTTCTACAGGATCCGAAGTGTTCTCAAAGGCTAAGTGTTCGATCGGAGTCGTCTGCATTAAGAGATTCTTCCGAGTTCCCACGGCCCAGGCTCAATTTATTATATTCTTATTCTACATTTGCTTGATTTCACTATTAATTGATATTACTTTATTCTAATCTATAACAAATCAATCTACATATCCTTTAAACCATTAAACAAATTCAACTATAGCTTTTTGGGTAAACACTATTAACTTGTAGTCAACGAGAGATCATGTGGTATCATACAAAATGAAGAAGATTCACATAATCTTTTTGCACTGGCTATTACAAATTATTTGATTAATAAATCTAAATTCTTAGTTAAGTAAGCCGTGAGAAAATTAAGTTATTCTGAAGTAATCTGAATTTTTGCTCGAAGACGATACCATTTGATCTTCTAAATCTTATTTTAATACATACAGTTGTATCATCTGGGTTTTTAAGTTCTTTATGTTCATAAATTAACTTATCTCGCTCCATGTGACTTTGACTTCCTGTATTTAATACCAAGTCCAACTAGTTTGGGTGATATTTCGTATCATTGCTTCATAGTTTTCTCACCATAACATTTTACTAGTAATTAAGAATTTTTTTCCCTCGTACGTGGGGAGAACGTCTTCTTAAATAATCAACGTACGGACACGAATAGGATACCGTATGATCTTTTAATTCTTATTTTTAATGATAATTTAGCTGTATCATTATTGGTTTCAAAAGGTTCTATTATATTCATAAACTAATCTAGCGTGGTTTACCGTATGATATTTGAGTTCTTAAGTACTCTGTTATCGTTTGCTGAAATGGAATGGACTATTGTGTTCATGATAAATTGATTTAGTCTATTAGACTACTGCTATTATTATTATCCCTCAATCCCCAAGTAAGTTGGTCAGTTATTTGAATTTTCATCCGTTCCATTTAATAGTTCGTTTACTAAACAACTTTTGAAATAATATTTTCTATTTCTTATATGTAAGTCATAATTGTACCGGTAAAGATACCAAAGAGAAATCACAGTACCGGAATGACTAACAACATCCCCTATTAGAAATAAAGGTTTTTCTCACCGACTCAATTCACTGATAAAACGCATGATGAGAAACAATTTTCCATTGAAATGCTGGGGAACTTCCTAATTTTTCCGTGTGAAAACACAACTATTTTTTTATTTTCTCACTTATTCAATCAAAATATCTGTGACAATAGTCATTGAACAGTTTTTTCAGTGGGAAATTTCAATGAAAAAATGATGATTTTTTATTAGTGATCACAACTTGTATTTGGCTTGAGAATAAAGACATTCAAAACTAATTTAAGAGCCTGTTTGGAAAACCACCTGGTAATTGGAATTGGTGTAATTACTACCCTAGTAATTACACAGCCTAGTAATTACACAGTATTGTAATTACAACGGTCTGTTTATTTGTCATAATGTAATTACAGTGTAATTACAAGATTGTTGTTTGGTTGCACGAGTGTAATTACACAATTAGTTTAATTTAAAACTAAAATTTAATTATAAAAAAATTAAAATTAATATTTAAAAATATGTGCCTTTATAAAAGATATTAATTTAGTTAATTAATAATACATTGTTTCTTGAAAATATGTTAATTAATAATCATATATTTGTAACTATTATTGTAAAAAATAATTGATATATAATTTCAAATTAATAATATTTTAATTTTAATTGATTATAAAAATTAAAAGCATACCTTTTTTGTGAGAACATCATGGGATTGGATGTTTGACAAAAAAATAATATTTATAAATATAATGTCATAACACTATTCAAATATTTGACAATAATTCTATCAACTATAAGTGAAAAATAAACAACATGCTATGTGAAATAACAAGTCAATAGTACTAAAGCAAATATTTTAAAAATAAAAAATATAACCTAAATTTAAAATCCTAAAGAATATTTTTAACATAATACTCTTATGTCAAGTTCTAACGTTAAAGAAATAAAGTTTCAACGTAACATAAGTAAATACTCCTATAATTCAAAAGAGAGGGAAAATATAGGTCAATAATCTCATTCACAATGAATTTCTACTTCAATAACGTACCTTTTATATGCCAAGTTTGCTATTCTAATATTAAGAGATGTAGTTTCAAAAATTAGAATATTAACACGGTTATGCTAAATGGATAAAATAAAAATATTAAAAAAAATACAATCAATTACATGGAAGCACAAGAAGTAAAGGTTGGGAATCAAAAGAAAGAAAATGAAATATAAATTCTATAAAAAGAAAAATATATTTTAAAAAATACAAATGATTAAAAAGTAAAAATAAAAAATAAATTAAATAATAGAAATAAAAAATAAATTAGACAAGAAAAGAAATTAAAATAAAATAAAAAATAAATTAAAAAAGAAAATAAATTAAAATAAAATTAAAAAGAAATAAACTAAAAAGTAACCTTGTAATTACAAGGTGTAATTACACCTAATTCTCAGCCCCCCTTTGAGAATTGAAGAGTGTAATTACACTCTCTTAATTACACCCACCTAACTGTGTAATTACCTGATCAAACAAATAGACCAAACTGTGTAATTACACTCAATTCCAATTATCTGGGTGGCTTTCTAAATAGGCCCTAAGTATAAAAGAAGAGGAGAGGCAAGGAATTGTGTTTGCCTCATAGGTGAGTTCAACTTGGAAACTTCAAATTTCCTTGCACATGGACCATAGTTAATGAACTTTTCTCCCCCCGTGAGGCACAATTAACGACGCTATCATCCTCTTAAGACTTCCTTGCACATTAAGATCTTGAACCGAGGTTCTATCAAAAATAATCTTTTTATCTTCAAAGTAGGGATAAAGTTTACATACACTCTAGTCTCTCCAAATCCACTTGTGAGATTACATTGGGTATGTTATTGTTATATTTCCTTTGCTGGAAGAATCATTGATAATAAATATGTTAGATTCCAATGACACAAGAGTGCTCTAATTCCATCCTCACTTTGGGTACATTACCGAGACTCAACGTTTGAGTCTATGCCACAAAAGGTAGCACTTTCTTACACTTGTACAGCTAAAATTTGAAATTTATGAGTTCTAGATTCTAAAGATAGAAAGTTACTGTATTCTTGATAAATTATTTATACATATTAAATAATTTTTTTACACAAATACAAGATTTGTGTCGAAGCTACTAGGTTTTGCCAAAGAAACAAAACAAATACAAATGATACCATAAAAAGAAACAACAGAGGAACTGAACAATAAGAATTAAAATTGATACAAGAAGCTAAATTCAATTATTTGGCAGATCCAAATGCTAGCAACAGCTCTAGTTCATGCTCGAAAATTGACATAGTGTCACTGTCCTTCAAGCATATCCACGCGTCAATTCCACCACTATCTCTTGAATCCATCAATATAACAAGATTTCTAGTCGCTGTTTGATTTACACTTAACCATGAAGGTTTACCCCAGCCAAAATCAACATCATAAAGTTGGTAGCCACACAAGCTACTAATTTGCATCGCTACCTCACCTCGAAAATGAGCATAAGTTAACTCAAAGTAGTCATGTGGAATGACCAAAATTGCCTCATCTTGACTTTGTTTATCCACATATTTGGAACTCAATTCTGTTAATGATTTTCTTATATAAGTGACCAAGGCGGGCAAGTCAGAGCAATCATTCTCACCTTTACATGCTGTGGCAATTGCAACAGCATTTCCTACACAATGATCTGGCAATGGAGGGACAAACCGCCTTCTTATATTTACTTGGTGCGCGAACTTTGATAATTTTGTTTCAGTCCCTGAAGATGACATGGCACATTTCCATATCACGGCTGATACAACATCAACTCGTGTGGGCTTTGGTACATCATCGCTCATGGCCTTAGCCTTGAGTGATGCTATAGTAGATGCATCAAAGGCGAACAATTTAGTGACACGTTCCTCATTAAAAAAGAATTTGGCAAAGTCAAACTGCAACTGAGGCCCGTTTGAGACATAGGGAATAGATGGTGGTAAGAATTTTGCTGCTGCAACGAATTCAGGTAAATCAGGGCAGTTACCTCGGGCAGTTATTGCCCAGGCATTGGCGAGGGTGCACAACGTGGCACCATCAGCAACTTTGTGAAAAGCACAAATACCAATAGCCATACCTCCACACTTGAAAATTGTGACTTGAACAAGTAAAGGAAAAGCCGGGTTATGGAATACTGAGCCACCTTGAACGCTGGGGAGGAAATGTTTAGTTAGTTCGAGTTTTCCATGAACATCCTCAAACTGATAATTATGAGCAAAAGCCTCATAGAAAGGCACCCCATCGTCGTTGCATTCAATTGAGTTGCCCTTAATTCGACCAGCAAAAGGGTAAAAACGAGCAAGAGTTTCAGACAAAGATTTCTTCAAAACGAGCAATCTTGATGAATTGATTGCCCTCCCTTGCTCATTGGAATAATATTCATCACCATCTTGAGGGGGAGGATAAAATAGAGCTAAGGGAGCAAATACAGGTATTGCCATCTGATCCAAATAAGAGTATTCAAAGCATTTAAGGTGATTAGGAGTGGGAGAAAGAGGTTTAATTAGCTCCATAGAAACTATCTCAATCTTTCTTTCCATTGCTAACTTTAGTTTTCTGGCTATTGAGTATAATTTGCTTATATATATAGTGAATATCAACTTCTAATCAACGGGAGATGATGGGGTGCATTATATTAAGATTGTAATCTTCTAATTCGAATTTTTAATTATTAGTCAAACTGTGATTATCATGTGGTATGAATTAATAATGCTAGAATGAGTTGCAACGGTTCTTTTATTCATTTTTCTGTGTACTTTGCCGTCCCTCTACTATTGATTAACCTGTAGTCAGGGGTGTACAAAGAAATCGATAAACTGCACTAAACCGATAATCTGGATCAAACCGAGAAAAAAATTCAATTAGTGGTTTGATTTTAAAAAGAAAAACCCGACCACCATTGGTTTGGTTTGGTTTGGTTTTAACTAAAAAAAAGTCAAACCAAACCAAACCAGTCCGACATTACATATATAAAGTTTAATAAATATTTTATACATAAAAAAATCTATTTATAATGTTATTTATAAATATTTCTTAAACTTTTTCATAGTTTTTTGTTTTTTAACATATTATTTCAAGCTTGGACTTAGAATTTTGAATGGTCCAATAAGTTTTATAGCCCATAAATGTTAGTAACTCAAATAAAACCCAACAAAAAATCAAATCAATACTAATGCTAACAAAATAAATTCAATTCTAACACTGGGAATGACAATAATTTTGGATATCTATTATTTAGTTTTATGGTTTAGATAGTGAAAATATACAACTTAGTTTTATTTTTTCTTTAATATTTAGTCATGTCACGTATTAGCCTTACTTATTTTAACATGACTTAGTACTTTTAGATTATGATCATTTTCTATATGTCTTATAAATTAGCAGGATTTATTATAACATGACTTAGTACTTTTACATTATGATCATTTTATTTTATGCGATTTCATTTTCTTTTTTAGAATATTTTAGGAAATGTCATCTCTCATCTCACATTCTGTGTTATTTTTTGGCCTGCTTTGATGTGCTTCATTTGCTTTTTCTTGATCTGAGGTCTATTGGAAACAACTTTTCCACCTCCCAAGATAAAGATAAGGTTTGCGTATATTCTATTCTCTTCAAACCCCACTAGTATATTCACACTAGATATGTTGTTGTAATAAAAGATATGATTATGAAGGAACCAACTCCCTCACGAGAGAACTGTTAGGCAGCACTACAATTGAATTCACACCTATGGAAAGCACGAAAGACACCCAGCTCTCCCTGATTTTCCTTTCTATATTATTCGACCCAAAAATTTGAGCGCTATTCAAGTTACCTGCAATTTAACCCACTACCAAATTAAATAGCTAAACCACAATACCCAAAATCCAGACAAAAAAAGTTTACAGGAACCACTGCCTTTTAAAGCTTTTAACAATCCGTAGCTATATTTTAGGTATTTATATTTTGTAGCTAGCAGTAGCGGAGCCAAGATTCTGGCTAAGGGTGTTTAAATTTATAAAGTAATATTTTTTCAATGAGTGGGTGCACACACAAAAAAAAAAAACGAATGACATAATTTTTAGCTTTGTCATTTTGCATCGTAGTTTGTCCTTAACTCATAATCCAAGCACTAGTTTGAAATATATTTTGTATTTTCGCTAAAAAATTCAGTCGAGGAAAGAAAATCGCTCAAGAGAGCCCAATAAAAAAATCACTAAGTACCAATAAAGAGAAAATTTTGGAAGGTAACAAAAGAGAATAAGCAACCATCTTTGGTAGCACTTGACGGGTGGAGACGACGAGGTTTTTAACAGATTTTTTGAAGTAACTAAAAATAAATCGAACAAAGTAAAAGCATCAGCTTCGCACGATGGGACATTAATAAATTTATTCTCTTTCAAGTATATACATACAGAAAATAATTGTATTAGGTATTAATGAAATCACAAATACAAACATCTTTATTAGAGTTACAGTTTACATTGAACTGCATTTTTCATCATCATATTTTCTTATAAAAAAATGCACTTTTATATATGTCTCTAATGGGTTTTAATACATAATTAATATAAAATTTATATAATTAATTTATTTATATACCTACTTTTCTTCTTTGAGATAATTATACTGTGTATCAATTAGGGTACCAATGCTATCAAAATTGACCCATATTTTTAAATCTTACAAAAATTAACCCAAACTTTTTCCCAATCTCCACCATCGTCGCTCACTGTCTTCCTGGCCGGTGAAGCTCACCGGAATTACTCCCTTCTCCCTTCTCTCTCTCTGCTGCAACTTCTCTTTCTTGCCGGAAGTTTTCTGGCAACAATGATAGCAATTTTTCTTCCACCGCTTGAGAGCCGTACTCATTTCCGACGCGGCCTCCTCTGCTGCAGTGGCTCAGATCTGGCCAGAAATTACCTAGATCTAGATCTATCCTTGCAAGATCTAGATTTATCAGAAAACTCATCGAGGTGGTGGTGCAGCAGGTGGCAGGATGAAATTACTAGCGGTGGGAGTCGCCGAAGATGGTTGAGATCGGCGATGGAGAAACCAATAGGTGTAGGGTAGTGGGTGTATAATAGTGTAGATGGGTGTATACACCCTCTTATACAGTATTATACATTTTTATACACCTATATACATAATTTATCTGTCTTATATACTTATGTATATAGGTGTATAAATATTTATAAGTCTTTTTCAAAACTAGTCCAGATATATGTTTATACCCATTTATACAATATTGTATAAATATGTATAAGTGCGTATTTTCTTGTATAATGTTGTATAATTATTTTTTTAGTGTATATACCTACACATTATACACCTTCAAACACGTATATACATAATGTACTTGTCTTTTGTATATAAATGTATAAAACTGTATAAAAGTGTTTTGGGGCCAAAGCTTTGCAATGTAAGTTTTGAGCTATTTTTTTGCAGTATAAGTGAGCAAATTGTATATTTGTGAAATTTTCCCTCATCTTTCGTGAGATAGTAAATGTTTAGAGTCTACTCGTATTGTTATATCCCGTATTTTATACGTTCGGATATCTCAAGGTAGTCGCGACGAAGTTAAGGGAATGAGCATTTTCAAAATTTATTCTAATGTATAAGCTGTTGTGAATATTATTTACGAACATTGGTAGTATGGAAATAGTGAGAAAGACTAAGGGCAAAAAGGAAAATTCGCAAAATGGCTTATGGAAATATTGAGGAAAGTCGAAGGGCAAAATGGGAATTTCACAAAAAATTTCATGAAAGTTCTTGAAAGGGGGCCATTTGGCCGTGTGTCACATATGGGTGACATAAGTCCACATTTTTATTAATAGGGGCTAAAGTTGCAAAGAAGAAATTTAGTCTTCTTAATTTCAAGAAATCTCTAGAAATTTGGAGAAGAAGAAAGGAGGCATGTGATCACCATGTGATTAAAGGACCAATTAAACATATATAGATAAGTGAGGGGGTAAGATAAGACACAAACCATCGCTTGCACTCTAGAAAATTCAAGAAAGAGAGAGAGGGAGAAAACATGGAGGGGTTCGGCCAAGGAGGGGCTGGCCGAAACTTGCCCCTCAAATTTGATCAAGAAAAATATGTTTCTTCAAGTTTCTCTACTAATTAGAAGGCCCTCGTCAACATGGAGTAGTTGTTGGAGCAAGAGAGGCATCCGTTTTCACAATTACAAGTTAGCCATGGGAGAAGTTGGTTAGAAGAGGTAAGACTTAATCTTGATTTTCATATGTGATGTGTGACTTGTGGAATGTGGAAATGAATGAAGTTCGTGAAAATATGGTGTTATGTGTGTTTGACCGTGCATGTGTGTGTTTAGTAATGTGTATGTAAAGTTGTGTTGGAGTGACGAATCAATGGTATTCAACATGTTTGTGTGTTGTGGTAATGTGTAGAAAATGAATGGAATTCATAGAATGATGAATAATGAGGAATGGCCGTGTAGGGGCTGCTTGGTATGCAAGAAATGAATCAATGTTTCTTATTATTTTAGTCGTCGTTGCTAAGAATTATGTGATGAAAATGGAAATTATGAAATCATCCATGTTGAAGTTGTAGTTGTATATACATGGTGTTGGCCGTGTGTGAGAGTTGTGTTATATGGAAAGTGGAGGAGTGAATTTCATGTGGCATGTTGTTGTTGTTGTAATGTGTAGAGATGGATGAAATTGTATGAAAAATGTGTAAGAAGTCATTGTGGTCGAGAATGGTGTTGTTTGGTAAGTTAAGGTAAATTGATGTAATTTGATATTCTAGTTGTCGCCGTTACGAATTATGTGATATTGAATGAAGGGTGTTGTTGAAGTAAATGTATACTAATGATAAGTAAATGTATGGTTGAGGTTGAAGTTGAAGGTCTCGGAAGAAATAGTATGTTGATTAAGTTGTTGGAACATTGTGTGAATTGAATTGAATTGAATTGAATGTTGGAATGTTGCTAGGATGAATTGTTAGCATTGTTGTTGGTTTGGCCGGGTTAAATTCCCGGATGGCTGTTCTCGGGGTTGGTACATTTACAGGGGAGATGCTGCCGAAATTTCGACAGAATATAAATGAATGTATTGAAAGGTTGAGGCAAGTATTTGACGAAGGATCTAACGAATGTGTGAACTTCCTTAAATGTAGATTAACAAGTTGGACGAATAAGCGTAACCAGTTGGTTGCGGCACAGGTATGTAAGGCTAAGCCCTTTCTTTCTATGGCATGAATCCTATGATGTAGTCTTATAAATATTCCCCATAACGTCCTTGCTTTTAAAAGCTAGAAGTTATGAATTCAAAACATGATTTCCTTTCCAAAAGTTATAAATGTTTTCCAAAATATACATTTTTCTCCAAAATCCAAGTTTTACGATTTTGAAAGTTTTTATAACTAAAACAACGACTACGGAGTTATGATGGCAATAATGAAGCCAGACATGAGAAAGTGTCTATGACGAATATGCCAAGGATATGTTCTTACCATGAATACGACGATATGAAATGTTAAGCTACTTTTGGATAATGACTCTTTTGAAGGTTTTAAAGTATATGAAGTAATATGTTATGATCCTGTTTTATGTTTTCCCGAGATAATGTTCTTCATTGATAGTCTCGCCTTATAATTGTTCCTTCGAGGCGTGACATGACGACCATGATGATTCCATAATACAATCGGAAGTTACCGACCTTACGTCACTCCGATAGACACATGACTTTCCTTGGGCTCTCATGCATGCTATATATGTATATGGGAGGGGGGAAGGGATACATGTATATGGGGATATGGGGAAGGGACACATGTTTCATCGCCACCTGGTCAGCTGGCATTATCATCCCGGACGCGGGATGCCCGGACGCGGGATATATGGGCGAGCCGACATATTTCGGCGCAATGTGGGCGAGCCGACTTGTTCGGTGCTATGATATGATATGACCAGATAAGCATGCATGGTTTCCGCCCTAAGTGGCATTCATATGTACAGGTATTTCAATCAGCCTATGATACGCTATACGACTCCCTATGATATGATACGATATGACATGATATGATATGATACGACAGGATATGATATGATATGATATGATATGACATGATATGATATGATACGACAGGATACGGTATGACATGATATGACATGATATGACATGACACGATATGATATGACATGATATGTTCCCTACGAGATGTCATATGATTCCCTTGTGATTATCTCCACTGGTACCTCTCCTTGTATTGTCGTTCATGCCTTACATACTCGGTACACTATTCGTACTGACGTCCCTTCTTGTGGACGCTGCGTTTCATGCCGCGCAGGTACACCCAGATGAGCCGAAGCCGTTATAGAAGATGTTCCAGCGAAGCTGGCGAGCTCCACTTGGCCCTGGAGTGTAGCCGAATCAGCGTGCTATACTATGATGTTTTGTTCTATGTTAGAGACTTTGCAGACAGAGTCGTAGGTATAGAGTGTCAGCTTTGTAGACGGCTTCGCCCGTCGATATGTTATTATGTTTCACGTCACGGGTCCTATATGATGATAAACTTTACTTATAAAAAGAAAAAAAAATATATTGAGAGCTTACTATGTATTTTATTCTGAATTGATTCCAGAGTTTTTATATGTAATAAGAGTCAGCGGGTTCGCTCGGCTCCAAGTATGGGGTCGGGTGCCCATCACACCCTAGTAATGTCGGGGTGTGACGTATAATTTGAGATATTCAAGAAGATTTGAGTAAAACCTTTTTAGTAATATGCTATGACTAATATTCAAAAGAACACTTAAACAGAAAGGAAAAAAAAAATTAAAGAAAGCAAACAGGGTATAAATATGCCTTTGACTTGAATCCTATTTGACGAAGTGTAATGTTTTCAATTTAAAAAGGTACAAGAAAAATGCTTCAGTGCAGAATCGAACACGCGAGGAGAGACACAAAATGAACACACTTTATAGCTAACCCGCGCCATTCAGATGGTGTTCAATATGCGGTATATGCGCAAATTACAATATTTAACCTCTATATCCGATATAATTTTCCGGCAAAGGGTGTTTAATTGACCACCCTTGATATAGTGTAGTTCCGCCCCTGGTAGCTAGTATAGGGTAATTCATTGTATTTGAGTGTATTCACTGTTCAGTTGTATCCAACCTTATCTGATATCGCGTGTATTTGATTGTATTTGAATACATGCAACCTTAATTTCTCTGAATACATATGTATTCAAAATGATTGTATTCCACTGCATTTAAATACACGACGTGTATCTTAGTGTATTTATATATTGTTGTATCCTTTTATTTTAGCTGTATTTGAATGTATTCGAGCCCCAATCAGCAAGGTCGCCACCGAACGTCTCAAGGTTGAATGTTTCGACTGTATTTACATGTGTTTACACTCAGAAAATGACAAAATGAAGAATACAATCAAATCCGAAAATACATTGTATTTAAAAAAGGAACAATACAATCAAATCCTTTTGAAAATACGCTAGTTGTATTTACTCAAAAAAAAATTAAGATACACTGTATTCATACTGATTTGCAACAACTCCACCAGAGATCATACAAATGCGACCTTGTTGAATAATGTATTCACACTGTATTTACATTAAGAAAACGAAGAATACACTCAAAAGATACATTGTATTTCATACAGATGTGCAAAAAAGAAAAAAATGCCTACAAGAGAGATCTACAGGGTTTGATTCATTTAGATATGGTCGATGGCGGCGAATGAGTTTAGATTTGGTCGATAGCGGCGAAGGAGTTTAGATCTGGTCGATAGCGGCGAGAAGCAAAAGGAGGAGATGGAGTGGTTGATGGTGGTGAAGGAGTTGATGAAAGGCCTACAGTGACGGTAAAGAACCAAAATGAGGAGATGGAGTGGTCGACGGAAGGCACCGCAGGAGTTGACGAAGGGCACGGAGGAGACAACGCTGGCTGGTGATGGACTTCCTCCACCAGATGGCACCAGAGAGAGGGGAAGGAGAGAGAGAGAGGTGAGGGAGAAGAGAGAGAGGTGAGGGAGAAGTTTGATACAGTGGAATAACTCTATGTATTTGGTATAACTACAAAGCGTAATTTACAAAATCGCTGTAGCTATGAAATATAAATAAATTAAATAGTAGTTATTATCAATAACTACCTCTTAGAAGTAGGCAGATAGCTATTAATTTTTTCAAAAAAGTATTGGGTTATATATTGGGTCTAATCAGTCACTGTCACAACCTAAGTCCATATTGTTTGTTGTTTGTTTTGATTCAATAAATCTGAACCTTTTGTCACTTGAGCTAAAGCTACCATTGAACCCACAACCGGTGGTGCCATGTGAATTTGTGTTATATCTTATAAAACTCTTTACATTGTTCTCACTTCAAAAGTTTATCACCTTAAAAAATTATCTCTTCTTCTTTTTGACTTACCCTCATTGACCTGCCTTCCGTCATGAACATCACATACACTCTTTAGGGACTCAGCATCATTGTTGAGATTTATCCTGCCATCGTACTGAGGTAGTGTTAGGCTCTAACAGTCACCTCGCCATTGATTCAGGTGTGCTACTTAATAAAGAACTGTGACAAACTTAAGGGATTGTTTTTGTATTTGGGTTATATATACAGTTCCTTTATGGTGTATTTAGTCAAATATAAAAGGCCAAAGTCATAGATGGACCCCTGAACTTATCCTGATTTTTCATTTAGACCCCTTAACTGAAACGTTGACCATCTGGACCCTCGAACATAAGATAAAATGTGCCATTTGAACCCCTCGTGTCAGCTGGGCACACGCGTGTAGTCCACTTGCAGTGACATGGAAAAATAGACCAGTGACATGGAATATCTGACCAATAAAAATAAGCCATGTCAGCAAAAAAAAAAAATTAATTTTAAAATCTATTTAAATAATTTTAAAAAAATCTGAAAAACCCAACCCATCCTCTCCGATAGCCCACTTCACCGCTGCCGCTGCCACTGCCTCCGCCGCCCCACCACCGCCGCCGCTTCAAAATATATTTAAGTAATTAAAAAAATGGTGCCGTTTTTTGTGGGAGATTTATTTAAATAGATTTTGAAGCGGCGGCGGTGGTGGTGGGGGCGGGGAGGCAGCAGCGGCAGTGGCGGCGGTGAAGTGGGCTATCGGAGAGGATGGGTTGGGTTTTTCAATTTTTTTAATTATTTAAATAGATTTTAAAATAGAGTTTTTGTTAAAATTAACTTTTAATGATTAAAAATTTTAAAAAAGGAAAAAATTTGGTAACTCACGCTCTGTTTTAAGCAGTGCAGTTCACGCGTGTGCCCAGCTGGCATGAGGGGTTCAAATGACACATTTTATCTTATGTTCGAGGGTCCAGATGATCAACGTTTCAGTTAAGGGGTCTAAATGAAAAATCAGGACAAGTTCAGGGGTCCATCTATGACTTTTGGCAATATAAAAAGAAGAGCAAAATTTTAAGCGATATGAGGAGTCAATCAAAAATCAATATTGATGGGCATTCAAATGCATATACGGTGTTTCCACATTTACTAGATTCAACTCAAACTATAAATGTGCAATTAAAAATTTAGGTGGCCAACTTTCAATGTGGCTCTAATTTGTAACCGATAGGGCAAAAAGAATATGTGAATCTTCTTCACTTGTCATGCAAAAAGAGGGACGCGTGCCTAACATCCTTATGAGTTTGTGATAGAATGGACAAATCCATTCTAGAACTAATATATAATTCTGGCAAAATATAGTTACACATTTGGGCTAAGATTTAGAAGATACATGACAGAATTTAGAGCTGGAGTATATATGTATAGGACCATGAAAAACGTTGACTTCATAGATTTTGCAACAAACGTGGAAAACGAGTTAGCAAGCAAGTACTACTACTATCATATAATATACTCCCTCTGTTTCAATTTATTTGAACCTATTTTTTTTTTAATCCGTGTCAAAATGAATGACCTCTTTCCTAATTTAGAAACAAATTCACTTTATGAATGATTTACATCCACACAAATTTTCAAGGCTTATTTTGAACCACAAGTTTCAAAAGTCTTTCCTCTTTCTTGAATATCATGTCCAGTCAAATGGATTCATATAAATTGAAACTGAGTGAGTAATAATATTTTTTTTCGACTCCAAATTATTCGCACCACATAAAATTATATCATGCATGAGACAAAATGATAGGACCACACGGAGTACGAGAAACTTGAGCAAAGGGTTCCGTTGGAGAGACAACATGCGTTCGTTCGGTTGGTGTAGTGGAGAGGTTTATTTTGTCCATAAGATCTAATTTTATTAATACAATGAATTGTTATTTTGTTTTTTCTCATCAACAATAAACGTATAATTTATGCAATAATTTATCATTATTTTATGTTGATAAAATAATAAACAAAAGTACAAGTATTAGTAATTTATGGAATTAAAAGCACTAAAATGATAAAACTAAAATTCCTACAGTAAACAAACTTTTTATTTTGCTTAAAAGTTAAAAAAAAAAACATGTACAATTCAATGCTAGTAATTGGTAATATGTCAAGTTAAATATCTAACCAAAAATAATTCATGAAATATAATGCATTTGTTACTAATGTTAACATCGTAGTTTTTGTATTATTGATTATTGCCTAACTTTGTCTCGAAATGAAATGTCCTAGTCTTAGAAGCAATAAAGTAAATTAAACCAACAAAGGCGAAAATGGTGAATATTTACTCAGCATTTCATGTTTAAATTTTGCTATTTTGATGTCTTCTTTTTTATAATCCTTCATCAGTTACTTCTCTATTGAGTCGAGGATCTTCGAAAACAGAATTTTTATTCCATAAAAATAGGGTTAAGATTTGCGTATATCTTACTTAGACCCCACCTGTAAGATTACACTGATATGTTGTTGTATTTCATGTTTAAATCATGTCAACAAATATATGATATGTAATTGTACATAATTTTTTAGTATTAATTATAATTAATTAATGCATATCTTTGTATCATTAAACTACTTAACTAAACTAAGTTTATATATACAATAATACCTCTCTATAACACCATCCTTATTTAACCTCTTTATAACAAACAAGTTTTTTTGGAATTAATATTTTATGTTATATTTTATCTTTCTATAATAGCAGTGACAAAGCCAAAAAATTTGTCAAAGGTGTTCGAATTTATATAATATATATTTTAAGGGTGTTCAATATATGACATATCTTTGTAATACGTAATAATTAATAGATCTATGCGGTATAATTTTTCACGCAAGAATGTTTGGTTGAACACCGTGTTATGCTGTGGCCCCGCCATTGTATAACAACTTTTTACTTATGACAACAATACCATCTGTATATTATAAAGTATGCCCTTTATAAAATTAGCCCTCTATAACAATTTTTTTTTTTGGTAATATAATGATTAATCATCTTTATAAGAATGGAATCTCTAAGATTACCAATAATAGGTCTAGAAATTTTGATCAAATATTTTAATACACTATTTATTACAAAGATTATTATATGAATATACATTTTGATCATTAAAAGATTTTTCTTCATTATACAAAGTGTGAGTAAGCTTAGGATTGACCATTAAAAATAAAAAAGTTAGATTTATGCCTTTTTTCTATAACAGTGAAATACTATTTAAATGCCAATGCAGTTATAGGTGCATACAAAAAAAAAAAAATCAGACTCAACGATGCTATCATAGAGAGATTTGACTATATGTATCACAAACATTCGAGGTAAGTAGTACTCCCTCAGTCCATTTTTACTTGTCCTCTAACTAAAAATAAATATTCACTTTTATTTGTCCAATTTAAAAAATCAAAATAGAATTGAACACTTAGTTCCTAATTTAGCTTTATTATTTACTATAATCGCTTATCAATGCATTTTTCAAAACATTGCATTTGTTATATTTAAAGGGATATATAGTAAAATTATCATTTTATTTTTGACTCCTTGCTAGACGTGTCAAGTCATACATGACAAGTAAAACTGAAGGGACCGAGTACTATTTTTGGAAAGAAAATTAGAGCTTGTAAGAAACAAAATTATCATAACAAACTAGGGTCCCAAAAAAACTATGGACTTGCAATAAAGTTTTCTGTTATAGGAAACATGGAGGAAACATCATCTAATCCAAATACAATAACAACTTTTTTCCCTTAAAAAGAAAAATCAATATAGTCATGGGCGTATAATCCACTCTTCATCAATCTCTCTCTCTAGTCTCTTTTTCTCTCTATAGTTATTAATAACAAAATCTCAGTTTCATCTCTCTCTAGAAAATATTCCAAAACATGGGTGATGATTCGATACCTGCCCATCCACTGAATGTTACCGGAGACGAGTTTGACGGTCTTCCTGTACCACCACTCGACCCTACCTATTTTACCCAACACATGAACGCACCAGATCAAGATTTTCCAATGGAATTCCAACAACATGATTTCATGCTTGATGACCTTGATTTTGATTTGTCTTTCGATGATTTCTTCCTTAATCCTCCTAATACTGATGATGATGATGCCTTTCTTAACCCTAATTACCTGGCCGATTGTGTCGGGTCGGATCAGGGTTCTGACCCCGATCAGAAGGACCCGAATTGGTTAGGTCAACCTGCGAGTCAATCGATTGGGGATTTTGATGATTCGAAGGGGATTTTACCTCCGGGTTCAAATTCGGGTCAGATAAACCCTAATTGTCAATTAATTGGGGATTTTGACAATTCTTCTAGAGATCTCAAGTCATCATCAGCGGAATTGAGCAATTTTGCAGGTAATGTGCTAAATAGTTGGTCAAAACCCAGCCTGCCCTCAATTCTTAGTGAGTTTTAATTGCTGTTTTTGTTCTTTTATAATTTTTTAATACCTAATAAAATTGTTATTTTTCTTTATTATGGGTATAGATGACATATCAAATAAAAAAATGCCTATTTGAAAATATTTTGGCAAGATTTCTCAGGGATCAATTTGAGCTGAATTGGGCTAAAAAGCGGGTCAAAATCCAACCCACTCAATTCTTACTAAGTTTTAATTGCTTTATTTGTTCTTTTTATAATGTTTTACTAGTACCTAATAAAGTTAGTATTACTTTTCATTATTATGGTTGTATATAACATGTCAAATAAAAGAAATGTCTTTTTGAAAAATATTTTGACAAGATTTCTCATGGATCAATTTGAGCTGAAATGGGCTGAGCTAATAAATGGGCGGGTCACTAACCAGCTCAAACTTAGGCAGGCTATGATTTTATGGGCTAATTTTGCCTCCTTTATTTGCAGGTAATCAGGCAGATGGAGGTGTTATGGTAATGGACACGTCGTCACCGGAGCTTCGTCAGAGTTCGAACAGCTCGGGAGTTTCGATTGGTGTGTCACCGTTGTTGGACCAGGTTTCTGGCGATGTATCCGGGTACTTGAACGTGCCATCACCCGAGTCCAATGGATCCAACCATGAGGGTTCTTTGGAGTCTAGGAGTGATAACAAAGGTTTGAGTGATGCTAAGGTTTTGAATTATCATTCACCGGAGTCGCAGGGTTCGGGGAATTGTGGTTCAAATCTCTCAGAAGGGCTGAATTATCTATCAGATTCGAACAAATCGGTACATTCTTCTCCGAATTTAGGAAATAATTCGATAAAAAGTGGAGTTGTGGAACAGAAGTTTAAATTAGATGGTGTGAATGCTAATATATGTAACTCTACCTCTAGCTCCCTGTTGAAAAGGAAAAAGGTTAGTGAAGATTCGAATACCGTAAGCAAACTCCAAAAATCGCCTAATTTTTCGTTGAGTGATAATGTTAATAACGATGAAGACGAAAAGAAGATAGCTAGATTGATTAGGAATAGGGAAAGTGCTCAATTGTCAAGGCAAAGAAAGAAGCACTATGTTGAGGAATTAGAGGATAAAGTTAGAATGATGCATTCTACAATTCAAGATCTGAATGCTAAGATATCATATATGATGGCGGAAAATGCAACTCTAAGGGGACAGATGGGAGGTAGTGGTGTACCTCCGCAAGTGCCACCACCCCCTGGGATGTATCCCCAGACTCCTGTGATGTATCCGTGGATGCCGTATGCACCACCTTATATGATGAAGCCACAAGGATCACAAGTGCCATTGGTTCCCATTCCAAAGTTGAAACCACAGTCTGCAGTGGCCACACCAAAAAGTAGCAAGAAAGTGGAGAAAAAGAAGAGTGAGGTGAAAACTAAGAAGGTCGCGAGTATTAGTTTCCTTGGCGTGTTGTTCTTCATGCTGCTCTTTGGTGGGTTGGTTCCTTTGTTGAATGTGAGATATGGGGGAACAAGGGAACCGTTTTTGAGTGGAGATTCTTTTGGGAGTGGATTTTACGAAAAACATCATGGAAGAGTCTTGTCTGTTGACGGGCCTGTGAATGGGAGTGGTTATTCTGGGAAATACGGTGGAAAAGATTATAGCTCACATTGTGGGCCGGGGGGTCGGGTTGAAAGCAATCAGCAAAATATTAATAAGGCTGCAGATGAGTTTGTTCACGTGGGCAATGGCAGCGACCCTCTAGCAGCGTCTTTGTATGTCCCGAGGAATGATAAACTCGTTAAGATTGACGGGAACTTGATAATTCAGTCTGTATTGGCAAGTGAGAAAGCCATGGCATCTCATGGAAGTGCTGATAAGAACAATAAAGAGACAGGCCTTGCTGTTCCTGGAGATTTAGCCCCTGCTATCCCAGGAAGCCATCCTCGCCTTTATCGAGGACAACGGGCTCTTGGATCTGGGGAGAAGGAGAATGCAAAGTCAACTATGCAGCAGTGGTTCCTTGAAGGTGTTGCTGGTTAGTGCTGTTCAATCTAGACTTACTCTATTAATTTTTATCTTTGTGGTATGTGTGAGCGGTTTAAGGACCTCTTATCATTTAACTCATGTTATGCTTTTCTTTTTTCCTTTTTTAGTTTAAATCTGTTATTCTTGATAGAAATGTAATCCTCTGGCAATTACACTCTAAACAAGTTTCTACGGAGGCAAATCTGGTTATGGGTGGCCTCTCTTTCACATGTTTGCCATGAGAATTTAGGCATTTAAGTTGCTAGGAATGACTTTTTTCTTGTGCAGTGCTTTCCTTAATTCTATATCTGACCTCGCTGTATGACCCTCAAGGGTACATGTTGTAGCAAATTTTATGGTTTGAGAAGCCTTCTGCTTTCCAGTCTTTTAATTCATTTTTTGTGTTCATTTGGGCAGGACCTTTGTTGAGTTCAGGCATGTGTACAGAAGTATTCCAGTTCGATGTGTCATCTTCTGCTCCAGGAGGCATAGTTCCTGCTACTAATGCGAGAAACTTATCTATAGAAGAAAGGCAGAATGACACGCGTGTCCACAGAAATAGAAGGATCCTCAATGGTCCTTCCGTTTCCCTTTCTAGTTCGTCTCACAACATTTCGAAAGAACAAACTGGAAAGCAAGAGAACTTAAGTGGAAACAAGTCACTTTCTTCCATGGTTGTATCTGTTCTCGTTGATCCGAGAGAGGCAGGTGATGGTGACGGTGATGGCATGATGGGTCCCAAGTCCCTCTCTCGGATATTCGTTGTTGTGCTGATCGACAGTGTCAAGTATGTCACCTATTCTTGCATGCTTCCATTTAAAGGATCTGCTCCTCTGGTGACTACCTGAAGAATGGAGTATTCATGTAGCAGAAGCATCATTGATGACCAATTTTGTAGATAGCATAAGATGTAATAGTCCTCACTGTTCACATAACTTCAATATGTAATAGTAAGTATTACTATAAACAGCTATCATTAACTTATGGAGGGTGCTGGTCTTCGTCTTTATGTGTAATGTGTTTCTGCAATAATTCATTATCGCTCCTTAATTATCTATAGATGAAAGCCAACGCTCCTTTAAGTTCTATGTGGATGTATGCATATTCATTTTCATGTATATTATGCTTTTGGGAAAATGCATTAGTTGCCCTCTAAACTAGTACTGAAAAGTCATTTGTACACCCTAACTTTGCGGGCGTGCCTCTACCCCACTAACCAATATCCCTTCTTGTGATCGATTTTAGCACTGTTGCTGTTATAGCACTTAACTGGAGGTGCGTGCTCAATTGGGGAGCAGCCAATAAAAGGTCTTTTGGATCCAAAATGGAGAAAAACAAAACAATGCCAAGACCTCCGTCAATCCGCTGTTCATCGATAGACGAAGCTCCCACCTTACATATCCATGGCACCCTAGCTAGCGGTTGGCCATAGATTTTGGATCCAGTTTCAACTATTTGTTTGGCATAGATTTTGGATAAGATTTTGAAAATTCATCTAAAAATTCTCAAGTTTCAAAAATTACAACTTCAAAAAACTCAAATTTTCAAATTTTAAATTTCAAGCAGGAGCTTAGATTGTGATGATACTTTGGACCTGTTCTGGGACACCTGTTCTCGACTGTTTTGGCATAACTTGTTACACCTTAATTGCCGGTAGTGATTGTGATGATACTTTGGACCTGTTCTGGGACACCTGTTCTCGACTGTTTTGGCATAACTTGTTACACCTTAATTGCCGGTCACTACTCAAGCATATTTATGGTTGTCATTCACTTAAATGCTTGAAAGATCTTTGTTGAGTTAGGTTGCCTACTTCAATTGTGTATAGCAATCATTCGATATTATGAACACATGGGAGTCACAGCCGTATACGACATTATCCGATGTTTCAATTTGATCAACCTAGGTTGTTTCATTAAAGAACTTTCCACCATTTAAGATATATTTAAAATGCTGTTCGTATTAGAAATGAAATCACATGGTATCACCAACTTATTTAGTTGCTATAAAAAATGAAAAATGCATTTACCAATTCTTTCTCATTAGCAAATAACCAGAAAACAATTGTTGACGTGGTCAACTTTCTATCACCAAAGACTTTCTTGCAAGTGTTTAGCACCTAACATTTCTTTTTATTCCCTGTCAATACTTCATTGGTATTGATCTGGTCCACATATTATATACTATATAATTGATTCTTGAAGCTTCTTGTAAGTTCTAAAACTTACTGATTGTGTATCTTCATTATTAATAAAACAATATGCAAGTTTGTCGCAACAACTTGTATATGAAGCAAAGTACCATAAACGTAACCAAAACTTTCCTTACTTTCAAAGAAAAGCAAGATATATATACATCATGAAACTAACCACAGTATCTTAATGCATTAGACATTATATCACCAAAATAATATTTGCTATACTGGTGAATTGAAACCCAAAACCCGAAACCCCAAAATTAACCATTGGTCATACATCTTTCTTTTACCTTCACAGGCAAACCTCCTTTCATTCTTAGAGTCAAAGATAACACATAATCAGGACACTTCCCCTTCTCCAACTGAACATCAAATTCAAACTTTTCTAACACAGAAGCTGCAATTGACTTCATCTGAATATAAGCCATATCTTTTCCAAGACACATTCTTGGTCCAGCATGAAACACTGGAAATTTAAATGGACTTTCTTGCTTATAAACTCCACTTTCATCAAGCCATCTTTCTGGTTTATACTCACCACAATCTTTCCCCCAAATGTTCTCCATTCTTCCCATGCTATAAGTTTGATAACTCATAAACCAATCTTTTCCAATAAAAGTTCCATCTGGTAAAATTTCATCTTTCAAACAAGACCTTGTATCAACTGGTACTGGTGGATATAGCCTCATCGCTTCTGAAATAGCTGCATGTAAATACTGCATTTCTCTTAAATCATCGAAATTATAAGCTTCACCAGTCTTTTTCCCATTTCTTCGACGAATTTGAACTAATTCATCTAGTATTTTTTCCCCTATATCTTTCCTTGAAGACAATATCCAAAAGAACCAAGTTAGAGCCGCTGATGTTGTGTCTCGACCAGCTAGGATGAAACTGATGACTATGTCCCTCAAGAATTTAGCTGAGAATTGATTAGTATCCCCCATGAACCTTGATAACAAGTCTTCATCTTTCTTCTCAGCTCGCTCTTCCAATCTTGAATTTATTATCTTATCCGCGAATTCATGTACAATCTTGATTGATTTTTGTAGCTTTTTCTCTGATCCAATGTTCAAGATTTTCTTGATTCTGTAAAGGAAGGGAATAGCATACATGAACCTACCCGAACTTAGAGTTGTTGCAATTTCGAAAGCTTGCATGAATTCACTTTCAGCTCCTCCTAAACAATTTGGATCCACATTGAATGCAAGCTTGATGATGTTATCAAATGCAAATCTTTCTAAGATGTCTTGAATGTCAATAATTCTATCCATTTTGCCTGCTTCTTCAAGAATTGGAATCAATCGTGTATGTATTTCCACCTGTTATACATAATTAAGTAAATAAAAGCATTTCTTCTCGTGCTTAACATAAATGAAGGGACGAATCCTATATAATATCAAAACACATATACCATCACCTATAATCAAATAGAAGTAGTAGACCCACTTCAAGTCTAGTTTTTATTTAAAAAGAATTCTCCTGTGTCCCATACTCACTTTAAGGCCCAACTAATCCGGATTGTACTAGAAAGTCCCAATTTGAGATGTAAAATTTTCTCTATCAAAAGCGATTTCATTTCTAGGATTCAAATTCAAAACTTCTGATTAAGAATAGAGATATGCTTACCACCCTACTATAACCTTTGGTGGTAACAAAAATCACGTGTTATAGTTAAATAGCAAATAAAAGGGAAGAATATTGGTCTAAATTTACTCGTTTACAATATCAAATGTGCTAATTTTACACTTCATTATACTTTATGATTATTCATATCCTTGCATTGTATTTTGAGATCATTCATATCCTTGCTATTAGCAAATTCCATGGTACTTTTAATGGAGCTCTAATAGCTCTAATATGGACTGAGTGGATTTCACGTGCCAAAATACATCCTAAAAGGTAGAAATTTACCTTATGTATGTTTTTGACTATTATTTAAAATTACCTATCATTGTACTATGAGTATTTTAAGATTTTTCCTAAATTGAAGTATCTCATCTCTGAACTATTAAATTTTGAGTTCAAGTATTATGTATTGACGATGGAAAGTATTTACACAACCATGTCAAGTAGGAAGTAATTACCAGTAAATCCTTTTTATCAACAATAACTTAATTAAAATGATAACTAACCTAACATCATAACTTAAGCTATCTTTCCCTATATGTAACTATTATCATAGGTTAAACTCCACTATCATTGTATTTAACTTAAATCTGAAATAAAAGATTTAGAGTAAAGGGTGACACATCAACATTACCTGTGCAGTTTCCATGACAAAATTCCTTAGAGATCTCGTACTAAATTCATAACTAGCAGATTTCCTTTGTATTCTCCAAATTTCACCATCAACATTAAAGATACCATCACCAAGAAAATCTTCAAGCCTAGTATAAAATCTTTGTCCTTTAGGAAAATTCTCAAAATTTGTCTTCAACATATGTTCAACATTAAGTGGATTTGCCGTCATAACACCATGAACATTTCCAGGACGGTAGAACACGGCAGTGTTAGTAGGACAAGTAGATAATACGTCAGTAGTCCATTCAAGAAAACGGTGACGGTTAAGTAGAAACTCTGGTAATGCTCCAACAAGTGGATAGATTTTGAAACCAGGTTTCTTGGCATTTTTTTTATTGAGAAATAGTAAGAAATAGTAGATGAAAAGAGATATGAAGATGGTGAAGATGAGCGTTTGAAGGGAGAAAAAATCCATGGTTGAGAATTTTCTAAAGGGATGGAAGAGGACGAAAATGATGGGATATGGACCAGTATAAGTGTAAAGTGAAGAAAAATGTTTTTTTTTTTTGAGTTGTTCAATATGCTCGTGACTCTTAATTTATTTATTTTTATTAAAAAGTATTGCTTAAGGATTGCTTGTTTCAAATTAAGGAATACGACATGGTTTATCCGGATATTTTTTTGACTATCATAGCAAAATGCTGACACTGATAATATTTTTTCCGTTCAATTTATGTGACGCTTTTCAGATTTTAAAATTCCAACGAGTTTTTCTTTGACACATTTTTTTTTATATGTCTTTAAAATATTTTGAATTGTTAATTATTGTAACTTATGATACTTTTTACGAAGTTTTCAAATATGTAAATTTTATTTCAATAAATTTAAATTTTTTATGTCCGAATCCATGATAAAAATTAAGAGGTTGACTCTCGAAAACTGAAGTGTGCCGCATAAATTGGGACAAAGGGAGTATTTAATATAACATAATATAAAAATTAATTTCAAAGAAAATTTGAACGATATAATGGATTGTTATTATAGAGAATAACGGTTATAGAAATTTAAAACCGTATATGGTATAACTAATCTTATCTTAGGATTGATAATCTCATGATTTTGATAAAAATCTTATTATAATTTAATTATATTTACAGTCAAATGGATAAATTCATTCTCAAATTTTATCCTAGGATAATCTCTTATCCCAATGACCAAATGGCCCTTAAACAAGTGAAGATACGTGTTAGAAGCGAGAAAGATTCCACGGTTGGGAATTTGGGAAAGAATGGAAGAAGACGAAAATGGTGATAAGATATCATTATCAAAGTACTACAAAGTATTTATGTGTTGTCCATCGTGCCACTGACTCTTAATTTAGGAAAAAAAGAAAGAAAAAGAAAAGCGTTTGGTTTAAAGTTTAATTTACTACTTTTTTTTGATAATTGACTTTTAAATTATATTGTCGGTGCATATAATTTAAAGTTTAATTTACTACTTTTTTTTAAGTAATTCCTTTTTCTGGAACTTCAAGGAAATCGACAGCAGTTATTCTTCGGTGTGCACTATGTTATAATATGCTCATTGTGCAATAGCTCGCAGACCACAAAGATTGTTGTTAAATAAGTTAGTAAAATCAAGCCCGATCAAAACAACTACCCGAAAATATTAACCCAAAGAATATTTAAACTTTTTTCGTTAAAGTTTAATGGGAGTTTATTAAGAATTGGTCTTCGATTCCTTAATTGGTGAGGCTACTGAAAAAGTATAGTTGATTGTTAATCCTCTTTCTTCGGAGTTTTAAACCTAACTCCCGAAAGTTAAGAAAAATATAGCAAGCTTGGTCAAAGCAAAGAAAAAGATGATTCATTTTCACTTCTAGCTTACTTATGTAGGTAGCTTGCAAGACTTTTAAGAGTTAGAAGATTGGCCAAACAGAATCATCAATCGAGATAGAAGGATTGTTTACTACCTACTCCTGGAGATGATGCTTGCGATGATAGCATTAGTTAGGCAATCAAGACAGGTGGTTTAAGTCAATAAGCAAGGAGTGTAGTATTTTAAACACATACACAGAGCCAACGTAGCGAAAAATTAAATCGGAGCATATTTTCAGCCATAGTTATTCAAGTGTTGTGGAAAGCTGTCTTTCTTCTTGCACCGAATTGTAACCCTAAAACAATATTAAAACCTAGAGCCTTTTAGCCTATGCCTATCACAATTTCAGAATACTGGACTGATGGAGTCACAGGCGTATTTATAGGTAGGTCAGGGACTTTTAGGCAATAACTTTAACCCTAGGAACTTCTCCATAAAATATGGTTGCCCTAGGGACTCCTAATAAAACGTTTCCTCCCATCAAGGAAACTTTTGGATATGCATAACCAATAAAATAATATCTACTATAATTATCATTTACTTGGAAGACAAGGTAAATAATTTGTTACCATAATATGTGGGCCACATTAAATTCTCATTAAAGAGACATTATTCTTACATTCTCCCATTTGCCATGCATATTATAATCAGATAATTGTTAGAGTGATAATCATGACCATAAACTTTATTCACTCGACTAAACTGTTATGCAACAATCACTTCAACTAGAACACGTTACTACACGAATCATGTCGGTCATGCTCTTAAACAAACACTTCCTTCCATGTATTACAATGTATAATATGCTCTAACAAAGTGTCTAACAACTTTATGAATAAACTTAATATAAGTCATTCAGAGTCCAACTTTATTGATCCAATGATCACAACCCAATACATGAAAACCAAAATGTGCACTGTCATGTATAACAAGAAACGATAGTGTCTAGAAAGAGTGTTAGAGAAAAAAAGCAAGTCTAAAATGAGTTACTAAGACCCATACGGGTTACATGATCCTTGAAAACGTAAACATTTAGTCATAGGATCAGCAATCATCAATGTAGTACTAACATGTTCAAAACTCACATCTTGCTTCTTGACATAGTCTTTAATCATCAAATACTTTATGTCGGTGTGCTTGCTTCGGCTGCCACTTTTGTTATTCTTTGAAAAGAATATTGCAGCTGAATTATCACAAAAACTTCTTAATGGCCTTGTAACAGAATCAACAACTCTAAGGTCCAAAATGAAATTCTTCAACCATAACGCCTGTGATGTAGCTTCATAGCATGCTATAAATTAAGCTTCTATTATGGATGTTGCAACAATGGTTTGCTTAACACTCCTCCAAGATACAACGCCTCCAGCAAAAAGGAAGATGTATCCACAAGTAGATTTACCAGAGTCTTTGCATCCACCTAAATCAGAGTACAAATATCCAATAACCTCCAATAAGTCAGATTATTTGTATGTGAGCTTAAGATCCTTGGTTCCTTGAAAATATCTCAAAACCCTTTTACCAGCTATCCAATGATCAAGACTAGGGTTATTTTGATATCTGCCAAGCATTCTTACTGTAAAGGCAATATCAGGTCTAGTGCAGACCTGTGCGTACATAAGGCTCCTAACAAGTAAAGCATAGTCCAATGCATTTTGTGGACATTGATTCAATGAGAATCTGTCACCTTTAATAATGGGTGCTGCTATAGGTGAACAATTCTTCATTCCATTTTTTTCCAGATTTCTTTCAATGTAGGCCCTTTGAGATAGTCCAAGTAATCTTTGAGATCTATATCTGGGAATCTCTATTCCAATAACATAGGAGGCTTCACCCATATCCTTCATTTCAAAATTCTGAATAAGAAACTATTTCGTCTCATGCAACAATCCCAAATCACTACTAGCAAGTAAAATATCATCCACATATAGGACTAGGAAATATATTTGCTCCCACTTATCTTAAGGTATATACACTGATCAATGATGTTCTCCGTAAATCCAAATGAAGAAATAACATTATGAAATTTAATATACCATTGGCGGGAAGCCTGTTTTAGTCCATAAATGGATTTATTCAACTTGCAAACAAGATGACTTTTATCCTTATCACAAAAACCTTCAGGCTGAAGCATGTATACCTCCTCTTCAAGATCTGTATTCAAGAAAGCCGTTTTCACATCCATTTGATGTAGGTCTAAATCAAAATGAGCTACTAATGCCATGATTATTCTTAATGAATCATTCTTTGAAACTGGAGAGAAGGTTTCATGGTAATCAATGCCTTCCTTTTGAGTGAAGCCCTTGGCTACAACTCTGGCTTTATATCGTTCAATATGACAAGATGAATCTCTTTTGGTTTTATAAACCCATTTGGATCCTCTAGTAGAGACTCCTTCTAGTAATTCAACGAGATTCCAGACTTTATTCTTGGCCATAGATTCCAACTCTTCTTTCATGGTATCATACCAAAGTGTGGAGTTCTCTCCACTCATGGCTTGTGAAAAAAAGCATGGACCATCTTTTATTCCAATATCATGATCAAACTCTTGAAGGCATACAACATAGTCATTAGAAATTGCTGGGTTGCGAACTCTTGAGGATTTTCTTACTCCCACTAGTTCAGATACTCCTTCAATGGGTTCAGGTAAAGCGGGTTGATCTTTATGTGGCTCCTCATGTGGTGATAGCTCTTGAACTTGTTGCTCTTCAGACAATTCATGAGAATTTGTCTGAACATTTCATGAGAATTTGTCTGAACATTCAAGTTCCCAATATATAAAGGTACCATAGGTGGTTCCTTTATTTTGTTCAATTCCACCACTTGAGTCGAACCACTCCCACTTACTTCATGTTCCTCAAGAAACTTAGCATTTCTAGCCTTAACAATTTTAGGAGAATGAGAAGGAAAATAAAACCTAAATCGTTTAGAGTTAAGTGCATAGCCTATAAAGAAACCAATTATTGTTCTTTCATCCAACTTTTTCAAATGTGGGTTATAAACCCTCACCTCAGTTGGACATCCCCAAACATGTAATGGCTTAAACTAGGTTTCTATCCTTTCCATAATTCGAAAGGTGTCTTGGGGACAGCCTTGGATGGAACCCTATTTAAAATATACGCAGCATATTTTAAGGCTTCACTCCATAAGGATAAAAGTAAACTTGCTCTGCTAATCATGCTTCTTACTATGTCCATTAATGTCCGATTCCTTTTTTCTGCCATACCGTTTTGTGGTGGTGTTCCTGGCATGGTATATTGAGCAATTACACCTTCACTTTCAAGGAACTCAGCAAATGGACCCTTAACTTGTCCTTTATTTGTGTACCTATCACAATATTCTCCACCCCTGTCAGACCTTACAATTGTGATCTGAGCTCATGTTTGTTTCTCTACTTCTGTTTGTAAACTTTAAAAGCATCATATGCGCCTGATTTGTTAAACAGAAAATAGAGATGCATGTATCTTGAATATTCATCAATAAATGAGATAAAATATCTTACACCATTCAAGCAAGGGGTAGGAAAAGGTCCACAAATATCTGTATTTATGATCTCAATTAATTGAGAACTCCTTTTGGCACCTTTAGTGGATTTGTTGGTCTGCTTACCCTTTATGCAGTCCATACAAGTCCCAAAGTCAGAAAAATCAAGAGTTTCTAGAACTCCATCATTAACCAATCTTTTGATTCTATCAATAGAGACATATGTCCCAATCTCTTGTGCCAATGACTTGATGAGTTCTCATTGATAACACATCGCTTAGTGCTAACTTCTTTATCATGCAGGATTAAAACATTACATTCAATCGTGGGGTCAAGCTCAAATTTAAAAAATCCTCCATCCAAATTTTCAAAACCAATAACTTTATTATCTTTCAAAAGTTTCACTGAAGAATAATGAAATCATAACCAGCAACTAATAGTCCTGAAAGAGAAATTAAATTTCTAGAATACGGTGGAACATAAAAAAAAAATTCTAACTCTAATCGGAAACCATCTTTCAAAATGAGCCTGTAAGTCCCCACGCCTTCCGCATGTGATGGCATCCCACTGCCAGAATAAACTTTTTGTTCACTTCCTATCGACTTCCTTAAAGTTAGAAACCCTGCATGATTTTGGCAATATGACTTGCGGAACCAGAATCAATCCACCATGTATTATCAGAAACTTCAGTAAAATTAGATTCATAACATACAAAGGTATAATTACCTTTCTTCTCAAGTCATTTCTTGTATTTCGGGCAATCTTTCTTCTAAATGTCCCTTCTTTCTGCAGAAAAGGCAAGCATCTTTATCAATAATGTCTTTATTCTTCGTAGGAACACTTTTACCCTTCTTCGCATTTCTCTTATCATGAGCCACCAAATTAACACTTTCAGGTCTCTCATGCTTCAACCTCTCCTCTTCTTGAAAACACATGGTCTGGAGTTCATTAATTGGCCATTTATCTTTATGTGTGTTGTAAGATATCTTGAACGGACCATATTTCGCAGGAAGAGAGTTGAGGATAAAATGCACTAGAAATGGTGCAGACATATCAACCTCAAGGGACTTGAGTTTAGCAGCAATGTCTCTTATCTCCATAATGTGCTCGCGCACTACACGACTTCTATCAAAGGTCATCTTGGAAAGCCTCTTCATAAGGGTGTTGGACAGCGCCTTGTCAAAGCTTACAAATTGTTCTTCAATTGCCTTTATGTAAGCTTTGGCATTATCGCTATCAGGGATAGAACCCCTAATGCTTTGGCTTATATGAGCCTTTATGAGCATTAAGCTCAAGCGATTGGATCACTCCCACCCTTCATAATAAGCCTTAGCCTCTGGCGTACTTGATTCCGTGGGTTTAGGTGGTTCTTCCACACGAATTGCCGGATCCAAATCCGACACCCTAAAGTGAGAAGGACTTTCTCCTTCCATTCAGTAAAGTTGTCACCAGACAGCATCGGAATACGAGCATTCTCGTTAAAGATAGCAGTAGAAAAAGCCGTGAAAAGTGCAAAACAAGGGTGCACACATAAGTTATGAAGTACAAACCATCAAAGTGAATCACGTAAATATCGATTCTAAGTAAATTCTAAAACCTTTCTGTGGGTAGAGGTTGCAATCCATGCACAAATACTTAACTTTATTAGACTAGAAAACAATCCATACTTGTGGGCATAGGATAATTTTCAAACTAAAAAGTTTACTATCTCGTTCCAATCAATCTCACCAAAATAGTTACCTCCCTATGGGGCTGGGTTACCATTTTAATTAAATAACTGGACTAAATAGATGTCATTAAAAATTTAATCACTAAACTTTATGCGATTAAATAACTTAATTCCTTTCATATCAAGTACTCAAAATGTTGTGGCTATTCTTAAATACATGAAATGAAAGTACTCAAGAATGAAATCTGAGAACAATTAAACTTAATCATCAACTTAAGCAGAATGTTGATTGTTATCAAAATTGGCGTACGAAGCAGGATACTGTATTGACCCATTTGAAAAATATATTTCCTATGATTAAACTAAATATTATAATATCTTTTCAAAGGCTTTAACAAGTAAACAAACACATATATAAAGTCAAGTGTTTGATTTCTAACATGACAAAATCTCAGATCAGTAAACAAAAATACATATTAAACCCGGTTTTAAAATCTAATGCATAATGGGTTGAACTGTACCTCCGAATAAATCTACTTTACTTAGTGGCTTTACAAAGAAATTTCAAAAGTTGATTGTTTTTAACTAAAATCATGTTCCAGGAAACAAAATTAACTAAGCTTAAATTATTCACGGACAAAAGCAATTAATTGGGGCATGAACTATTACTACATAAACTTACGGTATATCCCACCAATTAGCAATACAAAACACTCACCATCAGGTGTATTCGAAATCTGAAATATTACTTGCTGCTAATAAATCTTAGCATATATAAAATACTTAAAGAAATACCAGAATCAGACCAACCGAATAAAAAGAATTCCGTATTGATCAACAACTGAAAATCAAGCTTTAGAGGCAAAACTCAGACGGCAAAAGCAAACAGACAGAGAGATATTAATATATATCACTTCTGCAATATTGTCTTTATTCAAGCCCAATCAACGAGTAAACTTTGACGATTTTGGGTTACTTCAATAGGAAAACCTTCTGTTTAACAATTAGAGTATCTCTATTAAAGAAAACTTTTAAAATCCAAATAGACATGATAAGAATCCGTAGTCATATAATAATCCAGATCTCTTGCAACTATAATCACACGACGAGACACTGAACAAGATAACTAAAGAAGGCTCTGATACCACATGTAGTATTTCGAACACATACACAGAGCCAACACAGAGGAAAATTAAATCGGAACATAACTTCAGCCTCGTTATTCAAGTGTCGTGGAAATCTGTCTTTATTCTTCCACCGAATTGTAACACTAAAACAATACTAAACCCTAGAGCCTTCTAGCCTATGCCTATCACAATTTCAGAATACTGAATTGATGGAGTCACAAGCGTATTTATAGGTAGGCTAGAGACTCCTAGGCAATAACTTTAACCCTAGGGACTTCTCCATAAAATATGGGTTCCCTAGGGACTCCTAATAAAACGTTTCCTCCCATCAAGAAAACTTTTGGATATGCATAACCAATAAAATATTATCTGTAATAATTATCATTTACTTAGGAGACAAAGTAAATAATTTGTGTAAGTTTTTTTTTTAGCATTTTAATATTACAATGCCCACAAAATTTGACCATACATTTCACATTGGTAGCAGCCACAAAATAACAAATTTGGTAAATCCTTTGACCATACATTTCACGTGGTAGCAGCCAATGTTTTTCACATTGGTAGCAGCCACAAAACAACAAATTTGGTAAATGTTTCTCACGGTTTTGAGGTAAAAAAAAGTGACTACTATACCTTTTCATCCACTATAAAAGGATGAATTATTATTCTCCATAATATACATTCAAATACATAGAAAAATCCTTAACTTGTGAGAGTAGAGAGGAAAATATATATCCTTTGGAGAATTCATAAAAAGTGAGGAAAGCAAAAAATAAAAGAGTTTATTAGTTGAAGGAAGGTGTTCTTCTTTGGTGGAGCTTTGGACTCAACATCTTGTCCAGAGTTTGTTGAGTTATACGACGTGTTCGGGCTGTTGTATCCTGGAGGGGACAAGTCAGAAAGATTACTGCTGGACCGGTAAATTTGCTGCAGTGGGCTTGAATCTCCTTAAAGAGAGCGAGATATCCGCGCCTCAGCCGAAGAAATTTTATTTCTTCATTTTTATTTTTCAATTGTAATTGTAATTGTAATTTCATTGCAATATCACCAACAATTTTAAGGAGATTCAAATGGCTACAATTGAAAAATCGGCGGATGTCAAAGTAGGAGATCTAAACAAGCCATTTCGGTTCAACGGTACTCATTTTAAGAGATGGAAGGGTAAAGTACTCTTCTACTTAAGTCTTCTCAATGTTTCTTATGTGTTAACTGAGAAGAATCCAAATAAAATAGACAACGCTTTCATGAATGATGAAGAACTTATTTCTCTTCAAGAAAAAACTAAAAAATATGATGAAGATTCATACAAGTGTCGGTATTATTTACTTAATTGTCTATCAGATAATTTTTATGATTATTATGATAGAACTTACTCTACTGCAAAGAAAATTTGGAAAGCGTTGCAGAGTAAATATGATACCGAGGAGGCTGGAGCGAAAAAATATGCTGCTAGTAGATTTTTTTATTTCCAAATGGTGGATAACAAATTAGTGGTAGACCAAGCCCAAGATTTTATAATGATCGTTGGAGCACTCAGGTCCGAGGATATAAAAATTGGAGATAACCTTATTGTTTGTGGCATAATAGATAAACTTCCACCTTCATGGAAGGAATTTCAAAAAACCATGCGCCACAAATAAAAGGAAACCTCTCTTGAGACGTTGATAATGCGAATCCGCATGGAGGAAGAAGCAAGGGGCCAAGATGCACTTTTGCAAACGGAAGAGAGTAACTTACAACCCGTCACAAATAAGGTAAATTTAATTACTTCAAATAATGCTGCTCCTAATGCTAACAAAAATACCTCTATGAAGCCTAAGAAGAAAATATTCAAGAAAAATAATAGTAGACTTCCCAAGAAAAATAATGGTGGTATCAACCAAACACAAAATCAACAAACACAAAATGGAGGACCATGCTTTGTCTGTGGCAAGAGTGGGCATATTGCTCGATTTTGCAAGTTTCGGAAACGTGGTCCTACACCTCAGGCGAACGTTACCGAAGAGCCACTTGTGGCGGTGATAACAGACATAAATATGGTTGAAAATGTTGATGGATGGTGGGCTAATTCTGGTGCAAACCGTCATGTCTGCTATGACAAAGATTGGTTCAAAGTGTATACTCCATTTGAGGAGCCCAAAATCATCATGCTTGGTGATTCTCACACTACTCAAGTGTTTGGAAAGGGAGATGTCGAGTTGAGCTTTACCTCAGGAAGGGTGTTAACTCTAAAAAATGTACTTTTTACTCCTTCCATGAGAAAAAATTTGATGTCTAGTTTTCTTCTTAATAAAGCAGGCTTCAAACAAATTATTGAGTCTGATTAATATGTAATAGTGAAAAAAGGTATTTTTGTGGGAAAGGGGTATGCCTGTGATAAGATGTTTAAGTTGAATGTTGAGATGAATAAAGTTACTAATTCTGTTTACATGCTTTCTTCCACTAATTTTTGGCATGCTCGTTTGTGTCATATTAATAATCGTTATGTGGGAATCATGAGTAGTTTAGGATTAATCCCAATGATTAAAAATGATTTTGAAAAATGTGAAGCTTGTAGTAAAGCCAAAATCACAAAAAGGCCTCATTTTCAAGTTGAAAGAAAAACTGAATTATTAGAGTTAATTCATACTGATATTTGTGAACTTGGAGGAACTTTAACTCGTGGAGGAAATAGATATTTTATTACTTTTATTGATGATTTTTCCAAGTATACATATGTTCTCTTGATGAAAAATAAAAGTGATGCTTTTGAAAATTTTAAAATTTATCTCCATGAAGTTGAAAATTAGTTTGGTAGAAAAATAAAAAGAATTAGAAGTGATAGAGGCCGTGAATATGAGTCTAACGAGTTTAATTCTTTTGTTAGATCGTTGGGAATAATTCATGAAACTACTCCACCTTACTCTCTTGCATCTAATGGTGTAGCAGAGAGAAAAAATAGAACTTTGGTTGAGTTGACAAATGCCATGCTTATTGAGTCTAGTGCACCTTTAAATTTTTGGGGTGAAGCTATTTTAACTGCCCGTTATGTGTTGAATCGTGTGCCTCATAAAAAGACTAAATTAACAGCATTTGAGTTGTGGAGAGGTCACAAGTCAAATTTGGGATATCTAAGAGTTTGGGGTTGTTTAGCTTATGTAAGGCTAATGGATCCCAAAATAAGTAAATTGGGTAAAAAAGTTACTACTTGTGCTTTTCTTGGTTATGCTTCAAATAATACAACCTATAGATTTTTTAGTCTCGAAGATAATATACTAATAGAATCAGGAGATGCTATTTTTCATGAAAACAAATTTCCATTTGATTCTAAAAATAGTAGGGGTCATAGGACTAATGAAAATATTTTGTCACTACCTAGCTCTTCTACTTCTGTTTTGAAAAATAAAGAAAGTGATGATTTTGAGTTAAGAAGAAGTAAAAGAGCTAGAGTAGAAAAAGATTTTGGTCCTGATTTTTATGTTTTTAATGTTGGAAATGACCCTCTCAATTTACAAGAAGCTTTATCTTCACATGATGCTATTTTTTGGAAAGAGGGTGTAAATGATAAAATGGAATCACTTATTTCTAATAAAACTTGGAAGTTAGTTGATTTACCACCGGGTTGTAAAACAATTGGGTGTAAATGGGTCCTCAGAAAAAAGTTAAAACCGGATGGCTCTGTTGATAAATATAAGGCTAGACTAGTTGCTAAAGGTTTTAAACAACTAGAAGGCCTAGAATTTTTTGATACTTTTTCTCCGGTAACTAGAATTACATCCATAAGGCTTTTAATTGCTATTGCTGCAATTTTTGATTTGCACATTCACCAAATGGATGTAAAAACTGTTTTTTTAAATGGGGACCTAAATGAGGAAATTTATATGGAACAACCCGAAGGTTTTATTGAAGCAGGCCAAGAAAGCAAAGTGTGTAAACTTACTAAATCCTTATATGGCTTGAAACAGGCACCAAAGCAATGGCATGAGAAATTTGATTCCTGCATGATTGAAAATGGTTTTAAAACAAACGAATGTGATAAGTGCATCTATCATAAGTCTTGGAATAATTCACATGTTATTGTTTGCCTCTATGTTGATGATTTATTGATTTTTGGCTCTAACATGAATGGTATTGGTGAAACTAAAAATATTCTTAGAAGCCATTTTGACATGAAATATCTTGGTGAGACAAATTTAATTCTTGGAATAAAAATTACTAAAACATGTGATGGAATATTCCTTGACCAGTCACATTATGTTGAGAAAATATTGAAAAAATATAACTTTCTTGATTGCAAGCATGTTATAACTCCTTTTGATTCAAGTGTTCACTTGTTTCCTGTTCAAAGTGACAATGATGTGATAAATCAAAAGGAATATGCTAGCTTAATTGGAAGTTTGAGATATATGACTGATTGCACTAGGCCTGATATTGCATATGCAGTTGGAGTACTTAGCAGGTTTACAAGCAAGCCAGATAGTGAACATTGGCATGCCATAACGAGAGTTATGAAATATTTAGTTGGTACAAAAACCTATGGCTTGTTTTATAAAAAAATATCCTGCTGTACTTGAAGGCTTTACTGATGCAGATTGGAACACTTTATCTGGTGATTCCTGTTCTACCACCGGTTATATCTTTACGTTGGCAGGTGGTGCTATTTGTTGGAAATCAAAAAAGCAAACTATTATTGCTAACTCTACCATGGAGGCTGAACTAATTGCTTTAGCTTCAGCTAGTGAAGAAGCGAATTGGTTAAGAGATTTATTATTTCAAATTCCTTATTTTGAAAAACCAATTCCTCCTATTTTAATTGATTGTGATAGCACCGCTGCAATTGGTAGAGTTCAAAACCGTTATTATAACGGTAAATCCAGATCTATAAGGAGGAAACATAGTACTGTGAGATCATATTTGACAAGTGGTACCATTAACGTTGATTATGTTAAATCTTGTGATAATCTTGCAGATCCACTAACCAAGGCCTTGGCAAGAGAAAAGGTCTGGAGCACATCGAGGGGGATGGGATTGAAGCCCATAAATTCATGAGTCGTATATGAGGAAACCCAACCTGGGGACTAGAGATCCTATAACCAGGTTCAATGGGAAAAACGAATCATATGATGACTTGTTGAGAAAAATGCACTATTTTATTTATTCCCTCCCTATGGTGTAAGTGCATTATTCTGTAACAATTTGTGGAAGTTGAGTTTATAAACTCTTAATGAAACTCAGTAGCTCGTATGAGTGGGGTGTTAAGTTACAGAAGCACTCTTGAGAGATTTCACCTATGTGAGTGTGGAAGTAGGCCGCTTTCTATGAGAATTGGGCTAGTTCTCAAAAGCACTCATGAAAACTGGAATAGCACAAGGCCGTAATGTGCTGGCTATTAAAGCTCATGTCAACACCTTGATTATTATGTGTAAGCAGTAATTCTTTATTTCCCTAAAGCAGTCATAGTTCAAGTCTGAGACCACTACGGCTCTGGAGTAAAGATTATTGTTTTACTAAGTGAAGGTTCAATACAGAGCACACCTTCATTATGCATATTAATCTACCTTCAGCTGATAAACTCTCTTATGTTAATATTAAAATGAGTGGGTGATTGTAAGGTTTTTTTTTTAGCATTTTAATATTACAATGCCCACAAAATTTGACCATACATTTCACATTGGTAGCAGCCACAAAACAACAAATTTGGTAAATCCTTTGACCATACATTTCACGTGGTAGCAGCCAATGTTTTTCACATTGGTAGCAGCCACAAAACAACAAATTTGGTAAATGTTTCTCACGGTTTTGAGGTAAAAAAAAGTGACTACTATACCTTTTCATCCACTATAAAAGGATGAATTATTATTCTCCATAATATACATTCAAATACAGAGAAAAATCCTTAACTTGTGAGAGTAGAGAGGAAAATATATATCCTTTGGAGAATTCATAAAAAGTGAGGAAAGTAAAAAATAAAAGAGTTTATTAGTTGAAGGAAGGTGTTCTTCTTTGGTGGAGCTTTGGACTCAACATCTTGTCCAGAGTTTGTTGAGTTATACGACGTGTTCGGGCTGTTGTATCCTGGAGGGGACAAGTCAGAAAGATTATTGCTGGACCGGTAAATTTGCTACAGTGGGCTTGAATCTCCTTAAAGAGAGCGAGATATCCGCGCCTCAGCCGAAGAAATTTTATTTCTTCATTTTTATTTTTCAATTGTAATTGTAATTTCATTGCAATATCACCAACAATTTGTGACCGTAATATGTGGGCCACATAAAATTCTCATTTAAGAGATTTTATTCTCACAAGGAGGCCCTTTTTATAAAAACTCAAGCATTTAGTTTTTAGTTAAAAACCAACATCTTGAGGTTAATGTGAGATTCACTCTAGGACATAGTGATTTAGATAAATATTTTATGAGTTCCCCGACTGCAGTGTAATTTAATTATCATCATTTTGTTTTGGAAAATTTTCCTCCATACTAAACACACCCTAGCTGAGCTACAAACGTCATTTAAAGCGACTGGTGCTGTGTGAAAAGAAAATTCTAAGAGCTAAATGGTTTGATTTCATTTTCGTGCAAAAGATATTGAGAGTTTGGCATAAATTAGACTTTGCGTCAAGTACTATAATTATTGTTAGGATGATTATTGAAAGCTGATTAGATGCCCATTCTTAGTTTTTTTTGTTCTCTTTTTAGTGTTGGTGCTCCACCTTAGTTTCATTTCTTAATGGACATTGCATCTTGGAATTTTGAGGTCCCTTATGAGGGTATTTTGATCTTTATAGATTTAACCTGACGCAATTCTATTTTACAATCTTAACTCGACAAGAAACTAAGTAATCATTGTTAATTTTAATTGATACTTATGGAGTCACTTTCTTTAATTTCTTTCCTTTTCCTTTTAAATTAAATCAGAATGTAGGTGCGGATTTTATTACTTTTAAATTAAATCAGAACCACAGGATGTAGGTGCGGATTTTATTACTTTTCAACAAAATATACGTAACTAAGCAAAAGAGACCATCATTATATGTAAGGAATTCAATTTATGTATACGGATAACTTGACAATATAATTGTATCAGATTACATATCTAATTTATTAAGCTACTAATTTTGTCTGATAGTGTAAAATTTATATACATCGCAATACTATCGTTAATACTGTGATGTATAGAAATTATAAACTCTTAGGGGTCGTTTGGTAGGAGGAATAAGATGAGCTGAATTATTAATCCAATGGAATTGAAATTAATCCTATGTTTGGTTGGTGGGATAATTTTTTTGATATCCCATTCAATTCCATGTAGATGGGATAAAAGGTGGGATAAGGTCTGATTAGTAATCCCACGTAAAGGGTGGGGATAGTAATCCCATCTTATCCCACTTAATCTTATCTATATAGGATAACTTATCCTCCTACCAAACGAACTCCCACCAAACGACCCCTTATTCAGTAGTACTTTTTGTTGAAGAACAGTGCTAAATCGAGCTGGCAACAGAGGTGTAGAAGTCTAGCTCTTTTTTTGGCCAAGAAATCTGCGATGTGTCCTCATAATGAACCAAGTATTTTATTGCTTCTTCTATTGACAAAAAAATCTGCGAGGTGTGTCATCATAAACAAATATTTCATAGCTTCTGCAAATTACATTATTTCTACGTAGTGTTGTCATCTCCTCTAAGAACCATGTTTGAATGAGCTTATAAGCCGTAAGCTATACATTAGAAATCCTAATTTATAATTTTTGATTTATTCGTGTTATTTTGACTAAAAATTAAGTACTTAAAGCATTTTTTTTATCTTATCAAACACTATAAAAATACTTAAAAACTATTTTGATTTGAAAATACTTAAAATAAGCCAATCCAAACAGGCTCTAAGTGAAGCAGCTCCAACCTACATAATTTGTACTAATATTGAAGTGAAAATGACATTAAAGGAGTTTTTTTTTTTTTTTTTTTTTTTTGTGAAAACGTCAAGAGTACCATGTGTAAAATAGTATTAGAGGATTATTTTCTTAATATCAAGAGTGAAATAATATTAAAGATATATTTTTTAAGTAGCACGAGTGAAATAATTGAGGTACCAACCGGTCATCATTTTCTTAGGTGAATGCATCTCTTTGTAGAAGAGTCGTTATTCACGTCACTTTTAAATTCAATTGATGACGATCTTGTCGTATCTTAAAGAAGTGTTATAATCTAAAAGATTATCAGTCTTTTGAAACAATCCATCAGTTTTCTCACTTCTTTTTGATGTAAAACCGCTCTCAGTTTCCTCTAATTTCCAAACAGATCCATCAGTGTTCAAAGTTGAGAAGTTAAATGAGGAGGAGTAAGCAACTAGTTTATCACGTTAACTTTCTTTAAAATAAATTGAACGAATTGATGTTGTAGACTAAAACAAGTTAACATTCTTTTAAAAAGTTTTGGTGTCTTCCACTCACACCTTTACGTTACCTTCCAACTAGCCGAGAGCCCGAGACCACGGAAGCAATTATTCTTACAAAGTTCAGTATCATCATTGTTCTGTAGGATCCAGATAAATATAATATTAAGAGTTAAAAATAAAAATAAAAAACAAAAAAATTGACCAACCTAGTCCGGTTGAGCTCACCAAGCTAAGAACCAGTTCCGTTGCATGTTAGTGCCCTGCTCGACCAAGGGCACTAACCTGCAGCTGGGCCGATTAAGCCTAGGTGCTTAACCGGACCGCATAGTGTATGGAGTAAGTTTGAAAATGCGCATATTACACTGAAAAATTGTTGTCACTCTTGAATTTCTTAATTCTCTGGCCATGATGATTACGACACAGAAAAACGTTTTCACATGTTTGAACTATTCAGGAATGATGACATCATCTTGCTAATTACACGTCAATCACTATATACTTTTTTATTTATAACGGCAATCTTATATTTAAAATTTACTAGATAGTCCGACTAATTTAGATGCGCATCAGATATGATCAATTTACGGAGGAAGCGATCCTAAGAAATTGTTGTACCATTCAAAGATCCGAATTCGAGATCTTCGAATTAATCTCATTCATCTCACCACCGCATCTATTGGAGAGAGGAAATCACTATATTTACTATATATTATTTGCAAGATTTTCTTATTACTACTATTTCTATGTAATTGGCAGTGGCGGAGCTAGGAATTTGACGAAGGATGTGCAAATTTTCTTCACACTTTTGTTAAGGGTGAGCAAAATGAAATATATATACTAATAATAGCTAATATTTAAACTATGTACATCACGTAATTTTCCGGCGAAAGGTGTGATCTTGACCACCCTTCGCCTAAGGTGGCTCCGCCCATGATAATTGGTTTAATGATTGAACAACTTTGGTGGTGTTATCCTCTGTGTTGAAATCTCTCTGGTTCATCGTGATAATATTGCTATTTGATTGATGATCAATTGTTATTATAATTCAAATACAGTTCCATAAACTCAGTCATGGATTCCTTCATAGATTCCACTAATTATATCGAGTCCGGAGCATAAATGGCATAAATTTGCCACAAAAAAACCAAAAGAGGTTGCCCTTTCCACAATAAATTAAAAGGGGTTTATCGTGGAGGGGGCAACGTTTTATCAAAAAAAATAAAATGTCAGATCAGAATTTAAAAAAAAAAAAATTGTCAAGCAAAACGTTGGCTGGTCAACCTTTTACAAAATCAGATTTTGCAAAAACGTTGGTCACCTACAAACTAAAGTTTTGTTTTGTTTTGTTTTGTTTTTTTTTTTTTTTTTTTTTTTTAAAGATGAGATACTTTTTGATTTTTCCCTTTTAAAATTTTAGTGAAGCTTTTTTTTTTAATTCAAAGATACACCACAAGTCATATAATAATTAACTCAAATAAATATTCTAACTCTACCCTTTTATACAATAATTTAAAATGTGTTTTCTAATATGCGAACATAAAAAAAAAAAACTAAAAATATAAGTCAAATAAACATCACACATTATATGAATAGTAAATGTTAAATAATTTTTTTTTGTTTTTTTGTTTGTTTTTGTTTATGAAGATGAGGTACCTTTTGATTTTTCCCTTTTAAAATTTCAGTGAAGCTTTTTTTTTTTTTTTAATTCAAACATACACCACAAGTCATATAATAATTAACTTAAACAAATATTCTAACTCTAACATTTCATACAATAATTAAAAATGCGTTTTCTAATATGTGAACATAAAAAAAAAATACTAAAAATAGAAGTTAAATAAACGTCACACATTATCGGAATAGTCAATGTTAAATTAAATACGTAATTAAACACCACAAGACATAGTATATATTTACTATAATAAAGACAACAACATATTCTTGGAAGATTGCATAAGGAAACAACGATCGTACAACTTAGGGAAAAACATAAAAACCAACAAGCAACAACAACTACTGATTTCTATCGGGGTAGCGTGCAAGCAAACAGGTCATAACAAGAATCGATGCCCCGATAGAAATCAGTAGTTGTTGTTGCTTGTTGATTTTTATGTTTTTGCCTAAGTTGTACGATCGTTGTTTTCTTATGTAATCTTCCAAGAATATGTTGCTGTCTTTATTATAATAATTATATAATATGTCTTGTGGTGTTTAATTACATATTTAATTTAACATTTACTATTCAGATAATGTGTGACATTTATTTAATTTATATTTTTAATATATTTTTTTATGTTCACATATTAGAAAACGCATTTTAAATTATTGTATGAAAGGTTAGAGTTAGCATATTTGTTTGAGTTAATTATTGTATGACTTGTGGTGTATGTTTGAATTAAAAAGAAGCTTCATTGAAATTTTAAAAGGGAAAAATCAAAAGGTGCCTCATCTGAAAAAAAAAAAAAAAAAAAAAAACCTTTAGTTTGTAAAATGTTGGGTGACCAACGTTTTGCTTGACAATTTTTTTTTTTTTTAATTCCGATCTGACAATTTTTTTTTTTTGTAAAACGTTGCCCCCGACACGATAAACTCCTTTTGGTTTATTGTGGAAAGGGCGACCCCTTTTGATTTTTTTGTGACAAATTTATGTCATTTAAGCTCCGGACTCAATTATATCACTCATCCGTGAAAAGATCTCTATGGTACAGATTTATATGGGCTGAAATAAACAGCACCCCAATGAAATGGGAAGTCAACAGGACATGAAATAAATAAAATTAGAGAGACAAAATTAAAGGCAAAAGGCTTAAATCCCTATGCCTCTATTTGCTAGAGTACTAGATCTGTGTCACATGAGCTAATTATACATGGCTGTTAATGTTTTTGGTTAATTGTCCTACTTTTTTTTTTTTTTTGGGTTCCAGAACCTATCTTGATAGAGTTATTAAGACTTATAAATGACTCGAAATTATGTAACCATGAGCTTAATTAAATTCGATCTTAATGTATCATTCGTTATTGTCCATAGAAGAAGAATATGTCGGAATTACAGAATGATACATAATTGAACACATAAGTTAACTACTTAAAGTTGTCTGAAAATGTCATTGACACACTTTAATAAAAGTTCAGCAAATATTTATGTCAAGGACTAATCCAACTCTTATTTATTTACTTACTTTATGTATTTACTACTTACTTACTTAGTAACTTACTCTAATTAGTTGGATGATGTTGATTAGTACAATCACCTGCCAATGGAGATACCATAAATTCATAATCAACAGATTTGAATTTAATGAAATCATGATGTAATGAAATTTTAAATCATAGATTTACCAAGTATGGAATCTATATGATGAGCATTAATTTGGATAGAAAGTGAATAGGCAAAGATAGTTGTAGTAGTAGAATGTAACACAACTATGATATCATACCCTTGTAAATTAAAATGTCACAGTCACAATATATTTTAATGTTTACCATCAGCATGCACTAATTAACCAATATAATTCTTTAGCTTAAATATTAGTTTTAGAAGATTTAACGAATCAGAACTGTATTCCTACTAATTAATTATATGAATCATCTTCCACTTGCATGTAAGGTAGAGATATATTCTTCCTTCATTTTTTCCCTATTATTTTTGGGGCGAGTCAAGTAAAAATATGTTTAAAAGGTGTGGTGAAAATCCAACCATATATCGGATCCGGCTCCTCTCCGTTATCCTCTCTCTCCATTTCGGCAAGTCAAATTTAGATAAGATTCATGTGTCCTATTTAATTTTTAAGGGTCAAGATTTTATTACACTAACAAGTACCATAACCATATTTAAGTGAATAATTTTTGGAAAAGTACATCAACTTTGAAAAGAAAAAGATATTCCCCACAATTTTTGGTCCCCATTAATATCATTTATTTCATCTTATATAATAATATTTAAATGTTAAAATGTATGACTTTTTGTACCACTATCCCCACTGCCATTGAAGCACTCTTTGATATGTGTTCTGGATTCTCCAATTCAGTAGAGTGGGGCTTACCTTGAAGCAGATTCCAATGTCATAGTTTTTGCCTTCCCTGCTTGCTCTATTTTTTATTCGGAACCAATTTCACCATTCTAACTATGGCCTTACTTAACCACTTTCTCCCGTATTACTGCTTTGTTTTGTTGTGCCAAAAGGAATGAAAAGCATGCTTTGCAGCTAATCTGGTAGCCATTTTGAAACATTATGTTGAGAAAACAAAAAGGGGAAAAATATCAATGTTGGCAAATACCATAAAATAAAATAACTGAAAAAAAGAAAAAGAAGAGGCGAGAGGTCATCAGCCGTTTTGAAGGAAAACAAAAAATCCGTTTTGATTTTTTAAGAATATTCTTTAATCTTTTCTTCTTCTTCTTCTTCTTTTTTTTTTTTTTTTTTTTTTTTGTGAAAAGAAACATTGTTAAAAACCAAAAATGCTTTTGAAGATTATTGTTTATCAGACTAAACAAACACATTATGAGGTTCATGTTCTACAATTTTAAAATTTAAATATTGTTATATAAGATGAAATTAATGATATTAATAGGTATCAAAAATTGGGGAATATCTTTTTCTTTCCAAAGTTGGAGCGTACTTTTCCAAAAATTATTCACTTAACTATGATTATGATATTTGTTAGTGTAATAAAATCTTAACATTTAAAAATTAAATAGAACACATGTCTGTTATCTAAATGTGTATTAGCCGAAATGGAGAGAGAAGGTAATGGATAGGAACCGGATCCCTTATATCTCATCTTACAATTTCTCGTGTTTTCTTGTAGCTAAGCTCATCTTTTCTTTTGCCAAAAAGCAAAAATAAAAAATAAAAAAAAATGATAGAACATAAAATTCTAAAAATCACAAATAATGTGAGCCTTGTCCTCAGTACCTGATTTGAAGAGTCAATGAGAGAGTAGTCATAATGCCATATACAAACGAAGACAGGAAATTAAAATGCAGTAGGACAGCAATATCCAAGCTATTACAGTTATATATTTAGACAAAATATCGACCAAAATGTTGGCTTCTTTGAAAATGTATTGCATAGGTACCCTAAGACCTAAGTACTCCTATAAGATCATTAAACAAAGGCATGCATTTAACAAGGATATATGAATATTTATTATTTACTTCATTCAGCGTAGAACTAGCATACTTACCCGGGAGGCAGATTAAATCTGTAAAGAGATATGACGTTCATTTCATGCGCCTGTTACAATATATTCCATGTAATAAATCAAAAAATTTTGCTTATGCAGTAAAAGTAGAGGTAAGGTATTTGGAGAAACCAAGTATCAGTATTTGGAGAAACCAAATAGCCAACCGCCTATTATGATTTCTAAAAATACTCCTATCTAGAAGTACTATCGTTTTCATCCAATGCTGTCAAAACACTTATTGGCTAAGCCACACAATATAATTATTTGTGGGAACGTACACTATTTTATCAACAAATAAAAAGACGGGTTAATCAAAGATGTAGATTAGTCTCATGTCGTTCTATTATTGGATTATTATTCATGCAATATAATAGGAAATTTAAAACCAAACACTATAAGTGATTAGCAACTGGCACACTAACTAAAGTACTTTAGTTTACACCAGCAAATCTCATAATCTTTAAAAACCACAACTATTTATTTATGGTAACAATAATAGTACCACTATTGAAAGTCCGATGTATGCCACCACAGTTTCCGACCGATCAACGGCTTCGAGATGCCACATTTTTTAGTGACGATAGCACTGGTGGGGTCCATGTTAAAATAGGGTCTCACCACCATATCCCATTTGATTAAATGTTGCATCAGCATAGCACTAAAAAATTTACCTTTAAATTTCGTTTTGGTAGTATTCAAATCACTTTATACCACTAGGAGGATATATGAGAGAAAAAACCAGAATTTCTTTAGCAAAATTCCCCTAGTGGGACTCTCTCAACACTTTTAATACGTTCCATCAAAAGAATTTTCTGGGCTATAATAATTGCTAATCTTTTCTGTTCCACCCTTATTTTGTTTCAAAAAGAATGTTATCAGTCTTTTTACACGAAAATAATTTTATTTTGACGTAGTTCTATAGCCACAAAATGTTCTATATGGCACGTTAACATTTAATAAGATATTCTTCTTTCTTTCTTAAACAAAATCTATTTCAAGTCAAACTCCACCACCTAAATGTCACGATTCAAGCATACCGTATGTATTGTTCGCTGGGTCAATAGACGTCACATGATTATCTCTCGAGCTACGCCATCATCGAGTTTACAAAAGCGCACACCATATGAACTTATGATATGATTTATAAAACTATTCACTTTCCTCTCTCTTTCCAATCTGAAAATTCGCCTAAGATATTATATGCACCTCTTTTTCAGAAGCTTCCCAACTTAGAAGCTTGCTAGTCCTTCTCTATGACCATCCTCATTAGTCCGCCTTACGTCATGGGCGTCAGAATAAATTGGAATGGAGGAGGAAGTATCTTATATTAACTTTCATATGTTATAGCTGACTTAGTAACCTGGCATTGTGTGAAAAAAAAAAATTGTTTAGCTAGTATGTAAAACTTAAATCCTGTATACACACTATATATACTAAAAACTTACTCGCATCCCATGTTTATAAATATACCAATATGGATACATGACATGTAAAAGAGAGTGCAAATTAGACTCACAGGTGAGAGAGAGCACATTCTCACACGCGTAAAACTCATAATTAATTTATTTATTTCTCTTAATCCACTATATGGATAACAAAAATGTCCTTGCCTTTTGCCAATGTTGTCTATAAATACATTGGTCCCTCACTTCATTTCCTTAGGAAAAACACAAGTAGTTCCTCTTAAGTGTTCTCCTCCTTTTTCCCTTTGAGTTCTTCTCTTAATTCTCCAAACATCATTAACAAAAGTGAAATTATGGAAAATAAAGGAGGATGTTTAAGCAGTTTCTTCCAAAGTGCAAAGCCTTACATAGCAATGATCTCTTTGCAATTTGGTTATGCTGGGATGAATGTTATAACCAAAGTTTCCCTTAATGGAGGAATGAGTCATTATGTTTTGGTTGTTTATAGACATGCCTTTGCTACTTTAGCCATTGCTCCTTTTGCTCTTGTTCTTGAAAGGTAGTAATTAATTTTCACCAAAAAAAAAAGGTCCTTTAACTTATGTTACCATTCTTGATTATTTATTGCTTATTGTCTTTTTTTATTTGTTACAGAAAACTCAGACCAAAGATGACTTTCATGATGTTCTTGCAAATATTTGTATTGGGTCTTCTAGGGTGAGTGCCTCTCTTAACTATCAGAAAATGACTAATTTCCGACGGGTGTTCCCTCGGAATTTGGCTCGTCGGTAAAGGGTTTCGGAGGAAAAACGTTACTGACGAGCCAAATTCATATGGAAAAGTTTCCATTGGAAAATAGTGATTTTCTAGTATGATCTATCCTTCTATTCATAAAACTCAAATCTTGAATTATTTTACATGAGTTTAAGTTCCATACGCGAACGGAACAATCAATACATTTATATAATCACATCGCTTAAAATGTAATGATAGGTAATTCTCGATGATGAAGCAGGAATCATTGTAACATGGTAAAAAAAATAATGTAACTAACCTGCTATCATAATCCATAAGTTTAACTATACTGACAATATAAAAAATCTTGGATATACTCTTTCTACATATGTAAAAGATTCTAAATCTTTATATCATTTGATTCAAACAGGCCAGTGATTGATCAAAACTTCTACTATGCTGGACTTAAGTTTACATCTCCAACATTCTCATGTGCCATGAGCAACATGCTTCCTGCAATGACATTTGTCATGGCTGTCCTTTGCAGGTAAATATTATGTTAAAATATTCTGCATATTCCAATTATTCTTTTTGTGTTTTTTTCTTCAAAATTTGGTACTAACGAATAAAAATTTGAATGTAGAATGGAGAGGGTGCATATTAAAAAGTTGAGATGCCAAGCAAAGGTGATAGGTACAATTGTGACAGTGGCTGGAGCCATGTTAATGACATTGTACAAAGGACATGTTATTAATTTGGTATGGTCAAATAATGTTCACACAAATACTTCTAATGTTCCTCAAGCCAATGAAGCAACTGATAAAGATTGGTTCAAAGGTTCAATGCTTCTCATTGGAGCCACTTTTGCCTGGGCTTCTTTCTTTATACTTCAGGTTTGAAAAACACCTAAAACTCATCTCTCCTTTTTTAAGACGAGTTTAAGTTCTGTGTACTGACAATTTAAAAAATATTTGTTTGTTAATAGGCAATTACAATGAGGAAGTACACTGCTCCTCTGTCTCTAACTACACTTGTTTGCTTCATGGGAACTCTACAATCTATTGCTGTCACCTTAGTGATGGAGCACAAACCCTCTGCTTGGGCTATTGGTTTTGACATGAACCTTCTTGCTGCTGCCTATGCTGTATATTTCTTTCTTTATTCCTCAACCCTTACTTGTCAGAATGTTGAGAATATAATTAAGTACATAAAAGTGTGCTCCCCCTAGCAGGTTAGGTTCTTAGATGAATTGGCCATACACTTTAATATGTCCTGTGTTCGTGTATCACCGCCACCCTTTATTTTAAAAAAAAAAAAAAATCAAGCCCCCAAATGAAGGAACTTGTTAAGAATATAATTATGATTTGTTATTATAAAATTTCAGGGTATTGTATCATCAAGCCTTGCATACTATGTTCAAGGTCTTGTAATGGAGAAAAGAGGGCCTGTCTTTGTGACTGCTTTTAGTCCCTTGATGATGATCATTGTTGCCATCATGGGCTCTTTCATTCTTGCTGAGAAAATCTATCTTGGAGGGTAATTATCTCATACTCTCTTTATCTATTTTACATGTTTTTTTGTCCGTAATATGACACCTTTCTGTCTTTGGAAAAATTTCACTTTTAATTTTTGTCGTTTAATGGAACATTTTCTTATAGCCATAGAAATATTATTACACTTGTCAGAAATCTTTGTTTCTTTCTTAAACTATGTTAAACTGAACCTTTGTTTTGCATTTTTTTTTATTTGGATTTCAGTGTGCTTGGAGCAGTGCTAATTGTAGCAGGGCTATATTCAGTTTTATGGGGAAAATACAAGGAGTACCAAGAGAAGGAAATTGAGGGTGCAATTCTTGAACCAGTGAAGGGAGTTACAGAGAATAACCAAATGATGATGTCAGAAGACAAAGTAAATGACATAGAAATGCAAACAAGTGAGGTAGCCATTGGTGTTCCAATGTCACAGCCCCCCATGTTGTCTAAGGAAGCTCCAAAAGCTTGATTTAAGCAGAAAGAATTCAAGAGAGGAGAATAAAAGTTTATGAGGGGCAATTTTAATCTACCCTTTTATGCGTATTTTGCTGTATTCCCTTTTTATGTAATGGGAAAATAATGGAGTTGTTATGTAATTTTTCGGCGTTGTCTAATATATATTAGTTCCGGAGTATTTTATGAAAAAATTTGAGCTCGTTTTTCTGGAGAATATTGAAATTATACGGCAAGGTTTCCATTGTATGCTCTGATTCAATCAAATTCAGTTTTAAAGAAAAAAATGATAATTTGGTTAAATCATAACGCAACAAGGCAGGGTCACAAGAGCAACGAAGTTTGCTATATTCTCATGCTTCACAGTTCACACAAACCCAAGCTCGAAAGCTTGTCGAAATTCGAAATTAAAATCATACCATGTCATATGGATATAGAAAAGCCGTAAATATAAGCTCAATGAAAAGAAACTGGAAAGGCCTGAAAGTTATAACAGATGGCTTCCAAGGACGGGATCGATCCGTTATAATTCAAACCAATTAGTTTCTGTTTAATTTACTTAATGCGTCACAAGCATTGCATTATCATTTTTTTCTCTATGTTAAGGGCACAATTTAAAGAACAGTCTATTATAGTAACATAATATGCATTCACACTGATCAGACGATCATATTGATGACAAAGGGTCCTAAGAAACTCAGGAAGAAAGAAAAAAACCAAGATATTTTTATCTTTTCATTTTAGATTTGAAAGTATGTAAATATAGTTATTTCCTCTGTATTGACACAACCAAAATTGCTACTATTTGTGTGAAACAAGGAATCTAAAACAGGAGAGAGGCGTCTATAAATGAGAGTGTACCACTTGAAAATGTTCTGTCATATCTCGTGAAACTATTCAACCATGAATTTCACAAAAAAATTTAAATGATGGTGTCTTTTAATTGTGGTTGTCACTTCAAAACAGTTACTACTTACAAGCAATAGACAGATGAGAAAAACATAGCTCTTTTAGAAAATGATGGAGTTGGCCATAAAGTTATCTACATTTAAACTAGTTGCAAGTTAATAAAAGACAAGCTGATATCTGTGCAATTACGGATTTAAATGACCTTTTCACTCTAAATTCCATTTCTTTGTCTCTATATTATATTTGGTACCTCAAAACAAATGTATGCCACATTAAATGGTAAGTGGGAGTAGGCATCAAGCTTTAAGCTTTTTACACGTCACAAGAGTTAGAGCACTCCAAGAGGTGGAACTAAAATTTCAAATTAATGAATTTTGGATTTTAAAAAATAGTTTACTGGATTCTAAATAACTTATTCATACATATTAATATATATTAAGTGAATTTTTAAACACAAAAGCAGGATTAATTTTTACCAAAGCCATTGAATTCTGTCAAACTCGTAGCTATAATTCTAACTTCTCCCCAACCATTATAGGTAAGTATATGGAGAATCATGATAAATCTAATTGGTTTCTACTCAAGTTAAAATTGCTATTGAATTCTGTCAAACTCGTAACTAGAACTCTAACTTCGCCCCAGTCGTTGTGGGTAAGCATATGCATAATCACGATAAATCTAATTGTTTTCTACTCAAGTTAAAATTAAATTTATAAAGGGCTACAAAATCAATTTACTCGTCGTTATGCAGAAAAGATAAATTGCATTTAGACAGAAAAAGTAGTAATGTTGCAAGCTGGCTGGAAAGATCCCATTTCGTGTAACCTAAGAAATTCCATTCCCCAACACCAATAATTCCATGCATTTTAATAAAGAAAATTCCAGTGATATATTAATGAAGGCACTTTCACAAAGCTAAACTGGAATAGATCTTGGAGTCCAATGGACAAAAGCAACAAAATTATATCTATGTTATGGGACAACAAATCTTTGCTTATGCAACTCGAAATTCCAACAATATCCATTCACAACACTACCAAAAAAAACAAAAAAACAAAAAAAACAAAGGGTCAATTGTTTTTGTTATGTAGTTAGGTAAAATACCACCTCTTTGATTCATCAAAAGCTTTTTCTTTGTATAATACTAAAAAGAAAGTAAAAAAGAATAAGAAAAGAAGCATCCGCTTTGTTTAGATGTAACAAAATTGCTGATATATATGAAACAACCTTTTAGGTTACTCCGTATCTCAATCAGCAATAGACCTTTGATTTGTCACATCATATATATTCAAAGTGATGAATAAGGAAAAACCGCTAATTATTTGAGGTAATTAATTGTTTTCTGCTATAAATATTTATTGAAATTATGATTTAGAAAACAAACCTTTATAAGGTCGCATCATATCATGATATAAACTCTCACGTCTTCCATTTGTCCACAAATTTTTAAGATTTATGGAAATGAAATATGATTCTAATTCTTTGGATTAGTTTCAGGTTTTGAGCTCAAAGAACAAATAAAATTCTCTCACTTTGCATTAGAATCTAATCCACCTTAATTATTTTTATACACAGAAAGAAGAGAAGAGAGAAGAAAAAAAAAATTATTGATTCACTTGCACATGTTGTTGTATAAAATTTATACTTTGTTAACTGTTTGGCTGCTGAGAAGATGGTATGACAAAATACCAAACATAATATTCTCATATTCTATTTTCTACTTTTTTTAATACTATGACTTATCAGTAACTTTTTGATCAGGGTTTTTCTTTGATTCCATTAAGTTTTAAAAACTTTTCTGGATACGTGTTACTATATTTTTCTGTTTCTTATCGAATGAAATTATTTTGGCATATTTTCATGCTGCTATCAGCTTCACCTGTTGATAGATAAGCGAAAGAATATGAAACTGTCTTTCATGAAAAAGAAGTATACAAGATGGGAGGAAAAAACAGGTGAATATATGCTAATATTTGAGTATGTACTGAACACATACATTTTTAGTTATCTAATACACCTCTCTAGTTTTTTTTTTTTTAATACTATCAACTGATATCAAATTAATTTCATAATCTCCAATATAAGGTTTTGCTCAAGTATTTACAATCAAGAGCACTTGTCCTGAACATGGATGGCAAAGCTATTGGAAGAATAATTTGGTATCTCACAAATTCATGTCCAAATTCATCCTCCGCAAAATTAATGTGCCATAATACCTTACAATGAGTACTCTTTACTCATTTACCCATTAAGAGACAATTGCTAATTATAATGGAGCCTTTATTTTGTTGGTAACAGACCTTTTATTCTAACGTTAGCCTTGACATTTGCTCCAAATCTTATTAGTAGCATTTACCTTTTCATAATCATAAGTTATTTCCGACTATGTTGTATGGGGCGGAGTGTTGGCCAGTTAAGATCTCTCACGTTCAAAAGATGAAAGTTGCCGAGATGAGAATGTTGAGATGGATGTGTGGCCACACCAGGAGTGACAGGATTAGGAATGAGGATATTCGGGACAAGGTGGGAGTGGCCTCGGTGGAAGACAAGATGCGAGAAGCGAGATTGAGATGGTTTGGGCATGTGAAGAGGAGAGACATAGATGCCCCAGTGCGGAGGTATGAGAGGTTGGTCATGGATGGTTTCAGACGAGGTAGGGGTAGGCCGGAGAAGTATTGGGGAGAGGTAATTAGACACGACATGGCCCAGTTACAGCTTATCGAGGACATGACCTTAGATAGGAGGGTTTGGATGACCCAAATTAGGGTAGAAGGCTAGTAGATAGTCTCATTATCCTGTCTTATTAGTAGTCGCATTATCGTAGTATAATTTCTTGCGCTCTGATTTATGCTATTATCTGTTATTTTTTGTGCTTTGATTATTCTATGTTATCTGTGTCGCTTGCGTTACTTCATTTCCATATTGCTTTAAATCTCTTTGCCTTATCTGACCTCTTTTTATATTTTTATTGAGCCGAGGGTCTTTCGGAAACAGCCGTCCTACCTTGGTAGAAGTAAGGTCTGCGTACACTCTACCCTCCCCAGACCCCACGGTGTGGGATTTCACTGGGCTGTTGTTGTTGTAAGTTATGGACTGTATCCTTCTCTTTATTTACCTGACAACTTTTGGATGCTTTATCCAGGTGGTTTTTGTATGTGATCTAGCTAGTCCTTTCATTTGGAAGATAGATCTCAAGAGCCAAACATTTTTCGTTCTTCTCATTTTCTTTTGCTAGGTTTTATAATATATTTAATCTTTGTTAGATTCTGGCTCTTAGTTTTATACTAGAAGAGCTTGTTGAATTATGGAGATACACCTATACCGAGTGAAATATCCTTAAGGAAGTTACCTTTGACACACCTCAAGCTTTCAACAATTCTCTACAGTTTTCATGATCAAGTATTTTCGGTGATTTTCATAATATTTCCAACAAAAACTGCCCCATTTCAATAGTTCAAGAGCTAAATTGGCCAATTACCCCTTGTTTTGGGGAAGCCGTACTAACAGGGGTATTTGTGAGTTTTTTTTTTTTTTTGGTAACTATTTATATTCATTACCAAGTGTAACTGTACAGCACAAATAGAATTTCAAACCTGGCTAACAGACATGTCCTATTGCCAGTTTTTCAACCACATTCACCCTACTTACCAACTCCTTAGTCTTCTCTACTTACCTACTACATAATGCACAGGGCTCATCATACCTACTATCACCTAATCACCTATGGATAGTGATTCATTGAAAAAAATTTTACCATGGGAGAGGCATATGTATGACATGGTGTGTGAGGGACTATTTAATTGAATTATAATGCGAGGCCTACCACTTTATCCTCTCATCCTCGTTCTTTTTCGTCCTCTTCAATTTCTATCTCCTCTTTTCCTCTTTTTTCTCATTTTCTGTTTTCATTAATTTTTAAACCCTTTTCCTTTCTCATTTTCTGTTTTTCATTAATTCTAAAATCAATTCTATTATACACAGATCAAAATTCTTTAAGATATTCTTCCGTTTCATTATCCAATTTTTCAATTTCTTCTTAATAATTCAGTTAAACTCCGAACTACCTTAAAAGAAAATATTTGGCCTTAAAAAAAGTTTTAAATTAAAAAACTGATAACTAAAGATGAAATTTAGGATACTTCGAAAAGTTTTTTTTTTTAATTAAAAACCACACAGCATGGAGTTGTTGGTGCTTTACATAAGTAGACCCTGAATCTAGAGCTGTGCAAAAACTGGTTAACCGATAAACTGGACCAACAAAGTGTTTAAACATAACTGGTTTGGCCTCCCGCATCTTCACAAAGATATATCACTGAATATATACTAAAAAAAAAAAGAAGCACAATAAATTTTCCAAGGTGGTAGCGTGGCATGTGAAGAGAAAATGAAAGGTCACTAGTGAAAAGAGTAAAAATGTAGGACCCACTGTGCACTTGTCAATTAATAGACACCCTCACACAAATATGACATGGCATACCTCACACATAGTAAAACTTTTCGTGATTCATTGCTTCTATCCTACTTCTCAGCTTCACATCATGGTATCATCTATAACATGCTTCCTGTATTATCACCTTGACTATAGATTCGGCTGGTCTGAATTTTTGTTGTATTTTTGAGCTATTTGGATAGATAGAGGGCATTTTTAAGCCAAAAACGTAAGGACGAGAATATTTTTGAGCCAAAAACATCATGACAAGAACATTTTTGAGCAAAAAATGTAACGGAGGATAAAATTAACTTGTTGAAGGTTAGTGTCATCACTGATCTCTCCATTAATTTCCATTTCTTTCTTGTATATCATTAGTTCATTACCTCCTTTTCTTCAGCACGTGTCATTCAATCTAATTTCTAATTAATTAAATGATGCATTAAAAACAAAATCAAGACATCATCTCAAGATTTTGAATGTTGTTAGAGAGACGTGAGACGTCTTTTATTTGTAGTTTTACAAAAGGGTTACTTCTATATTCGGGGATGTCCATTTGTTTGCAAAAATCTCGCAAAAAGACAAAACTACGTTTATTGTGGTGGGAAAAGGTTTTGAAAAAGAAAAGATTTTAATTTGCTAAATAAATTGCGTTTTGTCAAATTTCAAAAGGCAAGTGGATAGTGCTGGTAGGTTAAGATATTTTCGACATTTTTTTTTGACGCCAAAAATACTAAACTGAGATGCTACTTGATTTAATTTTGAATGGGACTTCTCTCCACTTAACAAGAAATCATGCAAGTGTTATGCTTAATACATCTATTATAAGTGAATGGTGAATTAGCTAGAAAAGGAGAAAGGACCGACAACATAGGCGAATTTCGGATTTAAATTTAATTAAGAGGCTCAATTTTTAAGATGCTTATTTGTTAATGCAACATAAAGCGCACAATAAAATGCATATACATGGCTCATATTATCTTTCTTTTTTTAGATTTTGTGTATCTCTTAAAAATGATATACGTCTATAATAGTCTTGATCGTAACAATATTTTTCTAAACTACGTATTCTTCATCTCTTATACGTCTCACTTAATTAATACTCCACCAATTGAAATAGTAATAGTAAGTTTCTCTTAAAGATCATAAATTTTTAGGGAAAGGTTTAAAACGAATTCAGTTTGTCAAAATGGTAATATTTACTATTTAGGGTCGAATGCAGTATTGGGAAATTGGTACATGTGATATGTTTTGTGGGTTGGAAATGTTAAGTAAGTATATCTCCAGCATATTCCAATTCCATCACTACATAACTATAGCAAACATATCTCTTCTCTTTTATTGCAATCCCAAAACTTTTCCATCTTCAAACTACATTCTTAGTATAAAAATACGAATATCGAGAAAAGCCTTGCTACTAGATCCCTGGTAAATTGGTTAGACATAAGGGCACTAGGCTAGAACTTATTCTCTTATCTTCTATATTTAGTTAGTAAAAATTGGATAGAGTTCCATTCTGTATGAGCTTTTTGCAGAAACTAGCTCAGTGACTGGCAGCTAAAAGAATCCTCGTCAATGTCGATAATGCTAACTTTTGCCCAATGCATAATACATAAACAGATTCTCAAATGTGGCTTCAGCTGGCAAGTACGTCCTCTAATTTTTGGGGTACACAAGTAGGCACTTCAATATGTGTAAAATTGAACACATAAACATAAATGCTGATGTGGCACTGACGTGACATGTAAAGTTGGAGGTATCTAGATGATCATTTTGTAAGTTGTGGTGTTCAACTGACAAAGTGGAGAGAAGTTGAGGTGCGTGCACACCCAAAGTTGGAGGACATACTTGTCAGCTGAGGCCAAGTTTGAGAGCTTGTTTATGTATTACGTCTTTGCCCTATAATGTTTACTCTGTCCGTTCCACTTTATTTGTCATAATTTTATTCAGCACAAAATTTAAGAAACTAAAAAAAAAACTTGTGGCCTTATTTATTTCATAAAATTCATATCGCTATAAATTTTTTGAAATTTGTGATAATAAACATGCAGTAACATTTATATTGTCCACAGCACTACTTCTAAATATATATATATTGATTAATCTAGTGTAAGTCACTAAGATTGAGATTGGTGGGCACATATGACAATGCAACACTGATTCTCCACATAAATTTGCTTTGTCATGAATCATGATGTACTTTGATTTGTACCCATTTTGCCTATTAGTCTTGAAAGTGTGTTTGTCCTATTGTGAGAAACACTTAATCAGCCCCAGAATCATGATTAGATTACCTACCACTAGCTTTTAATTAGTATTTCAGCGCATTATTTGCCTAATACTGGTGGTAATTACTATTGTGACTAGTCACTATCAACACTTTAGTGTACTTGCTTTTTCTCCAGGTCTTGACAAATAGGTAAAATAGCACTTTTTATTTTGTTTTTATGGAATATTTAAGATAGATTTTATCCTCTTTGGGGAGCCTGGTTTTAAGGAAACAACATCATAGCATATCAACTTATTATGGTTAAGTGACTTCAACTAAAAAAAAATCAATTAATCATGATTAAGTGATATAAATTTATGTATAAACACGTCTCAAATAAGTGCATATTTAAATTCCGGTAAAAACTTACCTGCACTCGATGTTCACATCAAGCCAATAGATATATGACATGTATTTGTACATACACCTTTGACACTTCACCATGGTTAACTAACATGCATTCTCATCTCAGTAAATCACTTAACTATAATAAATTAATACAGTTTGATGTAAACATTCAATACGAGTAAGTATTTAGCTTTTTACCCCTTTTGAATTTCTACGTTATTTATACAAAGCTGGGACATTAAAATATTAATTATTAATTAATGATAATAAACTACTTTCTCTCTTCAAGAATTATGGGAAGGACGGAAAATAACAGTAAAAAAGAAGTAAAAAAGAAAAGAGTGGACATCAGCAGTCAGCAGGGACAGAAGAATCCATTTTCATAATGGTTTTGATCAAAAAGCTTAAGGATAAAAATAATACGTACCATATAATTACTGTGATGATGTCAATTTAAATAGTAGAAGTAATCAAGAAAATCATGCAAATAATTTGTAGTGGATGTACTACGTACTGTGTCGAAAAATTGTGTGTCCTTCATCAACCTGAATAGTTCAAACATTTTAGATATTTTGTCCAGAAATAATAATTTGTTATTTGAATTTCGACAATTCAACGCACTGTTTAATATTCAAATCTATTTCAAATGATTTCAAATTTAAAATTCAGGTTCCAAATATTTTAAAAAACAAATATAATCATCAATTTATCAAAACAACTAAAAAAATCTAATAAACACATTTTACAAAATGATGATTTGCCAATGTTTTTAAGTTGTTGCAACAACACTCACTTTTCATAGAGGGAGGAGATAAGCATATTTAGTCTAATGTTATGTCAAATTGGGTACTGGTTAAATAACTTTTAAAAATTGGATACACGATAAATAGCAGTGTTCAAATAGGGTATCCCATGAAAATTTTCAGGAAATTACACCTAATGACCTTAGAAATGGGTGGTCTTGAACTTTTGGCCCCCGATTATCTCATGGACAAACCTTCAAAATCAAAAGTCAAAACTTGTTAAACTTGGAGTTATATTCATGGGACAAGCGAGGTCAAAAGTTCAAAACCACTCACCTTCAAGGGCTTTCTTATAAATCATCCGAAATTTGTATTATAATCGCACGTGCAAAGCGACTAATAAATTGCAAATTGTGGTCCTTTTTTGCTGGACCGGATGGCCAGGTTCTTGGGCTTGCGCAGTCCAAATTAGGGAAAAGGACACAAATGGCCGCTGGGCCATAAATAATCCCATGCGCTGACCCATCTATTCCCAAACCCAAAAATTAGCCCATAAACTATACCCATCTGGTAGCCAAATCTGTAGCAAGCCTTTTGTGGCGACTTTTTAAAAGCCGCCACTAAAGGCTGGGTGGTCCAATAGCCCCATCGCTTTTTTTTCTTTTTTTTTTTTAAAAAAAAAAGTCAGACTTTTTGTGGCGACTTTTAGGACTGCTATAGAAAAATAAGGCTTTTTAGTAGCAATTAAAAAAGTCACCTCTAAAGGTTAAATATCCCAAAGCATGTATAATATGTGTATATTTAATAAGAAATATCCCAAAAAACTCTGAGGCGATTTTTGTATATAATATGTATCGTTTGTGTATAAAAATTTGTATCAGTACCTATCTGTCACGACCCAAACCGATGAGCCGTGACGGGAGTCTGACCTCTAGCGACCAAACACCCCTAAACACTTATCTGAAACATACTGAACATCAATAGCCCATAAACGGCACACACTAATCTCATAAAGAGGAAACATCCGAACTCTGTACAATTTGCATATATATATATATATATACATAACATGCGGAAGAACAGTGCAAGCCAGCTAGGCTGCTATATATACTGTACACAAAAGAATATAAGCCGACAAGGTTATATCGTCTGACTACTACATACAACTGTCTACAGACCTCTACTGGAATAAAGCTGTAGAAAGGACGGGACAGGGCCCCGTCGTACCCATCTATATACCTCTCAAAATAATGGCCTACCAAAATAGACTGCAACTCCAGATCGAATGGAGTGCACTGATCGCTGCTGGATAAGGGTCCTACTAAGTTGGACCACCTTCCTGTCTACCTATATCTGCGGGCATGAACGCAGCCTCCCGAGCAACGGGGAGTCAGTACGGATAACGTACTGAATATGTAAGGCATAAAGACAACATGTATATATGTATAGAAATCATGAATAAAATCTGAACTCATAAGCTGGAATGACTATCTGCATGAATCTGTATGAACTAGTATCTATCTGCCTCTGACAAAATCTGTATGTCGGAAAACATGGGCATACATATATCTAGGAGGTACACACCTCATTGTCACATCACAGGCCACACCTTCACCCCCTGTCAAGCGTGCCTTTCTCATGTATATACTCTAACATCATAAGTCACTCCTGGACCACTCATAGGCCACACCTTCACCCTCTATCAAGTGTTCCTTTCACATATATGACGTAATATCATAGGTCACACCTCCACCCCTGTCAAGTGCGCCTTTCACTCATACCCCTGAGAACTGGAAGTGAATGTGTAGTACAAGTAAAACTGAACGACAAGATTCTCAAATAATAAAATGATAGTTTGCCTCTCATGGGCCTTACTGAACTCATACTACTAGGACAGGAAATCATAACATCTGTATATGGGGAAAATACCATAGCCGGGGTACGGGGACATCAAAATTGTATTTCTCTTAGTACTTATAAGAATAGAGTAATATGGAAACTCTCTTACTCGTTTATCGGTTCATACATGGGATCATGCCAAAAAAAAAAAAAAAAAACCTTAACATACTTTGACGTATATCAAATCGCCCAACTTCTACTTCTTGAACTTGTAAATCTACAATTAAGATAACATACTCCTTAATTAGGCTATTCACCTTACTCACTAATCATCATAATTACAAAAGAGCTTAACAATTATGGACAACATATCCCTTGAAAACGTAGAAAACCCTCAACTCCTAATTCCATCCAATCTCAACTATAATATCAAGGATAACATTAATGGAAACACTCTCATATCAAGATATACCCAAACATATCCCTCGATCATCTCTTGACATAACCCCAAAAGCACTATTTAACCTTTCATTGACTTATCACTTTCATAGCTATCTTCTCTTCACATGAACCACCAAAACTCTTAGTAACTAACTTAAATACAAGGGTAGAAATCATTTACATACCTTGAGGGGTCAAGAATCCCAAGAATCACTTTAACTTCAGCTTCCTAAGCTTCCCATTCTTGGAAACCCTAGAACAAACCTTCTTCTTCACAAGCTCGGGTTTACGAGGTCCGGGTCTTGTCAAATCTTCACTACTATGCCATAAATGTTGGGAGAGCAAAATACTAGGGTTTTCTGATCTGGGAATGAGAGAAATAAGACATAAAGTCGTGGACCACGTATTTATACTCGGAGAATTAAATGTTTCAGTGGTCCGGTTCGATGAGCGGGTCGACGACCCGTCGACGTGCTCGTCGACCTGCGCCTACAGAAAGCAGGGCTGCAGAACCCTGTCGACGCCGCACAACGACGGTCCGTCGACAGGTTCGACGACCGGTCGATCTTGACTGGTGTCTACAGGCTTTTCCAATTCGGTTCAGATCGCGTCGATTCGATTCGTTCAACTTCTAACCCCGTAGCTCACCAGGAATTCCTGCTGATACCATTGCACATGGGGTAGGACACTTTCTTTCTCCAAAACTCCGGCTCGGGTCTCCGTTCCCTAGGCATACCTCACTAGGAAATCATAAGTTCTACCACTACGAAAACAAGTGGTGTAACAATATCTATAATGTATAGAAACTGTATAAAATATGAACACTAAAGTATGTATCATTTTTGTGTATAATATGTATATTTGTGTGTATAATGTGTATTATAGAATAGAAAGTTGTATTATTTTTGCATATAATATGTATCATTTTTGTATTGAAAGTGTATATATAATTCCAGCATGTGTACATAAACTATATCAGTCTTGTATAAAGAGTGCATCATACGTATAAAAAATGTATCATAGAAACCGTATCATTGTGGTATATAATATGTATCACTATTGTATATGTTAAAAATAAATATCATATCATTATTGTATAATATGTGTATAATAAATGTATAATTAACATCTAATAAATGTATAATAAATGTAAGATTAATTCCAGCATATGTATATAAAATGTATAATTCTTGTATATAAAGTGTATATATAATTCCAACATATGTATATATGCTGTAGCAGCCCTTTAGTGGCGACTTAGTCGCCACAAAAAGTCTTTTTTTTTTTTAGCGCTGGGCTGTTGGGCCAGCCAGCCTTGGCATTATTTTGGGCCGACCGGCCATTTTTTGGCATTAATTTGGGCCGATCGGACACCTAGTGGGATTAAGCCCAAACAGTGGTTAAATGTGGTATTAGTTTGGTTGAGTGGACACACAGTGTCCTTTTCCCTCCAAATTATCTGTTATGCTAGCCAATCGAAGATTCTATGTTAGAAGAAATTGCACAGTTTGTCCTTCAAATGGATTGGTCTTTAATTTTTTGGCCAGTTTGCACGATTGTTCTCCTTTGGGGATGGTCTTTAATTTTTGTCGCTCAAATTTCTGGTCTTTAATTTTTGTCCTTCACCTAAAATACTCTGAGATTTTACGTTTGAACTCCGGCTTAGTCATAAAAAATAAAAATAAAAATTCGCAAGGCAAGGCTTCACGAAAAGTTTGTCTTATGCGGCAAACTTTGCCTTAAGGCATGACTAAAAGTCTGCCGGATACAGCAAACTTTGCCTTATAAGGCAGACTTTTAGTTATGTCTTAAGGCAACATCTGTCGCATAAGGCAGACTTTAGTTATGCCTTAAGGTAAACTCTGCCGCAGAAGGCAGACTTGATTGCAAAGCCTTGCGTTGCGGTTCTTTTTTTTTTTTTTTGTTTACTGGGCGGTGGTTTGAACCTAGAACCTCAGGATATTTTCGGCCACCTTTTTAAGCGAAGGACAAAAATTAAAGACTAGACCAGTGCCTTTGAAGGGCAATCCACTTAGAAAATTATAATTTTTTTCCGTCAAAATTGAACTTATGCTTAGCGGATCATAATTTCTTTAAGGGCACGGGGCATAACTTGTGGGATATTATGATGCGAAAATATAAACTTATGGCTCGAAAAAAAAAAATTGCCTTGAGGGACAAAATTTAAAGACCAGCATAAAAAAGAGACAAAAGTGCAAATGACTCTGTATGTTATCTCCTCCTCCTTTGTTTAGAGGTGTATCTTTTTCCGTTTCCTAAAACAAGAAAGATTATCTTGTGTATCATTTTAGTTTCTTCCCTTACATTTTGAAAAGTAACAAGGAGAAAAAAAAAATCTGGCTAATACTTCAAACAAGCCTCATTTTTGTGCTCACTGCGATACTGGGATATTTCACGAATATGAATTTCCTTATCTTGTTCAGTCTGGTGCTGATTTGCAGGATTGACCTTCGCTGGGGTGGTTTTTCATTTTTGGCCCTCAAAATGATGGTCTTTAATTTTTGCCCTTCAAGAAGAATTTTGCTGCAAATTCTGCCTTTAATGAGGCAGAACTGCCTTGCGATTTTTTTTTTTTTTTTTTTTTAACTGAGCTTGAGGTTTGAACCCACAACTTCAGAGTATTAAGCGAAGGACAAAATTTAAAGACCACCTATTTGAAGGACAAAAATTAAAGACCACCCCAGATGAAGGATAATCCGCGGGAAAAAAAAGGTTGCTATTGGGCCAAAGCCCAATTAAAAGATATGGGTCGAGCTCAGGCGTCTAGCACCAACACGGGTGATTTGCAAAATAGGACCAATTAATGCTCGTTGTTCAACTTGTTTTCCTTGTGCAAAGATGGCCTCGGCGGTATACAGCCAAAAGAGTAAAAAAAAATCATGTGTCAAAAAGTTATGACCGACGAGTCATCACTTTAGTACGATCTACATTTTTCTAAGTTCAATCTTGTTCAAACTTTTATATGTCTTGGCGGATTGATGAAACATTTTTGTATTCTATTGTTCACAAGTAATGATGGGCGCGTCATAATTTTAGTGCAATCTTCATTCTCTTACCTTGTTAAATTGTTACAACGAGTCTAGGTGGATTGGAAAAATGTTTCAGTTTGTAGCGTCGATGTCTGCACAAGTTATTTAAAGAGGGACAAAACTTAAATAGCGGTCCACGAATTGTGGAAAAGAAAAAAGAAAAAAAGATCCTAACTGAAAGAACTTTTAAAAATGTGGGAAACTTAACGGCTTATCTTCAATTTGTAGTTCTCCTCCTTTGTCTACTACAACATAACTTATCTTCTTTTCACTAAAGAAAAAAAAAATGGAGGCTTTTAGTTCTGAGCAAAGTAACAAAGTGAATTTTGAAACTGAAATTCAAGAATTACCTGAGAGAGTAATTGGGAAAGAAGGGTTGAGAAAAAAGATTCTGCAAAAGGGTAATTCTTGGAAGACACCATTACCTGGTGATGAAATACAAGGTACGATTTTTTATTATGTCATGATTAGTTAATTACTTTTTTCTTAAGTTTTTGTTTATTATTTCCATAGCTAGTTAAAAAATGCTGACTGTTTTGTTGGTGTTTTTGGATTATTTAGTTCATTACAGAGTGAAACTTCAAGATGGAGAATTTTTTGATTCAAGCTATGATAGAGGGAAGCCTTTTACATTCAAGCTAGGACAAGGTAATATTTTGGTTTCTTTTACATTATTATTCAAAATACTGGTTTCTTATATTTTTGTTAATGACTAATAGAATAGACTTCAAAAACATTGTTCGCTTTGGAGCCCATCTAATATCGTGCTGGAAAACTCCACTATGGTGTAAAACGCTCTTATCATAGGCGACTTGAACCCGAGAGCTCTAGTTAAGGATGAAGCGTAATTACCACCCTCATCATTTGGTTGATAAGTGTATCATTAAATCTAGAGAACAGGACAGACAGTTAGTTGGAGTCGATTGTATTACAACCTATAGATACAACTTAAAATTTGTCTTCACTTCATATTTTCTCAATTCTGAAAAATTTCACATCATTAGACTGCTTAAAATTATATTAATTGGAGATTTAGAAAGCACATGACCATTGATACTGAATTTCAATATTGACATGGTAATATAATTTCACATGTAATCCAAATTCAATTTTCTAAACAGTGATGCTATGTTGCTCAGACTCTTTAAAAATGTTGTCGGATGTGTATCGGATCCTCCAAAAGTAGTGCATTTTTGTTGGATCCAACATGGTGCAACAACATTTTGGAAAGTCCGAGCAACATAGCAGGGATATAGCCGTAGCTAAATCAGTTAATACATAGTTGAGTTTGTTTTGTGTTCTGCATCACACCATTGTTTATACAAATAATAGAAATTTAATGACATTAAGGGAATTTCATTGTTCATTATTGAATTCCAGGTGAAGTTATTAAAGGATGGGATGAAGGAATTGCAACTATGAAAAAGAGTGAAAGAGCAATATTCACAATCCCACCAAATTTGGCTTATGGAGAAACTGGTTCTCCCCGACTTATTCCTCCCAATTCAACACTTATTTTTGAAATAGAATTGGTCTCTTGGAATTCAGTTAGAGATATCACTGGAGATGGAGGAATATTGAAGAAAATAATTAAGGAAGGTGAAGGGTGGGCTACACCTAGAGATGTGGATGAAGTACTAGGTAATGTCTTTATATTATTTCAGAAATTTTCGCAGGTTGTCCTTTTTTTGGGATAGTTATTTAGTAAATGACTCTTTTTATTTCTCGTGCAACCTATGGAACTTTTAGACCACGGTCTAAGATCTCTTTGAGCATATTGAAAATCTTATAAGAAAACGTTAGACTACTGTCTAAAATTTTATAAGTTATTGCAAATGTTAGACGACGGTCTAATATCACATCTTGTTTTATTGAATAGTGAAGTATGTAGCAAGCTCTGCAAATGGAAAAACTCTGTCAAAATCTGATGATGGTGTTGAGTTTTCTTTATTGGAAGGTAAATACTTTTCTTAGAATTATGTTTTTACATTATAAGACTTGTGTTGCTCGGACTTTTCAAGAATATCATCGGTTTTGTGTCCTATTCTCTAAAAGCTATACATTTTTGGACCCGACACAGGCTCGACACTATTTTTGAAGTGGCCGAGCAACGTAGTCTAAGATGCAAGTGTTACTAATAGAATTTGCACCTTTATTAGGTTACCTATATCCAGCCATGACGAAATCCTTAAAGACAATGAGAAAAGGAGAAATAGCTGAGTTAACAGTGAAGCCAGCTTGTAAGTTTGATAAACACAACAAGAAGTTATTACTCATAAGCAAAAAAGAAAGATAATTAAGTTGTGTTTCATCAATTTGAAGATTATTTGGATGATGTTGGAATTGGAAAATTGCAACCAAATTTGAATTTGACAATTCATCTTGAGCTGATTTCATGGGAAAGTGTTGTTGATGTTACTGGAGATAAGAAGGTTCTTAAGAAGTCAATTAAGGCTGGTGAAGGCTATGATCATCCTAATGAAGGATCCCTTGCAAAAGGTAATAAATTTTCGCAAATTAATTTTGTTTGTTCAATACATTTATACATATAATCAAGAAGATTGAAGTTCGGGAATTTTATGTTCTCGACTTAGTGGTCTATATTGGAAAGCTACAAGATGGGAGTGTATTTGAAAGAAAAGGATCAGATGAACAACCCTTTGAATATGTATGTTTAGAAGGTAAACTTTTCTTCTGTCTTCTTTGTCTTTTTTCTTTTTAGTATAACGATGATGTTCACACCAACTAGCACGCAGGCAGTAGAGGAGCTAAGGGGCACAAGGGGTTCATGCGAATCCCATTCGTGAAAATCCTAGCCCCACCACTGCATGCGGACACCTTGAAACAAAGAAGGTGCTAGTGTATATTTTGGACTAACCACCTGTTATCCGGAACTTAATGCCCCGACTAATTCACATTCGCGCTGCGTATGGCCCATAGGGGGAAGCCCTCCTTGCCAAGAGTTTCTCTATTCCCAAGATTCAAACTCAAGATCTCCGGTTAAGGATGAGGGATCCCATCCATTTCACCAGATCTCTTAGTAGTACAAGTAGTGAATGATTTTAACTTGAAAAATCAATTTTCTCACTCAAATAAAAAATTGTGTCTCATGCATAGATTAGAAAAGAAAGTTACAACAAGTTTTACAATGCTATAGTCAGATAATCTTGTTATGTTGATCACTGCAGGGCAATTAAATGAAAGTTTAGATAGAGCTATCATGACTATGAGAAAAGAAGAAGAAGCAATAGTGACAATCAGCTCGGAATCTGTGTTTTATGAGATCAAATTGGTTGATTTCGACAAGGTTTTTTCCTCAAACATGGAATTACAGTAATCAATAGAATCCTTCTATTTTCAGAGTGATCAAATTAAATTTTCCTGTTCAATAACTATTTTCATGATTCATACAGGATAAACCATTTTGGGAAATGGACACAAAAGAGAAACTTGAAGCATGTGAAAAAATTAAGAATGAAGGAAATGTACTATTCAAAGATGGCAAGTTTCAATGTGCCTCAAGGAAGTATGAGAAGGAATGTAACAGTTTTTCATCCTTGAATGTTCAAATTAGTTGTGCATCCTTGAATGTTCTGTAAGCTGAAGTGTATGTATTGTGAATTCCAGGCCTCGAAATTCATCCAATTCGATCACTCGTTCAACGAAGATGAGAAGTGTCGAGCACATACTTTGCGATTATCGTGTTATTTGAACAATGCTGCTTGCAAGTTGAAGATGGGAGAGCATCAAGAAGCCTCAAAACTATGTAGCAAGGTTTATTATTTGCCCTGTTTCCTTTTCAATTTTAAGTCAGGCTTATGATTAAGGCTATTAAATATCTTTCTTAAAACGGTATTTTAAAAGACAAATTATATGCTATTGAAAGGAGATTTTTGGTCTCAACAGGTTATAGAGTATGAGCCTTGCAATGTCAAAGCTCTATTCAGAAGGGCTCAAGCATACATAAGAATCAATGAACTTGAAAAGGCTGAAATTGATATTAGGAAAGCTCTTGAAGTTGATCTAAACAACAGGTATATGCCTGCCACCTATGTTACGTTGCTCGAACTCTTTAAAAATCTAGTTGGTGCCTGTTGGATCCTCCAAAACTAGTGCATTTTTGAAGGATCCGACATGGGTGAAACAACATTTTTGGAGTCTGAGCAACATAGCCTATATATATTGCATTTTCGTGTGATATTATCTTATTGTGTTCTAAAAATTTAGCAATTGATTTGACCAGAGATGTGAAAGTCATGTACAAGGAGCTGAAGAATAAGCAGAAGCAATATGCAAAACATGAAGTTGAAATTTTTAGCACTATGCTATCAAGGTTGGCCTAGGACTTTCAGTTGAAAATCTGTAAAAGATAGAAGCCTTAAATATTTTTTGTGTTAATAGAATCTTAAAACATGATGCAAAATCTTGAAAATGTTATATGAAGAATTCAATAATTCACATTGCATTTGCTGCAAGTTTGAAGTTTGTAAAAAAGTTTTATATTGTGTTTCTTGTTGAAGCCAGAGTAGTTCAAAATCATCAGCACTTTTATACAGTGGCGTTGCCACTAGAGCAAAGAAAATTATCGTTTGTATATAGGTAAAAAATTACTTTATAAATACTCTTAGCGAAATTTCTTGCTTTGGCATAACAGGTGATATCAAATACAGTTGTTTTTTTCAAGTCGTAACATTGAAGTATCTAAGAACACTGAGTTTTTCAATAACTTATTGCTCGTGAGTATTTACTCGTAAAATTAAATGCTGAATTAATTCTTCTGCAGGGATTATGGATCTGATAATTAATTGTTCATTTATTCCTACTATCTAATTTAAGCGCGAACTGCCTTTACATAGGACAGAGTATATTTAATTCTTTAATTTACAAACTAAGTTAGAAACTTTACAATTTCCCAAGTACTGTCACGGTGTCACCCATATGAAGCAAATGTGATGACCTTCCAAGTCATCTTGCCACATAAGCACATATTTTAGACATATGGATGCTTACATGGCAAAGATGCTAGCATTTATGGAAAGATTCTAAAGCCATGAAGAGTTTTCTTGGAGAGACTCTAGATTCTTATAAAATATTTAGGAAGACTTTCTTGAGAAGCCTTAGAATATTCTAGGCATGTAGAGAATTCTAGAGAGGGGACATACTTGTAAATATAGAGGGACTTGTGTAACAATTATTATTTATTCATTAGCCCCTAGGTGAGTAGTATAAATAGAGGGGCATACATTTGTAAAAAACCATCAAGCAAAAATCAATCAACTCTTCTATAATAAAAAGCTTCCTTCTAGCAAATTTCTCTTGTCTTATTCACCTACTATTCCCTTAGTGATCTTAAGTGTAGTAATCTAGACTGACTTGGCATAGCAAGATTGTGAGCAAGTTGTGCAAGAACGTGAGCGAGTTGTCAAGTGCCGCACATGCGCTTAGTTCAAGACTAAGGACGTGACACAAAGCCCCATATTTTACGTAGGGAAAAGAACCAGAAAAAGAAAAGAGAGGCTATAAGTCCTAATTAAATTTTGACCTAAGGATCCTTGAGAGCCAAATGATATTGATTGTAGCAATAATATAATCATGCCTTTGACTGGCGGATCTAGGATATTCTCTGAGGGGATTCGAAAAAAGAATGTAGTGCCTGAGGCTTGGAACCTCAATGTGAATTTTGAATACCCTAAATCACTGAATCAACCCCTACTCTTGTGTTCAGGGTGTTCAAAATCTATTTATGTACATAAAATATATAAAAATACCTTATTTATATAGTGTAATTTTTTGCCGAGGGTGTTGAACACCCTCAATGGGCTGTAGATCCGTCCCTAGCCCCTGGTCCTGGAGACATCATGCATATTGTAGGGACCTAGATCAATTCCATAAAATAATAATCCTTCTGTCTCAAAATATTTGTCGTCCTTACTAAAAATATTTGTCTCAAAATATATGTCATTTTATTTACCCAAGATAAAATTAAGTAGCTTTTTCCCATTTTATCCTTGTATTAATTACATCAATGGGCTGATTTTTTGAGTTCACATACCACTGAGGTTTCATCATTAATGGAGTAAATATTTATTGAGGAGAGAGAACATGAAGAAATTTGTTAAGAGGGTAAAATAGTCAAAATGTTACCTTTATAAATGCTTTCTTAATAGGTGTATAAATGAAAAATGCGATAAATATTTTGAGACGAAGAGAGTAATAATTAATGCATGTTGTAGAATTTTCTTTATTTACATGATTGCCAATGGGCTGTTTTTCGACCCGAGGATCTAGAAAAAATTAGATTGAATGATCAATTTCACCCTAACAATTAAAGTTTAGCCACGGTTTTAACTGCAATTGAAAAATAGTTACTTTTAAAGCAAAAATTTAGTATCTAGATAAAAGTACCTAGAGCTCAGAAAAGTTTGAACTTATAGGAACGATTCAAGAAATTTGACATAGGTACTACTATGAATGAAATGATGTTCAAGTTTTAAAACAGGTACTATGAGTTAAATAATAATAAAATAAATAAATTTAAAATACATATCATAGTGAAATAAATAAGTCAAATAATGTAAAAAGAATTATTTTACCATAGTATCTCTTTTGAGCTCAAAGATAATGTCCTGGATATGTCAACCAACTTCTAATTAGTCAAATTAGCTAAGAATGATTTGTCTAAGTTGGTTCCTTTTTTTGTTTTTTCCTTTTAAATTTTCAGTGTAAGTATTTTTAGAATTTTCTCGTTGGAAAAGCCAGCAAATTTTCTGCATAATTAGTATGTTTTCCACAGGTTTTGATGATAGAGAAGAAGCCACTTGGGGGAAGAGTATCCAGATAATAGAGAGACCTCATTTCATATATTTAATGAATGCAATCAATTACTACTGCTGAAATTTGCTTGGCAGCATCCGTCGAGTTTATTGATTTATTCTCCCTATGGTCCAAAATAATTGCGGTTTTAAGCTTGGATACCTGCATTAAGAAATTCACTAACTTTTAAAAGTGAAGAAGGATTTTGACTAAAATATCCTTAACTGTGATATTCTTTTCTTTTTAAGTTGACATAATTATTATGGGGACATGTGAATGTGTCAAGGGCAAATCTGAGAAAGAGAACTAAATACTTTCTTAGTTTTGTAAAACTTCAATTATTTTGAACCAACTTTTAGAGGCTAAAACCTTAATTATTTGGGCCACGGGGAGTAACACTTATGACTCTCATAGGGAGAGTTCTTATTATGCATTTGAATTAATCGGGTGTGTGAGTATCCACTATTAAATAATTAAAAATAATAGAAAAAAAGTAACATGCTACTCTACATTTTTATTTTATTTTTAAACTAAGAAATCCGCAGCATGCTACTCTACATTGTTCGATCTATGCTTAATTCTTCGCTTGCACTAATGCTTATATATCAATCTTTTCAACAGTTCCCTTAATTTAAAATTTGTCGAAGGAAATATAATCATTTTATGAATTTTACTCACCATATAATCCACAAGATACGCTTGACAATTCTTCTTTTTTTTTTTTTTTTTAATTTGTGGCTTTGAAAATTGTAGACCTCACATTTTCCACTCTTACATATAATTATGCCTTGTTAATCATTCAAGTCAATGATAAAAGTCTACAAATACTCCCTCCGTTCACTTTTGCTTATCCACTTATGACTTTGCACACTATTTAAGAATTAATGAATGAAATATGTATTTTACTATAATACTCATATTAATTGGTGTATAATTATATTGAAGTTGAGAAAGTGACTTGGAATGAATAATAAATAATAAGGGTAAAACAGAAAAACAAATTATTTTTCTCTTAGGAGTACTATGGAAGAACTTGTATCGTGTAGCATCAAAGGGCCGGTGCGTAAATTTCAATATACTTTTTGACTTACATTACTTTATGTCATTGTCATGTATGAACTATAACGCATGAATAATTTAGGTAGTGTTTAATAATATGGTAAATGTTACGTTCACTGAGTAATAATATAGAATTATTATGCATTCATTGATTGATTCTTCAAAAAAAAAAATTATTATCGTGGGTAACTTTTATTCATGTATTGTTAATTAAACATAATCCCTTTTCATACTGTATCCGTCATTAAGTAACAAAATATTCTTGCATAACTTATGTGACATTAGCTATATAGAGTTTAATAAGGCCGACCAATTGTTGCATTAGATATGTATATAAGCAATGAGTTTTTTTTTTTTTTTCTACGATGAACCACATTAATTATAGGGATGTAAATTTAATTCTGAGAATATTTTTGCTAAGACGGTAATCCAACAACCACTAAAAGACAGTGCAAGTGATACTATCAGTGACAGAGTTAAGTATGGTGAATGGAGTTCAATTGAATCTGTTCCGCAGAATATTATACTGGAGTATATTATTTAGTGACATGTTAAAAAAATTCAATACTGTTCATCAAGATACCTTTTCAAATTTCTGTTTTCAGATTCGTTGGATCTAGTTCCTTTTGACTCATGTTTTTCTCGTTAGATCTAGTTCTTGTTGACTCATGTTTTTCTTTATCGTGCTTACACTGTCTTTTAATATTAACAAAATCTTACACCTAAAGTTCCCGTTTCGGTTCAATGTACATATTTAATTTTAAGAAAAAAAAATAAAACCTTAGCTTTAAGAGAAATTTATATAGAAATTCCGATTTTGTGTAAATATATAAATAGAGGTGTAAACTTCATTAACTATATTTAAAAATAATTTAATTTTATATTCTCTATTTTTTAGAGGGGTATGCAAAATCGATTTAACTGATAAACCGAATCGAAAATAATGTTGTATCTAGTTGTTGGCTGGATTTGTAATTTTTTATTGGACTATCAGTTCAGTTTCTGGTTTGAGGTTTTTAGTTAATGGTTAAACCAATAACCCAATAGGATTATATAAAATTATTAAACCAATAACCCAATAGGATTATATAAAATTATCTTTTTATTCCTAATTATATTAGTGGTTTTAGATTTTAAATACAAATCTTATTTCCTTTACTTTCGTTCTAGGACCATATTGCCGCAGGCTACATTTAAGTTCTCTCAAACTAGGGCTCTCGCCTCTTTGCCTCTCTCGACCGGAAAGAAAACAAGTTTATTTTAGCAATAATGTCTTTAAATTTGCTTTTGCTTGATATTTGTGTAGACTTTTATACATACATACATACATAATATATATGAAACAAGAAGAAGCAAAAAGAGTTAGAGCATTTTTTTATTGGTTAAATAAAAAACCGAACCGTTAAGGACCTAAACCGATAGACTGAAAATCGGTAACGAATATCTTATTGGTTTGGTTATCGATTTAGCTTGTTTACAAATTGAAAATCAATAACCCGAATTGATAATACACAAAACCGGACTGAATCGACCGATAAGCACTCTATTCTACTGTTAGCGACAAAAATTTATAATTATGATATTACTCTCAGCGTCCCAATTTAAATGTCTTACTTTCATATGTCCCAAAAAATGTACCTTATTCAATATTTAGTAAGTTAACAATTCATACATCTTACATGGCAAATTTAGATTCAAAAAAATATTGTAATACATTACACATATCTTTAATTTAGGACCACAAGATTCAAATGTCTTCTTTCAACCCTTAATCTTTATACCCAATCAAACTAGGACACTTAAATTGGGACTGAGTGAGGATGACATGTTTAATACTTCCTCTGTCCCAATTTATATGATACACTATTCTTTTTAGTCTGTTCCAAGAAGAATGATATATTTTTATATTTAAAAATAATTTAACTTAAAACTTCCTCTTTTACCCTTAATGCAATGATTTGCAGCCACACAAATATTTATAACTTATTTTAGACCACAAATTTAAAAGTCTTTTTTTATTTTTTAAATTTCGTGTTTAATCAAATTATCTCACATAAATTAGAACGGATGGAGTATGAAACAAAGTAACTTGCTTTATTGCACAAAAATTGAATTAAAAAAAAAAAATTGGTCTAAAACCAGCCACGTGATTCCGAAAACTATGTGGGGTAAGCGTATCACCAAAACTGCCAAAAGTTAAACCATTTTTCAGGCTCACTTCAATCCCAACTACCTCTTGTTTGAACTTTCTCACCTACCAATCCCCCTTTCTTTATTTTCCAAAAAAAAGAACAAGAACCAAAAAGCAGCCATTGAACTCTATAGTTATATAAATTACCTACTTCTCCAAAACACTCTCAAAAAAACCAAACCTTCAACCCATCAAATGGCTGTATTTTTCATTTTATTAATTTCCATAACCTTAATATTTCTACTTCATAAACTCTACCATAGTCTAAGATTCAAATTACCACCAGGTCCAAGACCATTACCAGTAGTTGGTAACCTCTATGATATTAAACCAGTTAGATTCCGTTGTTTTGCTGATTGGGCCAAAACATATGGCCCAATATTCTCAGTATACTTTGGTTCACAATTAAATGTGGTAGTAACAACAGCTGAATTAGCCAAAGAAGTGTTAAAAGAAAATGATCAAAATTTAGCAGATAGATTTAGGACTAGACCTGCTAATAATTTGAGTAGAAATGGTATGGATTTAATTTGGGCTGATTATGGACCTCATTATGTGAAAGTAAGAAAGCTTTGTAATCTTGAATTGTTTACTCCAAAAAGACTTGAAGCTCTTAGACCTATTAGAGAAGATGAAGTTACTGCTATGGTTGAGAATATTTTCAAGGATTGTACTAAGCCTGGTATGTGAATTTTATTTTAATTTATTTCTTGATTTTTGTTATTATATGTTCTTCCTTTTGTTCGTTATTATATACTCCTAAGAATGATTTAATTTGTTCAGGTGAGTTTATAATTTATTTATGTAATTAAGTGATTTTGTAGATCAGGGTATAGTCATATGACACATTACAAATATTCTTTTAGCTATATATCGTATTTCTGTGTAGAATATCAGTAATTAAAAAATAAAAATAAAAGAGATCTTTGTTACTTCATGGGTTTTAATGTAAGTGTCTTAGTTTAACTAGATACGAAACTTAGGAAAAACAAGAAAGACTTTTGCCTCATATGGTTATAAAATGTCCTATGAATTTTATGATCTTAAACAAGCCACGTAAATTATTGAAATTTGAAAGTTACTCAATATTGAAAGAAACATTCTTTTTTAAATAGATTGAAAAGAAAAGTAATATATTTTAAATTGAAGAAGAGGGAGTAATTAGCAATGTTGGGGAAGAGGAGGAGGTAAGTTTGCCTATAGATCTGTTCACAGTCATTTTCTTGTTGTCCTTTTATTTTTGTGACAGGTCAGCTTCCACATGGCAGACAATAAAATATAGTAATAAATTGCTTCCAACTCACAATGTTAAAAAATTCAAATAGAAAGGGTATACAAAGTTGAGGATGTAAACAAATTGGGTTAAACATACCAGTTGAATCCCACAAAGTTGGGTCTGGCCAGGGGAGAGTATACACACCTCTATCTTAGAAGGTGGAGAGGCTGTTTCCGTTAACCAAAGGGGTATAGAATAAAATTGATGGAAGAATACAATAACATACCCAGTGTAATCCCATAAGTGGGGTCTGGGGAGGGTAGGATGTACGCAGACCTTACCTTTGTCTTTGTGGATAGAGAGGTAGTTTCCGATAGACTCTTGGCTCAAAAATTGATGGAAGACTATAATTCATTTAGAGTATTAATTCTCCCAAAGATGACTTTTCTTGAAAGTAGAGCCCTATATATGGACAATAACTTTGCTTCTCAATTCTGAGCCAAACATCAAGCTTCATTTGGTTATTTTGTAGAATACTAATAAAGACTATGGTCCCAAACACAGTCCCTTTCATTCATTAATAAATTTTGACAGTGAAGTAGGTGAATCTTTCTGAAACTATGTTATACCAAATGTAGTAGTATTATTTTTCATTTAGATAACCTTATGAAGGGGAGCGTGGAGCGACATAAAGTTCTCTCTGTGTGATCCATAGATTCAAGCTGTGGAATGAGTTGTTTTATGTATGCACAAAAGCTGGCTGCCCACATTACACTCTTGGGGTGACTGGTGAGGTCCTTCCTCGGATCCTGCGAGAATGCGATGCTCGGTGGACTAGGCTACCCTATTTAGATAATTTTATAGTCTAGTGATCGTGTTTACTTGATTAAATTTCTTGAGTAAAACTCTTGAAGTATTAAATTATTGAAATTCAAATAATAGTAGTTAATGACCAACATGTAAGTCAACATGGAATGTAGCCTATTCTTGTGCTAATTATAATGCTCAATATAATCTGCAGAGAATACAGGTAAAACCCTGTTGATGAGAGAGTACTTAGGATCAGTAGCATTCAACAACATTACAAGGTTAACATTTGGAAAAAGGTTCATGAACTCAGCAGGTGAGATTGATGAACAAGGCCAAGAATTCAAAGGCATTGTGTCTAATGGCATCAAGATTGGCGGAAAACTTCCATTGGCAGAGTACGTTCCATGGCTCCGTTGGTTTTTCTCAATGGAAAATGAGGCACTCGTGAAACACTCTGCACGTAGAGATCGGTTAACACGAATTATCATGGACGAACACACTTTAGCTCGCAAGACAACCGGTAATACTAAGCAGCATTTCGTTGATGCCTTGCTTACTCTTCAGAAGCAGTATGATCTTAGTGATGACACTGTTATTGGCCTCCTCTGGGTAAGTAAAATTTGTACCTTGTACTTGTCAGTGTGTTTATCTGGTAAACTAATGTTTGGTCCTATAGAGTCTAAGAGGTTAGCTTCAATTGGTTAAAAAACTACGATTGGGGGTTGGGGCTATAACTTAGCCTCGCATAGAGATTAGAGACTATGCAAATACTTTGATATATTTTGCGATATGATATAGAATGAACCATCTTTTGAAAGTGTGTTTGTGGCATGATAATTAACGAACCATCTTTTGAAAATGTGTCTGTGACATGAAAGAGAAAAAACAATTGAAAAGTGTATATGTATATACAGAGTATGCAACATGATGCATCTGTGACATAATAAAGAACGAACCATCTTTTGAAAATGTATTTGTGACATGACAAAGGATGAGCAATTTGAAAATGTGTATATATATGTATGTCGAGTATTCAAGTACAGTAATGTGTCTATGACCTGACCAAGAACAAACCAAATTTCGATATTAGAAACTATCATCTTGTGACATTAGAAACAACTAGGTATACATGTATACATTTTCAGATTGTTCAATAACATATATTGTGTTGGCCCATGGAATTGAATTAGTTAGAATATTGATGTTGATGAGTTTTCAATCTCGTGAATTTGATTCTCATGATACTTGTCTAAGAAGAACTTTGGAAATGCATAATAGAAGTTGAGAATATAGGACTCAATGAACTGTATAGCCTTTAGTTATGCATCAATTAGTCTCATTTACATTAAATGTTAACTTGTACGTGAAATTTTGCAGGATATGATTACAGCAGGAATGGACACAACAACCATAACAGTAGAATGGGCAATGGCAGAGCTAGTTAGGAACCCAAGAGTGCAACAAAAGGCTCAAGAAGAGCTTGACAGGGTAATCGGATCCGATCGGATAATGTCAGAAACCGATTTCTCAAAACTCCCTTACCTTCAATGTGTAGCCAAAGAGGCTCTACGGTTGCACCCTCCAACTCCCCTAATGCTTCCTCACCAGGCCAGTGCCAGTGTCAAAATCGGCGGTTATGACATTCCTAAAGGGTCCATCGTGCACGTGAACGTTTGGGCTGTGGCTCGTGATCCAGCAGTGTGGAAGGACCCGTTGGAGTTTAGACCGGAGCGGTTTTTTGAGGAAGATGTTGACATGAAGGGTCATGACTATCGGTTACTGCCTTTTGGTGCAGGAAGGCGGATTTGCCCCGGTGCACAACTTGCTATCAACTTGGTCACTTCTATGTTGGGTCATTTGTTGCATCATTTTACGTGGTCCCCGCTCCCGGGGGTTAGCCCGGAGGATATCGACTTGACGGAGAGTCCCGGAACAGTTACTTACATGAAAAATCCAATTCAAGCTATTCCTACTCCAAGATTGCCTTCACACTTGTATAAACGTGTGCCGGCGGATATGTAACAATCGCCCCGGAGGATATCGACTTGACAGAGAGTCCCGGAACAGTTACTTACATGAAAAATCCAATTCAAGCTATTCCTACTCCAAGATTGCCTGCACACTTGTATAAACGTGTGCCGGTGGATATGTAACAATCTTGTTCTTTTCCTTTTTGGCTTCTTTTGTTTTCAAGTCTTGAATTCTTGAACACTTGATGAGATTGTGGGGCATTTTGCTGTAATTTAATGTTTGTTTTAAATTCATATCAGAAGCTCATGTTGTGTTTGGCTATATATTTCCATGCATTGATTAGAAGACAATGAAATGATGCTGTTTAAAGGCCAAAGTTCTCTGATAAAAAGAAAATCTGATCTCTATTCTGTCATTTCTTTATTCTAAATTTGGGTAAAAATAATATATTTCAAATCTAGTAAAACAAATGGATTGTGGTAGAATTTCGAACTTGAACCCATAATGTACCTATCCTGTTTGAAGTTCTTTGATAATGCAAGAGAAGCATATTGAAAGGTTATTTTATACTTCAGCTAGTTGGAGTTACGTGTGTTGACAGTTCTGTTATTAAATGGGATGGTAGCCTCATATACATACTACTACAACAACAACACGTTCCCAGTGAGGGTAGAATGTATGCAGACCTTATCACTACCTTGGGAGGTAGAGATGTTGTTTTCGGTAGACCCTTGACAAAATGGTAGCCTTATATGTGAAAGAAAAAAATATTTTCACATGGAAAAGAAAAAGTATTTTGGGAGTTATTATTTGAACTTTGTTTTCTCATATACCTTGCATATCAAGGATGTTATGAATTATCCAAGTACAGCAATAGTGGGGTTTGTGAATTTGGTTTCATCTAATATTCTATGGACTAGATTCTATTCCTAGCAACACATAGAAAGAGTATTTCGAGCCAAACAGGTCATTATAATTCTAACTTGGTAACTCATAAAGTAGATTCCAACAATCTGAGTTTCAAATATATTCTGATAAACATCATCTTTTGTTGAGTCATTTTGACTTCTTTCGTTTAGTTAGTTTTTTCCATCATACTAGTGACAAATTGAGCAGGTTCTCTACATTGCAATATTGATGAAACATTCACCCAAAAATTCCACAGGGTGTTCTTAAGGAGTGGCGTTTAACTTTTGTCCCCGTTTAAACAATTTGTGCAAATATAGACCCAATGGCAAAACTACTACTACTTATATACAAAGGCGGAGATAGAATTTTGAGTTTATAGGTTTTGCATTTTAAAAAGTGTAGTTTACTGGGCTCTGAATAAATTATTTATACATATTAATAAATTAATTCTTTTAACGGAATTGTAGCTCCCCTACTCATACAATAGTTTGCTTGTTTATGTCAGTGTGTGGGTGTCGTTATTAAATCTTCGAACTTGAAAGTGTATGACAAGTGTTGAATAGAAAAGAATTTAATTAAAGGTATGATCGATTGAACATACAAATTTTGTTGATACGGTAGAATTTGTAAATAATTTTACAATTATATAGATACGATGAAAATAGTACCAAATCTTGTTAGTCAGGCACAATTTATGAACAAATAACACATGTAAAATTGAAACAACAAACCTGAAATGACCCTATTTGTGCAAATCACTCCAGATTGACGGCCTGAGAGGCTAAGTTGGAGTTTTCAATAGTACTGTTTTGGTCAGGGCAATTTGCAGGATTGCCCTTTGCTGGGGTCTTTCGGAAACAGCCGTCCTACCTTAATAGGAGTAAGATCTGCGTACACTCTACCCTCCCTAGACCCCACGTTGTGGGATTTCACTGGGTTGTTGCTATTGTTGTTGTTGTTGTTGCCCTTCGCTGGGGGTCTTTCGGAAACAGCCGTCATACCTTGGTAAGAGTAAGATCTGCGTACACTCTACCTTGCCTAGACCCCACGTTGTGGGATTTCACTGGGTTGTTGTTGTTGTTGTTGCCCTTCGCTGGGGGTGGTCTTTAATTTTTGTCCCTCAAATTGATGGTCTTTAATTTTTTCCCTTCAAATTCCGCCTTAGGCAGAGGACAAAAATTAAAGACCACCAATTTGAGGGATAAAAATTAAAGGGCAATTCTGCGAATTGCCCTTCTTTTGGGGTGGTCTTTAAATTTTGCCCCTCATATTTGAAATCTTTAAATTTTGCCCTTTGGCTAAACCCCATGGGTTCCAGGTTCGAACCCCCACACAGTCAAAATTTTAAAAAAAATCGCAAGGCAGAGTTTAAATTTCGCTATGCCCCCACCGGCATACACTTGTGAAGGAATTACCAAAGTTATGCCAGACCCGGCATACTTATGCCTTATGGGCAGACTTGACATAAGTATGTCGGGTCCGGCATAGCTTTGGTAATTCCTTCACAAGTTTATGCTGGGTCCGGCATAAAAGTTTGCCCATTCAAAGTATGCCCCCACTGGCATAAACTTGTTAAGGAATTACCAAACTTATGCCGGACTCGGCATACTTATGCCTTATGGGCAGACTTGGCATAAGTATGCCAGGTCCGGCCTAACTTTGGTAATTCCTTCACACGTTTATGCCGGTGGGGGCATACTTTTAATGGGCAAACTTTTATAGTATGCCACATAAGGCGGAATTTTTCCTTAAGGCATAACTAAAAGTTTGCCTTATAAGGCAAAGTCTATACCTTAAGAAAAAGTTCTGCCTTATGGGGCATACTTTTGGTTATGCCTTAATTAAAAGTCTGCCCCATAAGGCATAGTTCCTTAAGGAAAAGTTTTGCCCCATAAGGCATAACTAAACTATGCCTTGAGGAAAAGTTATGCCCCCTCCAGCATAACTTTAGTTTTTCCTTAAGGACTTTATGTCGGATCCGGCATACACTCCCTCCAGCCCTGTCTTGCGATTTATTTATTTTTTATGCCTGAGCGGGGGTTCGAACCCAGAACCTTAGGTATTCAAGCGAAGAGCAAAATTTAAAGACCACAAATATGAGGTGTAAAATTTAAAAACCACAAATATGAGGGGTAAAATTTAAAGACCACCCCAAAAGAAGGGCAATCCGTGAAAAAAAAAATGAAAATTAAAGACCACCCCAAATGAAGGGAAATCCGCGCAAAAGAAAGTTTTGGTCAAGTGATAGGCCCATAGGTTCAATACCCTTTGAGTAGCTCAAATATTTAGTTGCTTTTTGCTCATGTGCCGATTTGACCTGTTCCACATTCTACAAATTGAAGTTTAGGATAATTGAAATATGAACTTCTTGATTTCCAAATTCCAACTCCCAATGCGTAGTTGAACAACGTGAATTGTGGGCTAGTCCATCTAACACGCCTTAGTCATAGGCTCATAGCCTAACAAAAGCGACTATAGTTTTGTCATTTTTACATATTGTTTGGTTGGAAGAAAAAGAAAATAATCTTAGGGTAATTTTCACAAAAATAATATAATATTTGGAAGAAAAAATTATCTCCGCATAATTTGTTTAATTGCCAGCATAATTTGAAGGATTGCCCTTCACTGGGGTGGTCTTTAATTTTTGTCCCTCAAATTGGTGGTCTTTAACTTGTTCTCTGCCTTTACAAATTTTGCCTTGAGGGCAAAACTTAAAGACCACCAATTTAAAAGGAAAAAAATTAAAGACCACCCAAAATGAAGGCAATCCGTGCAAAAAACGAAAATTGAACCCTATTTAACTAACTAATTGTTTGTTAGTGGTATTTAACATTCCAACATCAAGTCATTTGAGAATATGTATATTTATTTTATATGAAATAAAATAGAACGCAAAGTAAATCCTATATATATTAGCAAATATATAGGAGTAAAAACATCTAGACAAATCGCTGCAAGATTTATGCACTTAGTGCGAGAATTTAATGCTCGCATATTAGGACAACATGAACCAAATGATCTCTAGCTACTTAGCATATGACATGTGTATTCAAAGACCCGCATTTGGCCATAAAAACTATTCACCTTTTTCGGGATAATTTTTTCATTGTTTGAAGATCAGTATTTGATCATGAAAAATTTCAAATTCAACTTGAAGTTGAATTTCATATTTGAAAAACAGCTTATAACCTATTTTCTTGTATCATCTTCATAATTTTAAATAAAATGCTTTCTTCTTTCATTTGCAAAAAGTATAATAAAAAACATCTCCATCTTCAACTTCAACTTTAAAAATTTCAAATAAGATAGAAAATTATTTGATTTCTATCATCTATGGCCTACTTATACTGATTCAACATAATTCGTTATGAACACTAAGAGCGTGTTTGGCATAGGGCTCGGAGGAAATATTTACTGGTCAACCACCCTTATCTCAATACGTAATATGGACCTTTTAATTTTTTCAACTAAAACAGACACATGCAAACATATCGTTACATATTAACGACGTCAATACTAATAGTCTTAGAGACAAAATTTTATCCTACCTTTTCCAAGACTAAATGAGTTCTTAATTCGATCATGTAAAAATATAAATATATAATAGCAGCGTTTCAATTTCAAACAAAGTGGGATTGCCAGCAACTCAGCATGATCACTCAGAACTTTTTGCCGGTTGTCTTTCAAATGACCCTTTTTTATTTTTTTTTATTTTTTATTTCTCTTGCAATTTATGTACTTTTAGACAACTGTTTGAAGATCACTTTTTAACGAATCTGAGTGAGTGTTAGGCTATTCTACAATTATATAGATATTAAATGACAATCTAATATTTGATTAGTCTCCAAGGACTATATATGCACGATCATTTAAATCGGGACAACATCTGGTGACCTAAAAATAGATATTTGCATCGATCCGCCTATAAATACTCACTGATCAGATGGTTAATTTAAATTCATCTTGAATCAATATTATACAAGTAAAAATAAAGATAAAACATAACAATAAAAAGTACTAAAGCGGTGAAATGATATTTTAAATTTTCGAACCACATGGTCACCTTAAACTTAGCGTGGCACAACGGCGGAGCCAGAACATTTGATAAGGGGTTCAAGAAAAAGAGACTGGATGAAAAAGGGTTAAAAGTGTTGTTATATGGTCACCTTAAACTTAGCGTGGCACAACCAGGGGCGGAGCCAGAACATTTGATAAGGGGTTCAAGAAAAAGGGACTGGATGAAAAAGGGTTAAAAGTGTTGTTATATGGTCACCTTAAACTTAGCGTGGCACAACCAGGGGCGGAGCCAGAACATTTGAGAAGGGGTTCAAGAAAAAGAGACCGGATGAAAAAGGGTTAATAAAAGTGTTGTTATAGAGAATCGAATCCACAACCATGGGCTCAATAATAGGCATCTCAGCCGTTGAGCTGAGTTCTCCAATATGTTAAGAGGATGCAACATTAATATTTATACATGAATAAAAAAATTGACCCCTTATATATAGTGCAATTTTCCGACGAAGGGAGTTCGATTGACACCCCTTGCACCCCTATAATTCCGCCCCTGGGCACAACACAGTTTTTACAACTTTTATTACAATGTCGACTTTTGAATGGCCAAATGTATGTCATTAGATGAAAGATTTGGATCTGCGTTCTTAAGGGACCGCAGCATTAAATGACCCATTACGTGATAACGTGACAAACGTTCACCCATTAGGCCTGCGACTTTCTTGGAAAAATTATTCAACGTACGTGATAACGTGACAAACGTTCAGACTTTATTTATAATACAAAACTATAATTTCAAAAAATTACGTAACGTAATTATATTCTCGGTTTTATAGCAAATACATAGTATACGCGCGTAATTATGTGCCCTGATACAATTTTTTCACGCAATTTTAGCTTATCCAGCGCAACTGTATGCCTTGATATGGTATGCTCTAATGTAGCTGATACTCGCGATTATGCACTGATATAGCTTTGAACTTTAGCTACTATATGCTAAACAGTAACAACGTTTCATAAATACGCAAATTATAACTACGTTTCGTAATTACGCTCTAAACTATAACTATTTATGAAATTTTCTCCCTTTTTTTAATAACAAAAGTCCACCTTGCTGGTAGGGGTTAGGGATCTTTTTTTTGCACAAATTTCCCTTCAAAGGCACTGGTGTTTAATTTTTGCTAGTCGCCTAAAAATCCATGGGTTCAGGGTTCGAACCTCCGCTAAGTCAAAATTTTTTAAAAAATTCGCAAGGTAGAGTTTGTTTTATGCTTGAAGGCAAATTCTGCCTTGTGAATTCAAAGTTTGCCTTGTGATTTTTTTTAATTTTTTATTGAGCGGGGGTTCGAACCCAAAACCCCCGAAGTTTTAGGCGAAAGACAAAAATTAAAGAACAACAATTTGAGGGGGGAAAATTAAAGACCATCCCCGAATAAGTTAGCATTCAGGCATAAGGCAAACTCTACCTTGCGATTCCAAAGTCTGCCTTGCAATTTTTTTAAAATTTTTAATTAAGCGGAGATTCAAATTCGAAACTCATGAATTTTTAGGTGAAGTCCAGAAATTAAAGACCAACAATTTTAGAGACAAAAAGGCCAATCGTGCAAATTGCCCGTTATAGCCCTATTAAGCTCGCAACTTGGTTGCCCATTTACACATTGGGCCAACTTCTAAACCTCATTCTCTTCGAGTCATTAATGTCGCCATAAAGATTGAGTTCTAGAAAAGTCAACTATATCAGTTCTATTTTATTTTTTACCACGTCAGAAATGCAATTTTTTTTTTCATTGTGAAGCTTTAAATTTAATCAACAACAACAATAAGTTTCTCATAGAAGAATTTTATATCATACAAACTAACCATTTATCACAAAAAATTAAATAATATATCAACAATTATATATTATCACTGTAAGATGAATTTTGAAAAGGGATAACATCAAATTTAATATTGCAGTTATTTATTGGTGAATTCTGAATTTGGCCTTTGTGTTGTCTGACAAAGCATATTTATCATTCAATTCACTTGAATGTGTATTTTGGGTCCTTTTATGTAGGAAGTATGTTATATTTAAACTATTTTTAGAAGTATATTCCCTAGACATCACTTGTGGGATTGCACTGGGTATGTTGTTATTGTTTTTATTTTTAGAAGTATATTACGTCTAATATGGAGTAACAATACAGACTTAACATAACACATGAGTAATTAAGCGGTGAAACGATTAACAATTATGTTAAATGTGTGAATATTCATGAGCAAAGGAAGAAAAAAGTCTGCATTTCAATTAATTTAAGGTTAAGTATGTATGCTTATTCAGATATTACAATAACTAAAATGGAATTTAGCCAATAACCGAAGGATCTAAAGTATTTTACCCTTTTAATAATGAAGCTCATATAGTACATATTTTATTTATGTTCTTTTAAACACGAGAACTTATTTTTACTATTTATAGTAAGAACGCGGAGACGCCATGAGCCAGAGCTACCCAGCTTGATCACACTAGCTATCTTTACTCAAATTAGATAGTTGACCATTCAAAGGTTGAAAATTATATAAAAGCCATAAATTTGTTATGTCATGCTTATATCAAGGTGACTATATCTAGTTTGAAAGCTAACATTACTTCCAAAAATGTCCGAATACTTCTTACTTTCTCTTAATACGTCTACTACAATTATAATTATGCCACAATCCCGAGTCAATTAGAATTCAATAGATAAACTATAAATGAGCATGTCGCTCACCATTTAAGCTCATCCCAGTCCATACTACATAAATTATTTGGATCCCCTTAAACACATTGCTCTAGATTTTTTGGGTTTCTCATTTGGTGTTGCATTAGAGCTTCAACTAATTTGAATTTACGTATAAGGTCCATTAAAGAGGGAAACGCTCCCTATCAAAATTTTCCAAAATTTATACTTAAGTCCTTTAGCATCCTACCACAAATCTGAAATGTCATCATGCATCTAATGCAGCAACAAGTTAACCATAGTAGTAGCTGAATCACATTAGTCGGTTTAGTTGAATATTTTGGCTCAGAATTTATTGTAAAAATCAGTTGACTATTTCTTTCTCTGAGTTCAACAAATTAAAGATCTTTCGCATTAATAACAAGCTAGGCCTTAGCTTCAACCTATTGAAAATACTCAGTCATTCGATACGAAAGAGAATAAATGTCCAAAACAAGAGTTCGTATAACTAGAATTTGAATGCATTGTAATCTAGCTAGAAAATATCATTTAGTATAACATATATATTAACACAATTAAAATTATGTATAATAAGTGTTTTTTCCAGCTAATTTTTAGCATCTGCAGGGTAGGGTAAAAGTTTTTCTTAAAAAAATTATATTCTTACTGACTTCGGTTGAATGAAATAACGTATAATATGCAACCGTTTTCGGCGTTACCAAGGTGTTCAAATTTTAAAATCTAACAGTGGTGCTTTTAAATATTTTATATGACTCCATGAGTTAATTAAACAATCACCCTCTGTCTTTAAAAAAAAAAAAAAAGATTATTTCAGAAAAAGGAGTTGCCATTTTTGTAGATAGACAGGCATAATTATAACTGTCAAACAATTGAAGAATCCACTTGGTCATGCCGCAAGTTATGATTTATTAATTTGTCAACTGAATTTATGAATCAATGAAATGAGGCAATCCTTAGATAAGGTCAATATGCAATAATCAACAAAGAGTTTCATATATGAACTACTATTTCTCTCTTCATAAGTTGATCACAAACAGTTGGAGCTAGGTGCGCAAAGAGAGTTATCCGAATTTCATCGAACAATTACATTATACATACAAAATTAAAATAATTTTTTACATATATAATATAGTGGCGGAGCCAGGATTTTCGCTGAGGGGTTCAAAATATAAAAAGTAAACATACGAAAAAGCCTAGGGGGGGGGGGGGGGGGGGGGGGGTGTTCAACATCTACTATATATACATAAAAAATAATTTTAACCTTGTAAAAACAATATTTTTTTCCGCCGAGGGGGTTCGGATGAACACCCTCGGCCTAGTGTGGCTCCGCCACTGATATAATAGACGATGAGTTTTCTTGATTTATTCGTCTGTTTGCTTCATCATATTTTATTTTCTTATGAAAATTATGGTTGTGTCACAAATCATGACAGCCATATGAATATGATTTGATCATATGAGTTTTGATATCATTACTGGTTCTTTTACAACAATAATCAAATTCTTCAACCACATATGCTCGAAATTCAGACAAAAATGATAAAACTTCAGTTATATATGTTTGAATTTCAGATATATTATAAGTTCAGACCCCGCATATTCAAAGTTGTTCAGGGGTGACAAGATTTGTTAGTTTTTATATGACTTAAAAGGCAGTTTCCAAATTTGGTATTTCGTGTACTTCGGCCGTTTAACGATATGACTTAATGGGTTAAGAGTGAATACTCAACTGAGTCAACAGTGGCCAAAAAGATAGGATATGTGCATCAATCACTATCATTTCTTTAAGGCACAATATATAAATAAGTCCTTTAATTTGATGCGAGTTGATAACTATGATCTTAAGCTTTGCTAGTGCACAAGTAGGCACTTAAACTTGCCAAAAGTTGAACATATAAACACATATGCTGACGTGACGCTAATGTGGCAGTGACATAACACTGAACAAAATTATGTGACACGTCAGCATTTGTGTTTACATGTTTTTTTGGCAAGTTTAAATGCCTATTTGTGCACTATAAATGTTTAAGGTCATAGTTATCAGCTCGCGTCAAGTTAAAGGGCTTGTTTATGTGTTTTGCCTTTCTTTAATCAAATACTGGTTCGAATAATATTCAAAATTAGCGTGATTAAAGTCCTTTAACTGTATAAGCACTACAATTCCACAGGAAAAGTCTTTTCTTTGTTCCAGTCAATAGGAGATAGACTTGGACCCCATAGCACACGCTTTTTTTTTAATTAAAAATAATAAAAAAAAATGGGTAGCTAATCCCAATATGGAAGCAATACAATAATTAATATAATAGTCAAAGTATATTTAATTACTCGAAGAGATCACGCTGCATTTGTTTATCATACCTTGGTTAATATTTTATGATACTATGTTAAGAGGAAGTTCCAATCATATTAAAGTACATATATAGATTTCAGCACCAAAAAAAGTACTAGTACATATATAACTTGACTGAACTTTTTTAAACGGAGATCTAACAAGATCACAAACTCGAATAGTATATACTTATGGCCTACAGAATATTTTCACTACTAGTGCAATTAAGGGGGTTTATGGAAAATTATCATTCTATTTTCCAGTTTACTATATAAAACTTGTTATGCAAATTTACCCATTGTTGTAGGCTAATTTTACACAAATAGCCGGACGGATTCATTGTTTTCTTAGCCGGTATATGTAAATCATACACGGTTATGCACATATTTTACATGAATTATATTTATTAAACATCCCCTAGCTATTTACCACGATCTGTGTACCTACGTATAGAAAGCCTCCCATAAGTGAGATTGTAATATATAGGTTAAGTTACTTGTTACAATAAACAAACCTGATGTGATAGCATAAATTTTGTTTACACAAAGCGTGTATATATCTTAATCTAAAAAGAAATCCAGTAAACTACGACTTTTTCTTCTTAGAGGGAATGAAAAAATAGTATTTAAAGGGGCCATAACCTGTCTTATTTCATCACACAAACATTAATTTTCATAATGGCTCTTCCTTTAGCACTCTCCATATCTATATTTCTCATATTCTTATGTTACAAACTCTACCACCGGCTCACGGCCAAGCTGCCGCCAGGGCCATGGCCGTGGCCGGTAATCGGAAACCTCTTCGACATATCGCCGGTGAGGTTCCGGTTCTTTGCTGAATGGGCCCAAATTTATGGGCCCATCTTTTCCTTTTACGTCGGGTCACAGCTAAATGTGTTGGTGAATAATGCGGAACTTGCAAAAGAAGTTCTTAAAGATAATGACCAAAATTTGGCCAACAGGTTTAGAACTAAGCCTCTTGAAAATGTAAGTAAAAATGGGACTGATTTGATTTGGGCTGATTATGGGCCTCATTATGCGAAAGTAAGAAAGCTTTGTAATCTTGAACTTTTTACTCCAAAAAGACTTGAAGCGCTTAGACCCATTAGAGAAGATGAAGTTACTGCCATGGTTGAGAACATTTTCAGAGACTCTAATAAGCCTTGTAAGTTTGCTTTTCACTTTTACTCTTTACTGTTTATGTTTTTGAGGGTAAATATTGCGGGCTTTCTCATTGATTACTTCCTGTTCAACGGATATTCTAATTGGACATTGCTATTTAATTTGTACCCACTATCAAATTCTTTTGAATGACTGTATTTCTGAACAACTTCACATTTGCGACGACAAAAGCCAATTTCAGACATTTTTGTCTGAAATTGCATATGAATATATGAAGTTCACACTTTCTACCTGAAGTAGAGGTAGGGTTTAACTTCAAATAAAGATGTACGAAGTTTTAGCAAAAATAACTGAATTACTCCCTCCATTCACTTTAACTTGTTCACTTTTGACCATGCACACCCCTTAAGAAATAATAAATGAAGTGCATAATTTACTAATGTACCCATATTAATTGATGCATATATTCATTGTATTTGAAAATTGATTTGAAGTGAGTATTTAATACTATGGGTAAAAAAAATAAAATGTCTTGTGTTGATAAGCTAAAACTGACAAGTATAATTGAAAATCTATTTTTAGAATACTGAACAAGTAAAAATGAACAGAGAAAGTATATTCAATCATATTTTGTTGAAGTTCAAGCAAAAATGCACGAGTTTCAACCACATATGCTCGAAATTCAGACAAAAATGACAAAACTTCAGTTATATATATCTGAATTTCAGATATATTAAAGTTCAGACACCGCATATTCAAAGTTGTTCAGGGGTGAAAAAATTTGTTAATTTTTATTTGACTTAAAAGGCAGTTTCCAAATTTGGTATTTCGTGTACTTCGGCCGTTTAACGATATGACTTAATGGGTTAAGAGTGAATACTCAACTGAGTCAACAGTGGCCAAAAAGATAGGAGATGTGCATCAATCACTATCATTTCTTTAATCAAATACTGGTTCGAATAATATTCAAAATTAGCGTAATTAAGGTCCTTTAACTGTATAAGCACTACAATTCCAAAGGAAAAGTCTTCTGTTTGTTCCAGTCAATAGGAGATAGACTTGGACCCCATAGCACACGCTTTTTTTAATTAAAAAAAATAAAAAATTGGTAGCTAATCCCAATATGGAAGCAATACAATAATGAATATAATAGTCAAAGTATATTTAATTACTCGAAGGGATCACACTGCATTTGTTTATCATACCTTGGTTAATATTTTATGATACTATGTTTAGAAAGAGGAAGTTCCAATCATATTAAAGTACATATATAGCTTTCAGCACCAAAAAAAGTACTAGTACATATATAACTTGACTGAACTTTTTTAAACGCAGATCTAACAAGATCACAAACTCGAATAGTATATACTTAAGGCCTACAGAATATTTTCACTACTAGTGCAATTAAGGGGGTTTATAGCAAATTATCATTATATTTTCCAGTTTACCATTTTAAACTTGTTATGCAAATTTACCTATTGTTATAGGCCAATTTTACACAAATAGCCGACGGATTCATTGTTTTCTTACCCGGGATAGGTAGATCATCACTATTATGCACGTATTTTACATGAACTATATATTTTATACATCCCCTAGCTATAACATTGTGCTGGAATGTAGTCTAGAGTTTAAATCTTGAATTCGTCTTTGTATATATGTGCAGGCAATGTCAGTAAAATCTTGATGCTAAGGAGCTACTTGGGATCAGTAGCATTCAACAACATAACAAGACTAACATTTGGTAAGAGATTTATGAATTCACAAGGTGAAGTTGAAGAGCAAGGTGAAGAGCTCAAAGCCATTGTAACCAATGGGATTAAAATTGGAGGAAAGTTTAATTTGGGAGAATTTGTGCCATGGCTACGTTGGGTTTTTAAAGATGATAATAATGCTCTTGAGGCACAAGACAGGCGTTTGGATAAATTTACAAGAATTATAATGGAAGAACACACACTTGCTAGGAAGAAAACTGGGGAAACCAAACAACACTTTGTTGATGCTTTGCTTACCCTTCAGAAGGAGTATGATCTTAGTGATGACACTGTTATTGGCCTTCTTTGGGTACGTATACTAATGATTTTTTATATTAGATTTTAATAGAGTTTAATTTCTACATATTGACAGTCTAAAAAGTTATTTGTGCTTTCAAAATGACCTATGAAGATAACTATAAGTAAATGTCTAGAATAAGTGAAACTAATAACCTCAATTACATGTAAGGCAGATAACATGTTATGACGTGTTAAATTTTTTTGATATAGTATAAATAGTATCTACACCGTAAGTTGAACAAAGTCCATATTAATATATTAGCAAGGATCCAGTTAATCCCAAAGACAGATAAAAAATTTAAACTTTATGAGTTCTAGTTCGTGATGCTATATACTATTTTTTAATGTAGTGAATTTTTAAGACATATATGAAGTACGAGTCGCTGCTATTGTGGTTATAGCTATTGTGGATGATCCAATCTCAAACTTGACCCTCTACATCTGCTCCTATCTGATTTGAGCATCGACACAGCACATCTTTTACTTATAAAAAATATATATGCGCATTTCACCTTCACTTTCTATAAATAAGTGATGAGAAAGTGAAGTGTTTTTGTTTTCGCATAGGTTTCAATTTTCTATATAACCATAAAATAAATAAATAATATCATTTCAAGTTGATCTTTGTATTACCATTACAAGATCAAATCATTAATTTATTATCAATTATAATTTTTGTAGGATATGATAACAGCAGGGATGGACACAGTAGCCATTACTGTTGAATGGGCTATGGCAGAATTGGTAAAGAATCCAAGAGTTCAACAAAAGGTCCAAGAGGAGCTAGACCAGGTTATTGGGTCGGATCGGATTGTAAATGAAAAGGATATCTCCAAACTCTCCTATCTACAATATGTAGTCAAAGAATCGCTAAGGTTGCACCCTCCAACTCCCCTAATGCTGCCTCACATGGCCGGTGAGTTCAGAGACAAAATTAGAATTTTAATTTGATGAGTTCGGGCTTAAGAGTTTTTACTAGAATAACATTACATTGTTGAATTTATGGGTTCAAAATGTAATACTTTTTGAAATTGTAGTGTCGACTTAAGCAAATATCCCCCTTTTAGGTGCTCATTTAGATTTTGTCCCTATCTTAAAAATTATGCAAATATAGTCATTACAAAAATTAACTTTCTGAACATAATTATACTCAAATCTAATGTTTACTCATATATTTCACAACCTTATAGGTAAAACATTAGAAATTGTCGTCTAACGTTTGTTATACCTTACAAAATTTTAGACTGTAGTTTAGCATTTTCTAGTAAGATTTTCAGTTTGGTCAAAGAGATCTTTAGGTCGTGGTCTTAAAAATCTTTAAGTTGCCAGAGAATTAAAAAGAGGGTCATTTACTAAACAGTTGTCCCCAAAAAGGCAATAACTAATTAACTTTTTTTTTTTTTTTGAAAACTAGCTACATGTTGTGATTTTCACATATATATATCTATAATTCGCGTTGAAATGCTGAGTTCAGTTAAACCCGTTTCTTACATGCTCTATCTGTCATTGCAGGTAACAATGCTAAAGTGGGTGGTTACAACATTCCAAAAGGTTCAATTGTACATGTTAATGTATGGGCCTTAGGTCGTGATCCTAGAACTTGGAAAGACCCTTTACAATTTTGGCCAGAAAGATTCATGAAAGAGGATGTTGACATGAAGGGGCATGACTATAGGTTATTACCATTCGGTTCTGGTAGACGTACATGTCCAGGGACGAACCTTGCCATTAATTTGGTCACGTCTATGTTAGCCCATTTGTTGCACCATTTTGTTTGGTCATTGCCTTCAGGTGTTGAGGTTCAAGATGTTGATATGATGGAGAGTCCTGGTACTGTCACTTACATGCAAACCCCATTACATGCTGTTCCTACTCCTCGGTTGCCTCTACACTTGTACACACATGTTGAATGAACATGTAACATCATTTATTTATTTTAAAATTTTACTATTACACACATATCGAATCAACAGGACGATTAGATCCAAAACTCACACAACCTTCTATTAATACCACTAGATTGTAAGTCTGGGTGGTAATATGTAACATCTTTTTTTTTTTTTTTTTTTTGGATTGTTGTGGTTTTCGGTTAATTAAGTGTGTTTTACTGTCAAGTCTTATGACGTTGTAACATCTTTCTGAAATAAAATGTATCCATTAATTTTTTTAATTTTGAAGTACTAGAGAAGTTTCAATATGTCCCCGATATATTTTATTATTTTGTATAATAATCTAATTGAACTTGAAAACATTTTTTCTTTTAACAATGTACCTTAAGTTTAGCCTGTTCCAATGTTCCACATGGGCAAACTAACAAAAGAAATAAAAAGAGATGTTTACTTAATAGCTGACCTTGAAAAGTGAAAAGAGACGAAAATTTCTCAATGTAAACTCATTTCGAACCAATATATATAAGTAAATAATAAAGATTAAAATAGCCATAGAATTACTAGAACATGTAAAATAACATCTTACATTTTCAAATTAGATATTCACCTCGGACTTAGCATGGCACAACGAATTTTTCATTTTTTTTTTTTTGAGAAAAGACATTTTTTTAACCCTTGAACTTGGCACGAAAACTCACAATGTGAGGTGTATTACACTCGCGCCACGTCAATGCCACATCATTGCCACGTCGTTACCACATCATTACCATGTCAAAATTACCAACACTTCATTTTTTGTTTTTCTTTTATTATTTTTTCTCTTTCTCTTTCTTCTTCTTTCTCCTCATCCTCATCCTCACCCTACTTTTATCAACCACTACGCCGCTGCTACCGCCACCGACGCCGCCGCCGGCGTCGGCCTGCAACAACCAGTTGCAGTGCCTTAAAAATTCACAAACCTGGCTAGCTCATAAAATATAGGCTTCACGAAAAAAAATCTCTCCGTAGCAAAATCTGCCGTGGCAGAAACCTGAATGGTTCAGAACAACCGTGGGCATCATAAAAATCCGTGACATCTCCTTCACCAGTTGTGTTTCAATTAGACATTGAACCGGAACAGCATTATATCCCCTTCTTGCACAACATAATCTTTCCCCTCTAACCTCAACTGCGAACACAAAGATAAATCATGTAACCAGCTTGATCTAGTCTTTTGTTTGCACGGGTCAGTAGGCACAAAGAAACACTACTTACATTCTGTTACACAGGTAATTAGCTTCGTGGGGAAAAAACTACATACTAATAATTACATGAGACTAGCAGCCTCCTTATAATTTGGGGGTAGGGAGGCAATAAACATCTCATTTTGAAGTGCTGGATTCAAAGTCAGGAGGTCGGTAACAGCTATCAATATCCAATTACATAAATAAGGATTATTAAGGGATCTGACATGATAGTGAAGTGGTCCACTAAATTTTTTTAAAAAGGTTCACTCCGGCAAATGTTATCCAATCAATACTAAATACTAATCAGGAAATGACACCAAAAAACAACCATGGATTCTTTACTTGTTGACTCATCTTCATCCGAATTCATGAAATGGAATGGTCGTAGTTGGGAAGTGGGCTTAGATGAAGGCTACGGTGACGGTGTTCCGGCTCACCACCACCGGGGATGGGGTGCAGAACCATGGGAAGGGTGTGGAGGCGCGGGCGACAATGATTATTAAGAAGAAGAAGACGAAGCAGATCTGTAGATGGGGAATGCGGGGCTGTGGGGGTGATGAAGAAGAAGAAGAAGCAGTTGGAGCGGGGCTGTGGAGTGGTAGGGGGATTGTGAAGAAGATGATTTTTATTTTTATTTTATTTTTTAATGGTATAGTGTTTATTTTATTTTTTAATTTATAACCTTTATTTTATTTTTTAATTTATAATAATATATATATATATGAGCGGGTTCATTTTTTTTTGTTTTTCACTCTCTTAATTATTATTTTTTGTTTTTTTGCCACGTCAGCATTTGGGGAGGAAAATAATTAAAATGAAAATTGTTAAGAGGGGTATATAAATACAATTTAAGTTTAGTTGCTAAAGTGAGTTTTCGTGCCAAGTTCAAGGATTAAATGATGTTTTTTTATTTTTTTATTATACAATGTCAAGATTTGAATGGTCAAATATATGTCATTCGATGAAAGATGGAGGTCAAGGCTGGCTCATGGGGTAATCCGCTCCGTAGCATTCAAAGACCCATTAGGCCAATTCCTAAACTTTACCAATCGATTTTTTGGCTCATTTAATGTTGCATTAAAGAGAAGAAATTGCACAGTTTTCCCTTCAAATAGACTGGTCCTTAGTTTTGCCCTTTAAATGGGCTGGTATTTAATTTTTGTCTTCCAAATTAGTTGTGAAAAAATCTATATCGATATATCTATATAATTGCAAGATAAAGGCCCAGTGACGTGGCAAGCTCTAGACCCGATTTTGTATTTATTTTTTTCCTCAAATTTTTGCTTTTTTAACCCTTTATTTTTGCTTTAATTTGTGTCAAAAAATCCAAAAGCCACCGGTTATGAACGGATCTACTACTCCACTCTGAACAGTCGCAATTATTTACTAAAGCCACCAATAAACAAACGAACTTACTCGCTGAGTCGCTATTACAGAATTACAGTCCCTAACGCCTCATCATTTTTTATTAAAAATTTTCTTATGATTACTATTAATTTAATACTTACTATTTCTATGAAAACATTCAGTGTACAGTTACAATATAATATTATACATGAAACATTTTATTCCCTGAAGAGAATCATGCGCAAGCAGTTGTGATATTTTCATGTAAGTTCCATCTGTGTATGATGATTCATTTTCCCCAAATGCATTCATGCATCTGCTCTGTTTGTCAAAGACATATTCCATTGCCAAGTGCGTATCATTAATATTTACGTATACCTCATGTTATTTTATTCCGCTAACATCCCAACTTAGATTTTTCTGGACATATTTTAAAGGATTTGATTTCCCGAAGAGGGTGAAGGCCAGGGGACGCTTTGTGACTTTTAGTGTTTCTTATTTCGCTACGCTCTTGAAGGTGCAGCGATCTTTCTCTATTTCCGATCTTGTAGAACCTATGCTTATTCATGTATTATATTTTAATATTTTTGATTAGTTATTTTTCTTCAAGTTTATTTACCGTGCAATTAATTTTTAGTTGGCATTTGGCATTTGACATTTAAATTGAATATAATTTTCATTCAAATTCTGTTTGCATGTTGGTTAATATCTATATGGCTCAATAATCAAACTTAAACAGTGAAGAAAGATTTGCATTAGAGGTATCTGAATTTTATAACTGTTGTTATATCTGTGATTTTCTAGCCTTCAAAATAATGTACTCGTCCACTATGATGACATGAATTTCGAGGCGAGACTGATAGAGGTATTGAAATAGTATAATAATCTATTTCGAAAAATAATATTTTTTTCCTTAAAAAATCTGAAGTAAATATAAAAACACACTAAAGTTTTTATAGTCATACAAATATAATGATATCTTTAAGACTACAAGTTTTAAAAAATAACCTTCTTTATTTCTGCTTTTCTTTCTATCTTTCTTTTAACAATGTCCCAAGTCAAATCAACAACAACAACATACACTGTGTGATCCCACAAGTGAAGTCTAGGGAGAGTAGAGTGTACGCAAATCTTATCCCTACCTTGCCAGGTAGAGAGGTTGTTTACGATAAACCCCCGACTCGAATAGTGGAGTAAGTATATGAAAGCAAAACAAAAAAAAAATTAGATAACATACTTGCAAAATTAATTTTCTTAAGTCCGGACTAAAATAGCTATGCTTCGATGTAAAACTCTAATTTGCTCTATTAATTATCTCTTGCTCTCTCCCTCTCAATTGGACTTTGTAGTTCCTGATCTTTCTTATTTCTGTTCTTCCGCCGATGGTTTTTCATTTTTAATCTAAACCTACGGCTTTTCAATTTTAGAGTTAAAGATTTTCTCGTAATTAATGTCCTTCGCCACATAAGTATGAAAGAATCTTCCCAATTTTTTTACTAATATATTTTCATCTTTTCTACAAAATTTCTCTAAATTTTGACTAAGAGAAGCTGTTTGAGAGTTTTTTTTTTCATATAAAATAGATTTCTACCTGTTTTTGAGAATTAAGAAGATGATGGAAGGATTGAATGTGATAATACAACACGTCTATAGGGAGGGGAACAGCCTGGCAGATTTTTTAGCTAACATCGCTTTTGATTTTGCAGGTATATCAGAGTTTAATTTATTTTCAGAACTGCCTAGTGCAGGGAGGAAGATACTAAAGTTGGATAAGCAACAAGTTCCTAATCTCAGGATCAGAAATGCAAGGAATAAGCAGACCTAATGAGTACATGTGTGATTGTGTAACTAAACTATTGAAAATTCTTCAATGTGTTGTATTAGCTTCGGCTCATCCTATTGAAGAGTTAGCAATAGCTGAGAAGCAGTATCCACTGTATTTCATAGGTTTTGATTGTCTACTGGAAATTAGAAATCCTAACTGGATATCTAGCCTGTTGATTAAAGAGAAAGTAAGTCTTGTTTATTTAGTTCAATTGTAAAGCCTAGAGATAATCTTAGTGTGGTTGATAACCATGTCTCTGGTGAGAGCTTGAGGGACATATTAATGGGGCCAATCACGGGCTTAAGAATGCTACTTACTCAAGACAAACAAGATCTAACAATCAACAGGACAGAATACTTAAGTTATCAAATCAATTTGAGAACTGGGTAAAGGTTAGAGATTTCAAAGCACATCAACAATGGAGGAGAGGAACAGACAAAGCTCAAAAGAATTGATTCAACACAACACATTTTCAGTTGGAAGAATACCATTTTCTTCAATAGACATGAATGAAAATGAGTGAGAATCATACCTGATTGCTAAGCTAGGAGTCTGAGTTGCTGTGAGAAGAGATTTGTTCTCTGTTCTTAGTTCTTGGATATAGCTAGATTTTTGAGCTTTTGCTTTTGTTTTGTTTGTCCAGATGCTTCTGTCGAAACATTTTGCAAAGAGGCTCTTTTATTTAGTAATAAAATAAAGCCACTAGGCATTGCTTAGTGGTTGCTTAATTTAAAAAAAAAAAAAAAAAGTCGGAATGAAACATTCACACAATATATAACAAAATAATAGTTCAGTTGTTGCATAACCAATTTTTAGGTGAAGCGCATACGAAGTTGAGAGCGTACAAAAGTTGATGAACGTTAACAAAGCACGGGTCCATTTCCACATAAATCCAAGGTATGGTTTTTTAAAATTTCATGATTAATTAATTACTTTTTTCATAAGTTTTTGTTTATTATTTTCATAGCTAGTTAAAAAATGCTGACTGTTTTGTTGATGTTTTTGGATTATTTAGTTCATTACAGAGTGAAACTTCAAGATGGAGAGTTTTTTGATTCAAGCTATGATAGAGGGAAGCCTTTTACGTTCAAGCTAGGACAAGGTAATATTCTGGTCTCTTATATTTTTATTAATGACTAATAGAACACACTTCAAAAATGTTGTTCGCTTTGGAGCCTGTCTAAATCAAAACCGTGCTGGAAAATTCCACTTTGGTGTAAAGCGCTCCTACAAGAGGTGATTTTATTCAAGACTCGAACTTGAGGCCTCTAGTTAAGGATGGAGCCGTAATTACCACCTCCACTCTTGGTTGATAAGTGTATCATTAAACCTAGAAAACAGGGCAGCCAGTTAATTGGAGTTGATCAAATTACAAACTATAGATACAACTTAAAATTTGTCTTTACTTCATATTTTCTCAATTCTGAAAAATTAAACATCATTAGACTCGGCTTAAAATTATATTAATTGGAGATTTAGAAAGCACACAGGACCATTGATACCGAATTTCAACATTGACATGTTAATATAATTTCACATGTAATCCAAGTTCGATTTTCTAAACAGTGATGCTAAGTTGCTCGGATTCTTCAAAAATGTTGTCGGGTGTGTGTCGGATCCTTCAAAAGTATTGCATTTTTGGTGGATCCAACACGGTGCAACAACATTTTGTTAAGTCCGAGCAACATAGCAGGGATGTAGCCGTACCTAAATCAGTTAATATATAGTTGAGTTTTGTTTTATGTTCTGCATTACACCATAGTTTATACAAATAATAGTAATTTTATGACATTAAGGGCATTTGATTGTACATTATTGAATTCCAGGTGAAGTTATTAAAGGATGGGATCAAGGAATTGCTACAATGAAAAAAAGTGAAAGGGCAATTTTCACAATTCCGCCAATTTGGCTTATGGAGAAACTGGTTCTCCCCCTCTTATTCCTCCCAGTTCAACACTTGTTATCCTATTCAATTTCAATTTCCCCCCAAATTGGCTTGAAGTTTTTAGTTTTCTTTACTTATAATATGATGATACGCAATAGATTTCAACGTAAAAATCTCGGGGAAATGTAGCTGTGAATGTCAATTTCACTTTTGTGGTTTCAATTTTTCAAAATAAAGCTGACTAATTTTCTCGACATATCACTATAAAAAAATGCTTAAATTGCGACGGTTTAATAACGGGGGTCAGCTACAACCCCCGCAAATTTCATTAAATAGCGGGGGTTTACATGTCCGACACAAATAAAAGAAACTAGCGGGGGTTTGGAACCTCCACCATCTGGGAAAAAAATAGCGCGCAACTTTTCCCTCACTTTTTTTTCGCTTTGAAAAATTTAATGTACTCCCCCAACATCAATCGTGCAATTCTCACCCCAAAATATACCAAAACCTAATTTTATCCCAAAACTCCCACCCCCACCACACCCCTCCCCCACCGCCGTCGCCCCATCCCCACCACACCCCTCCCCGCCGCCGACGCCTCATCCCCACCACTGTCTGTCCTTCGTCGCCGCCCTTTCTGTCCGCTAGGTACCTTCTTTAATTGTTTATTTTTTGCATCTTTTATGATATGTGTGGTAGTTCTAATTTCTAGATCCAATTCTCAGGCTATTGCATTTTCTCCATTGGAGCAGCAAGTGCTGAAGAAGGTTGTTATCTTCTCCTTCTACCCATTATTAGTTTACCTTCTGTTGATCCACTAAAATTTTCCTCAGAAATGCTATTACTGAAAACATGGTGAGTTATGGAATCTAAAGCTCTTGATGATATTTTTTTAGAACCTTTTTCTCTGTTCCTTTCTTTTCCTCATTTCCTGTATGTTGGCCTATAGATTGAACAAAAAGGAAAAGTTAAGGAAGTCTGTGTAAGCTAAGTATCCTGTTCATCTTTATATTTTTGCAAGGAATAATATGTCCTGGAAATATTGAAAAATGGCCATGTAATGCACGCCTCTTGGAGTCTTGGTCCTCTTTTTGGGTACAATTTAAACCTTCTCATTTACAAGTTTAAAGAAAAAAATTCTTTTCTGTACCATGATAGTGTACGTTATTTTCAACTTCAGCAAGGTGAATAAATTGGAAGAGGTGGAATTGCAAGTGTATGCAAGTGGTTTGATTTCATGTTATTTTATTCTCCCTACAAGAACAACGTTCGATACCAAACAAGTTGGGGTCGATATTAATCTTCACTAATCATGTTCAATTTTGAATTTACAGATCTCATCTTAAATATCATCACTAGTATGAAAGAAATAAGTAGTAAGTTAACACTGATTATGTTGTTTAATTGGATAGCTACGGGGAAAATAACCATGAGAATTAATTTGTGGTCTTTATCAGTGTTCTGCAAAGCAGTATGTGGTGTACTTTCATATGGCTGTTGGTGGTGTTTTTAAGGATAATGCTTCAAGCGTTGAGTTTAGAGTTGAAGTCTAGTCATCCACGTTTAAATATGAGCTTGAAAAATTGTGGGTCCTGATCAATGTCTTCTCTTTCTACTTTTATCAGTGTAGTTTTTCCTTTTTTCTCATTCTCTCCCTCTTTTTCAATTTTAGTTGCTCTTTTCTCAGAAGGTGTAACTATGAAAGCTTGTGGTCAACTATTAGAATGTTTTCTCATATCAGAATGTTTTTTAGTAAAACATCTTTTTTCTGGTTTGTAATACAAATATAGGTCTCTCATTGTGTCTTGGGGTTTTTGTTTGTTGATGTTGTAAGTAATGATTTTTCTCTACCAACAGATTTTGGCTATTTGAACCTCGATGTGGCATGCATGACATTGGAGGTTGGTATGTTGGGAACCGTAAACTCGATCTCCAGAAAGGCAGCTGAGCTGAATCTAACACACTGGTATTTTCTCTCTACTCATAGGATCCAAATTTTGCTTCTTTTTTCGCTTGCAATTTTCCTGTCCTTTCTTCTGTTTTTCCCTTGGAAATGAAATTTGTTCTTTGCGAAAAGGAAAACTTGGAATGTCTTGTTATCCTTTTTGACTATAATAATATCTCAAAGCGATATATATATATATATATATATTCATCCTTGTGACAGAAAATAAACCCAACATTTCCACAGGTTATCAAAAAGGAAGAAAACAAACAATATAGTTGTTGTTGCTATGATAAGAGAAAGAAATTGTACGTTTATCAAAGAATGGGTTTTCAGTTTTAAAGAGCTAATTGGCTTCAGTCAGTGTATTGAGATCCATCTGGGTCGGTTTACTTTCTGCTGTAATAGTTACACTCACCTCTTCGTTACTCTTACTTATATTCAAAATCTAATTACTGGAAACATGTGTATATTCTTATTATGCTAATCGTTTTGTTGTAACTGGTATTTCTTCAATTATTTCTACAAATGGGTCTTTCATCTTTCCCATTTTTGGGTTTTTGTAATCTGCAATTATTTTTACAAATGGGTGCCCTTGAACGTGTTTGATTATTTGTGTCAATGAGTTGAATTTTCATACTACAGTATTAGTGTGTTGATTTTGAAATGTAAGTTTAATTATTTCTATGCTTTTCATTGTGCAGCCAAGTGATGCAGCTAGTGAATCCCTTTCGCCCATGGATGCAAGAAGATCATGCGGTGATAGTAATCCTAGTGACAACCGTTGATTTCATTGTATTGTTTGGTAGGAACGGATGTTAGAACGCTGGAGTGAATGTATTGTGTTTAAATTTAGTTTTTGAGTGATCTGATAATGCTACTTAAATTTTTAGTTTCAAAAACTAATGGTACTTTATGATAACATTTGTGATTTTACGATATGTTATCGATATCTCTTAAAGTTTTAACGTTTTTTTGCTTTGATTATGATTTCCAGCTTAATTAGTGATTTTGTAATCGATAATATATAAATTAAAAAATTCAATGAATTGTTGGGGGATATGAGACTACCAGGACCTTTAAATATAAGCTATATATATATATATATATATATATATATATATATATATGTGTGTGTGTGTGTGTGTGTGTGTGTGTGTGTGTGTGTGTATGTATTGCGGAGGTTCTAAACCGCCGCAATCTGTAATTGAGAATTATTTTTAAAAGATTAAATTTTAAAATTACGGGGGTCAACTGCCGTAAAATAACTGCCGCAAATTAGTTCTGGCGGTCAGCAAAAAACCGCCGCTAATTGATTGCGACAGCTGTTATTGTGGGGGTTTTCACAACTGCCGCAACAACACATTGCGGGGGTTTCAAACCGCCGCAAACCTTAAAAATAACCCCCGCAATTTAAGCGTTTTTTTGTAGTGTATAAAGTTGACTAAAATAACCTTATAAAAATAGAACACTTTAATCTAAAGTTTTCAAACAAAACTTACTTCGGGCACCTTTTCAACCCCTTAAATGACGATCCGAACGTTTACGTATCCTTGATGTATTGAGCCTACATTATTGTACGCAGAAGTCAAAGTATGGAAAAAAACACTAAGTGTTACAAAAAATAAAGTTGGCCAATTTTTTTTTTTTTACTCTGTTCTATAACACAGTATTTTACTGCGTTAAAGGACTTAACCGCGCCGTTACGGTTAAGTCCTTTAGCGCAGTAAATTACTGCGCTAAAGGTACTTATGTCACCTTAATTTTTTATTGGGGTATTTTGGTTAAAAAAAAATTTCTTGGGGTCATTTTTGTTCCGGACTCTTCTGTCCAATTGACGTGGACAATTCAAGAGCCCTTTATATCTAGGCAGAGAATATGCATTATGTAACTAATTGGCTTAGAAGAAACTATTAAAATAGATATAATTTTTTCACTGAAGCCAACAGATAAGTTTTAAAAGCGCATTTAACTCCATTCTGATATTTTAGGTTTATCAAGTTTGATCCCGGGATCATTTGATATCCAAATATTATGAATTTATCCTAAAGAAGCAAAACACAGAATGCTCTTATGCTAAGCTTCTGGAGGAAAAATTGAAATGATAAATTTGCAATACATGAAAAATGCGGAGATACCATATTGGTTTAGTATATGATATTGATTATCTAATGCACTTTTACAGGTTGCAAGATAGATTGGTGATGCATATATTCTAAGAAAGCCGAGTTTAATATAGAACCTTTGCTTCCTAAGTTCACATTTCATGGAACATTTGAGAAGCCAATCCTTCTTGCTGAGCCATCAATACTTGTATGCAAACTCCTCCTCAAAAATCAGTTTCTCATATCTGCATCAAATGGCTTATGAAAACATCTCACATATCAAGAGCATGCATGTTGAGATTGTGAACAATTGTACGTCTACGACATGTTAGGTCTGCTTATATGTTGTTAAATGCATCCTCTTTTCCGACGTTAATTACTCAGATTCATTGAACAGAATTCACTCTATAAATAAAGTAGTATTAAGAAACCAATGACTTCAAAACTAAATTAACATGATATCAGTCACATCTTATTTATGCGCTTTTGGGCATCCAATAAATAGATCAGGGAAAAAGTATACGAAATAAACTACGAAATTTTATGACAAAGGGGAAAAAGAATAATGTTATGGTAGTAAAAAATAAAAAGGAAGATGATAAATGACCTCAAACTCAAAATGGCAGATCTCATCACATGAATACATATATATTTCCTGTCTAAAAAGGAATAACCAGTAATGGTGAATACCTAATGTAATTAGCAATATTCAAGGAGATTGAGAGTGATAAATTCCAGAGCAAAATCCTGGCCAGTAATGGAAGGAACACTAACGCCGCCGGACATGAAAGGATGAAAAATACCTTTCAGGGCAAAAGAAGAACGAACGGATGCTGAAACATAGGCAGGCACGATCATGTTATCTAAATTAGTTAAAAAGATGAGATCATGTGACACATGCATGAGAATTAAATTCAAGGAATAGAAAATAGAAGATGGAAAATCTACTTGTTCGGAAGGGCAAAAATAGTCACGTTGAAGGCACAATTAGATATTTGAATTTAGCAGTAAGTTACGCAGCTTTTTTGAAGGAGCAATTTCTTAAGTAAGAAACTTCTCTGAAAAACACATATGATCATATCCAAGGTGTATTTTGGGATGTTGTGCGCGTTAGTTGTTTTTAATAAGTAGGGTAATTAGGTTTTAAAGAAGAATATTTACGGAATTTAACTTTTAGGTTAGGGAGTTCGTGCCCTATATATATATACACACAAAGAAACTTAACTAACAACGCAGTGTAATTTTTGACAAAAGAGTATTAATTGATACCTCTTAAACAAGTGCGCATGTTTTTGTTCACTTTCATCTTCATATTGATACAAAGATTACAATTACTACATGTAAGAGAGAAATGACAGAAGTTTGGATAGTTTATTCACTGCAAACGGACACAAAGTAAATCAAATTTAGAAGTGACGTTCTACGATAGCATAAAAATTAAAACAAAGGCAAATAAGTACACATGATTATGAACTAACCTGCTTGAGAGTATTAAAGAATGAGGGTTAATTCACTTATATTCATGATCGATGTAAACTTCAACTGAATACATTGCCTTTCTTTAAATGGATAGTTCCAGAATTTTAATGAAGGAACGTGTCTATTAGTATGCATGGACTATTTTCGAAAAAACACATCATTTATGGTTGTTTTCGCGCAACTATTGTTTTTCATTCATTTATACTAATAATTAGGATAGTTAGGTTAAATATTTAGAAGGGTATTTTCATAATTTAATTTTTAAGTTAGGGAGTTTAAATATAAATATATATATATATATATATATATATATATATATATATATATATATATATATATATATAATAAATTTTGTAATTGATACAAATCAGATTCCATACGCATTTCATACACATTTTAATACTAATTTATATCGAATTTATTCGCATTTCATACGCATTGTGACCATATATATATTGTTATAAAAATAATTATAATATCTCAAAAAGAAAATAATCATCTTTGAATATTTCCAAAGTCAGAGTAACGTCTTTGTAATAAAAATTTAACATTGCTCTTGAATGGCCTTAATGACTAATTATTAATCCATTAATTTCTTTCCTTATCACAGCAACAAATATCCTTCAGCCATTATTCCGTAAGCTTATTTGTGTTAAATGAGTGGTATCTTCACCGAAAATCAAAGGGTTATGAACTTGGATTTTGTAAGAGACTGTGATAATTTGATCAATGCTGAGGACAACTCTCATTTGACTAAAATCCCAACAGAAGAGGAAATCAAGATAGTTATAGATTCTATGGATCCAAACAGTTGTGCAGGTCCAGATGGTTTCAATGGCCTTTTTTTTCAACATTGCTGGGATATAATCCGAAGAGAGGTAGTATCTTTTGTGCTTTCTTTCTTTCAAGGAGCGGACCTTACTAAGTTTTATACTCATTCCTGTTTAACTCTAATTCCTAAGGTTACTTCTCCGGACTGTTTTTCTAAACTTAGACCTATCAGTTTAAGTAACTTCTCTAACAAGATTTTATCAAAAATCCTAGCCTTGAGAATCAACACCATTTTGCCTAAGATCATTTCTGAAAATCAATCTGGCTTTGTCAAAGGTAGACAGATAACCGAGAATATTCTCCTAACACAAGAGATTATTCATGGTATCAGATCTAAATCTGACAGTTGCAATGCTGTTATCAAACTTGACATGTCTAAAGCTTATGATAAACTTTCTTGGAATTTCCTTACTTCTGTCCTTAAGAAGATGGGATTTGCCGAGTTTTTTATACAAATGGGTTTTAGACTGATTTCTAACAATTGGTATTCAGTAATCATTAATGGTACTAGATATGGTTTCTTCAAATCTTCTAGAGGGTTAAAACAAGGTGATCCTTTATCTCCTGCTCTTTTTATAATTGCTGCTGAAACTCTTTCCAGAGCCTTGAATTATCTTCATCATAATAATAGGTTCATTAGCTTCTCTATGCATAAAAAAGGGCCACATATTAATCATCTAAGCTACGCAGATGACCTTGTATTATTCACCTCTGCTGATAAATATTCTATTAAGCTTATTATGAAACAGCTGAAGTTGTATCAACAGGCATCAGGACAGGTAATCAACAACGAAAAAACTTTCTTTCTCACACATAGTAAGACCGACAGAATTTATAATAGAAGGATTAGAAGGTGGACCGGTTACAAACAAGCTTCCTTCCCTTTTACTTATTTAGGCTGTCCTATATACTGTGGTAGAAAGAGAATTTCTTATTTCTCTGACATTTCAAAAAAGATCCTTAATAAGATCGCAGGGTGGCAAGGTAGATTTCTATCCCCTGGAGGTAAGGCTGTGCTTATTAAACACGTTTTACAATCTCAGGCTTTACATATATTTGCTGCTCTAATGCCTCCTGTCACAGTTCTTTATGAGATTGAAATGAAATTTGCTAATTTTTTCTGGGGAGAAAAAGATGAAAAAAATAACTATCATTGGTCCTCCTGGGAGAACATGAGTTTTCCAACCAAAGAAGGGGGATTGGGGTTCAAGAGCCTTTTGGATATCTGCTACACTTTTACTGCTAAAAGATGGTGGAGATTAAGGACAGAACCATCGCTGTGGGCCCAGTTCCTAAAAGCTAAGTATTGTCAAAGAAGTAATCTCAACTCTAAGTTAATAGCTTCTAAAGACTCTGCTGCCTGGAAGGATCTGCTTCACATCAGGGATAAAATAGAGACCAATATCAACTGGCATATTAACTCAGGTAATATCCTATTTTGGTGGGATAACTGGACCTTTCAAGGGTCCATTTATCAGATGATTAACCCAACTCCCAAACCTGGTAATACAAAAGTCAAGAATTTTTTACGGAACCAACGATGGGAGTTGGAAAATATGGAGCCTTTTATACCAAGGGATATTTTGAATCTCATCAGAACTATCCCTATTGGTAACGAAGGAAAAAAGGATGAGGCTATTTGGAATCTGAGTAGTGATGGTAATTTTAGTTGTTCAACTGCCTTTGAATTCCTTAGAAACAAACAGATGGCTGCCCCTATTTATAATTTCATTTGGATAAAAGAAATCCCTTTCAAGATTTCTTTTTTCATGTGGAAACTTTTAAAGAAAAATCTCCCCTTGGATGCTTCATTATTGAGATTTCACATTGATAAAGGTGCTAGTTGTTGTTGTTGCAGGATAGCATGCATCGAAACAGGAGATCATGTTTTTGTAGCAAGTGAACTAGCCAAACAAACTTGGCAAATTATTACAAGACCTTTGGGAATAAACATGTTTGGAAACTCGGTCCAATCAATCATATGGCAATGGTGGAGACAACAACCAAGAAATATAGTGCAAAAATTCCTTCTACTAATCACACCAGTGATAGTATGTTGGGAGATTTGGAAAGCAAGATGTACAATAAAATTTGAAAAAAAAAAATCACTGCCTCTAATATATGTTTTCAATCTCTGTTTCAGATCAAGGTGGCCATTGGAAAGAAGTTCAAATTCATTGATTACACATAGAACTGGAGCAAGGTCTGTCTTATGGCAGAAAATTTCAAGGCAGTCATTACAAGCAAGATGATCAGATGGGTCAAACCAACCGGCAACACTTGGAAACTCAACACTGATGGAAGCTATATGAAGAATCAAAACAAAGCTGGTGCAGGTGGAATTGTTAGGAACATAATTGGTAACATGATAATGGCTTTCTCATATCCTTCTCAATTCTACACTAACAATTATAGTGAAGCCTATGCAGCTTTAATTGGAATATCCTGGTGTGTTAATCATCAATTCGAGGCTCTTGAAGTAGAATTGGATTCCATGCTAGTGGTTCAAATGTTAAATGGTACTCTCAAACCTCCATGGAGGATACAAAGTATCATTGATAAAATAAAGACAAAGATGAAGCACAGAAACATCTCTATCAAGCATTGCTATAGGGAAGGAAACGAGGTGGCGGATGCTCTAGCCAAACATGCTACACAAATTCAGGTCCCAATGATTTTTTTGAACGAAGGAGGCCTACCCACTGAGGTTAGAGGTGCCTTAAGGATGAATAAACTCGACTTCCCATCTTTCAGAAGAAGAGTAAAGAAGAATACTAGTTGGTACTTTGAACCTCCTTAAATTATTCACCCGTAGGATGCATTAGCTTATGATAATTTTCAATGCATTAGCATAGAATCTATATGTATGATCTTTGGATCAAAACCGCAAATGGATGCTTCGGCTGTCCAAAAAATTCAAAGGAGGTAAGGTATTAAGTCCCCCTCCAACATGGTGTAACTGTTGTTTAATTTAAATAAGAAGGTTTCTGCTTTGATAAAAAAAAAAAAAAAAAAAAAAAAAAGAGTATTCACTCATTTATCAATTCTTACACATTGAATAGCTAGCCTTTAAGGCTTTTAATATTCCTTAAATCTGAACGTTGCCCTCTGCCCGTTTGGTTTGCTTATATAATTTCTTTTGCTTCACTGTTGAAGGATGTAGAAAAGAGATACATCAAGAAAAGTTCTTCCTCCCATATTTTTGTGTGCTGGGTTATATTTTGAGATAAATCTTTGTTAGATTCTGGTTCCTAGTTTTGTACTAGAAGAGCTTGTTGAATCCCGGGGGATACACCCATACCGGGTGAAATATTCTTAAGGACAGTGTCTTTTGACACGCCTCAAGCTACAAGAATTTCTTATTATTTCCGTGTTTTGTACAACAATTTTACAACAATCTTAAGGATATTTCTTGTTGTCATGAAGCACGGAAAATCTAGCCTTGGTTTGTTAAAGGAAGTCTGGTTTATGTTCTTGATGATTTTGATACTTTATGGTGTATTCTAGAGTGAAGTATACAAGATTAGTGATGTGATCGGGTGGACATTTACTTCTTGTTGTAATTACAAATCATGGATGGCTAGTAAAATCGTTGGTGTTGGAGGTTCTACTCTTGTTATACTTTCAACTATAATTGTCTTTGCTAAACTACTCAACTTTTGGAATTATGCTACTAAAGTAGGTAAGTACATCTCTACTCTTTTTAATGAAAATAAACATGGTTACGAGCCCAAAATTATTAATAGAACTTTCAAGAAATTTTTTGGGAAAATTGACAATCCTGTTGAATCAAAAATTAATTTGGATAAAGTAGATGATATTATTTTTGCGGTCATTTCCCGAGAGAACATTGAAATCAATGTGAGTGACTGGGTAATAGACTCTGGTGCTACTAGGCATATTTGTGCCAATAAAATTAATTTTATGTCTTACACCCAAGTCAATAGAGGAGAAGAATTTATATATCTTGGTGATTCAAGAACCACTAAAGTTCTTGGAAAAGGAAAAGTTCTTCTTAAACTCACATCTGGGAAAACTTTGGCTTTAACTGAAGTATTGCATGTTCCTAACATCCAAGTCAATTTGGTCTCTGTGGGATTATTAGGAAAAACTGGGGTGAAGGTTTTATTTGAATACAATATGGTTTCTTTAATAAAAAATAATGTTTTAGTGGGCAAAGGATATTGTAACCATGGTTTATTTGCACTTAATGTTTCTCATGTTATGAATGCAAAAAATAGTACTTCTGCTTATTTGATTGATTCTTTCGATTTATGGCATGCTAGACTTGGACATGTTAGTTCATCTTATATTAAGAAAATGCACTCTGAAGGACTTATTTCGAATGTTAATTTTTCAAGTATTGATAAGTGTGAAATTTGTGTTGAGGCTAAACAATTTAAGAAATCACATGCTTCTGTGTTTAGAGAATCTGATTTATTGGATTTAGTGCACACTGATTTGGGAGACTTGAAACAAACTATGACTAGGGAAGGTAAAAGATATTACGTCACATTTATAGATGACTTTTCTAGATATACAAAGGTATATTTGTTGAAAAATAAAGATGAAGCTTTTGAAATGTTTTTGTTGTATAAATCTGAAGTTGAAAATCAATTGAATAAGAAGATCAAAAGAGTAAGATCTGATAGAGGTGGAGAATATATTTTGTTTAATGATTTTTGTGAAAAGGAAGGAATTATTCATGAAGTTACTCCTCCATATACACCCGAATCGAATGGAGTAGCTGAATGGAAAAATAGGACTTTAAAAGAAATGATGAATTGTATGCTTGTTAGTTCATGTGCACCTGACAATCTTTGGGATGAAGCTATTTTATCTGCTTGTCATTTACAAAATAGAATTCCTTACAAGAAATCCGGAAAAACTCCTTATGAATTGTGGAAAGGTTATTCTCCTAACTTGAAATATTTGAAAGTATGGGGATGTCTTGCCAAGGTTATGTTAGCAGACCCTAAGAAAAGAAAAATAGGGTCCAAGACTTCTGATTGTATGTTTGTTGGTTATGCTAACAATAGTGCTGCATAGGGGTGTTCATGGTTCGGTTTGGGTCGGTTATTGGTTAAAACCATAACCAAACCAATTTAGTCGGTTTTTAAATGTCTAAAACCATAACCAAACCAAGTAAAATAACAACCACCGGTTTGGTTATTGTCGGTTTGGTTCGGTTTGGTTCGGTTTTTCGGTTTATGACTAGCCGTGACAATTCAAATATTCTCTCTCTACATTCTTCAAATTTCTTATGAAGCTTTTTTTCCCTCATGGCCCACAAGGGTGAACTTTGCTGCATATTGAGGGAAAGACACGCTGTTGGCAAATCAGGTGGACCAAACTTGCAACGCAGTTTAGATTCAAAAGAACAAGTCAAACAAAGGTTTCAAAATACAAACAACCCTTATGCTTACGACTTATTAGAGTTGGACTTGGATTGTTGGACATATTCTTTTAAGACATGGGCCTTAAAAATAAGTAGACCAAAATTAAATTAATAATTAAAAGGTATAAAATATCTTTAATTATTTATGAAAAGCTAATATTATACATATAAATAATTATAAATTTTATGTATATAATTATCGGTTTGGTTCGGTTATTTATTCGGTTATTTTTTACTATAACCATAACCAAACCAAATATTATCGGTTTTTCAAATTTAAAATCAAACCAAACCAAACTAAACCAAATGTCGGTTATTTTATTCGGTTTGGTTAAATTTTCTGTTTGGTTTTGGTTTTAACCAAAACTGTGAACAACCCTAGTGCTGCATATAGATTTCTTGTAATCAATAGTGATGAGATTGAACGCAACACCATAGTAGAAACAAAAAATGCTGAGTTTTTTGAGAATATTTTTCCTTTAAAGCATGATAATATTTCTCATGTTCCTATTTTTCAAAAAAAGAAAGTACTTCTAGTGTTCCTGTTCTCCAAAATGATTTTGAAAATGAGGATTTGAGGAGAAATAAAAGGACAAGGATAGAAAAATCTTTTGGTAATGATTTTTTCACTTCTATTGTTGATAATGATCCTTTAACTTTTTCTGAAGCAATTTCTTCTCCTCATGCATCTCATTGGAAAGAAGCCATCAAATTTGAGATAAACTCTATTTTACAAAATAATACCTGGGAATTAGTTGATTTACCCCCGGGATCTAAACCCATTGGTTGCAAGTGGATTTTCAGAAGGAAATATAATCCTGATGGTTCTATTGATAAATATAAAGCTAGACTTGTTGCTAAAGGCTTTACTCAAAAACAAAATATTGATTATTTTGATACTTATGCTCCTGTGACTAGAATTTCCTCTATTCGTGTTTTATTTGCATTGGCATCTATTCACAAATTATTTATTCACCAAATGGATGTTAAAACTGCGTTTTTAAATGGTGATTTAGAGGAGGAAATTTATATGGAACAACCCGAAGGTTGTGTAGTGGCTGGTCAAGAAAATAAAGTTTGTAAATTAATAAAATCTTTATATGGTTTAAAACAAGCTCCAAAACAATGGCATGAAAAATTTGATCAAGTTTTATGAAGTAATGATTTTACCTCTGTTGAAGTAGACAAATGTGTTTATACAAAATTTGTTGATAGTCATTGTGTTATTATATGTCTTTATGTGGATGACATGCTTATCTTTGGTTCTAATCTTGATATAGTAAATGAGACCAAAAAGTTTTTGTCTTCAAATTTTGACATGAAAGATATAGGAGAAGCAAGTGTTATTCTGGGCATGAAAATAATTAGAGACAACGATGGTTTGATTTTGACTCAAGGACATTATGTAGAAAAAATTCTTAAAAAATTTGAAAATTTTGATGTGGTACCTGTGAGCACTCCTTTTGATTCTAATAGTCAATTGAAAAAGAATCATGGAGAAGCAATTTCTCAAAATTATTATGCTCAAAGTATTGGTAGTTTAATGCATTTGATGAATTTTACTAGACCAGATATAGCTTATGCAGTGTGTAGATTGAGTAGATATACTCATAATCCTAACAATGATCATTGGAATGCATTAAGAAGGCTCTTGAAATATTTGAGAGGTACTATGAACTACGGTATTAAATATAGTGGATTTCCCGCTGTAGTAGAAGGGTATAGTGATGCTAACTGGATCTCAGATTCAGATGAGACAAAATCTACTAGTGGCTATGTGTTTACCCTTGGTGGGGGTGCCATAACATGGAAATCAGCCAAACAGACCATCATTGCTAGATCCACTATGGAATCTGAATTTGTTGCTTTGGAGTTGGCTGTTAATGAGGCTGAGTGGTTGAGAAACTTCTTAGCAAGTATTCCAATAGGAATAAAACCAACACCTTCTGTGTCTATGCATTATGATTGTCAAGCAGCGATAGCTGTAGCGAAAAATAAATCTTTCAATGGAAAAAATAGACACATACGTTTGAGACATAATGTGATAAAGCATATGCTAAGAGATGGAATTATTTCCATAGATTATGTAAAGTCAGAAATGAATTTGGCAGATCCTCTGACTAAACCTTTGCAAAGGAAATTGATAACTGAAACATCGAGGGGAATGGGACTTACTATGTCAACTTGAGAAGATCAACAATGATGGTAACCCAACCTATGTGATTGGAGATCCCATGAATTAGGTTCATATAGGTAATAACGAGTCATTAGTTGAACAAGTGTGCACTATAAAAATTATGTCCCTTCCTATGGTGTGTGAATATAGTGCAATTCTGCAAGGCAAAGTGAGGCTGAGTTATAAACTCTTAATCCATTACCATATCCTTTATAGGTGGTGTATTGCTCTGCAGAGTACACTTGATGGATGGACCTATATGAGTGTGGAGTGGTGCCGCTTCTATGAAATTGTGACAGATTTCTAGAGCACTCATGAATACCAGGACACGCGCATGGCCTCTTAGCGCAAAACCGCGATAACGACAAAGATTGTGCAAGTATAATGTGATAGAATAAGACGCTGGACTTACAAAAGAATTCTTGGTTCATAGAAGTTCTAAACTTCACCAATTATTCTGTAAGTATAATCTTATTTTATCTAGGTCTGGTTCATAGTCTACGCGACACCAGATTCGACGCATTATACTCATTTATGAAAACCCAGCAAAACTTCTTATTTCATTCTATTCATTATTATTATTATTCTTTTTGAGATAGTGGGGGATTGTTATAAAAATAATTATAATATCTCAAAAATAAAATAATTATCTTTGAATATTTCCAAAGTCAGAGTAACGTCTTTGTAATAAAAATTTGACATTGCTCTTGAATGGCCTTAATGACTAATTATTAATCCATTAATTTCTTTCCTTATCACAGCAACAAATATTCTTTAGCCATTATTCCGTAAGCTTATTTGTGTTAAATGAGTATTCACTCATTTATCAATTCTTACACATTGAATAGCTAGCCTTTAAGGCTTTTAATATTCCTTAAATCTGAACGTTGCCCTCTGCCCGTTTGGTTTGCTTATATAATTTCTTTTGCTTCACTGTTGAGGGATGTAGAAACACTACTAAAAAAACAGTGAAATTCGACCAAAATTTTCGACCACACGAGGTCGAAAAAGGCCAATTTTTGACCAAAATTTCGACCACAAGGCATAGTCGCTAACAGCTAGGGTGAAATTTTTTTCGACCTCACGTGGTCGAAAATTTTCGACCTCACGCGGTCGAAATAAGTTTTCTACCTAAATTACGAAAATAATTTTTTCGACCACCTGAGGTCGAAAAAAGTTATTTCTTATTTAAATATTAATAAAAAAAATCGACCGCGCGCGGTCGAAAATATTATTTTTATATAAATATTTTTTTAAAATTTTCGACCTCTTGTGGTCGAAATATGAAAGAATATTAAAAAATCAGAATTTCGATCACATGAGGTCGAAATTTAGCAATATTGTTGCCAGATTTCAACCTCATGAGGTCGAAATTGAAAATGTTACCCAGTTTTTTGACCTCATGCGGTCGAAATTCTAATTTCTGGGTACAATTTCGACCTCATTAGGTCGAAAATTATCAATATCTGGGTTGATTTTCGACCTAATGCGGTCGAAAATCTGGAAAAAAAATTCCAGCATTCAGCTGCTTTTACAGCAGCCCACAGCCAATCTCATTCATCAACCAAATCAACAATATAATTCATCAACACATCCAATTCATCAAAGTACTTCTACAATCATAAACTACAACATTCTACAATCAAATTCAACCTCAAATTCAAATTTAAAGTACTTCTAATTCAAATTACAACTACATTGAAACACTTAAACATCATAAACTTAAACATCCATAAACTACATTCTACAATCAAATTTACCTTCAAAGTACTTCTAATTCGAATTAAAACTACATTCAAACACTTAAATATCATATACATATCCAAGAAAACATAGCAAAATTAGAATCCAAAAGTATACGAATCAAAAAGTCAACGCTGGGTGTTAGAGACATGATCCGAATCCTCCTCACTATCCTCATCCACAAAACCATGATCTACGTTGGCCTGTGACCTACATCGTCTACCATGGGAAGGTCGTCTACGAGCAATATTGCTTTGTAAAGCCTGGTATTCAAAAACAATATCAGTCAAGTTGTCTCAAATGAACTGGAGAGGAAACTCTGCGAAGAAGAAGAGACTCACGTTTCAATTAAGGATTTCAAGAAAGGTAATGCTTTCTCTATTCCCTCTATATTAGCAAGGGACTGTACAAATGCAATCGGGATCATGAAAAAGAAGGTAAGGAAGAAAAATGCCACAGCAGCAATAAGCCTCCTGATTGATAGTGAAACATAAGGAATTGCCAAATTATCCCAGTAGACATCACAGGGCTCGGGAGCCTACTCAGTTAACCACACTGTTGGATTTCTGGCTTGTTGTGTTTGTGCACAAACTGCAGCTGCCCATCTTGTTCTAAAAGAAACAAATGCTGCTGGCATAATATACTTGGTGCTCCCAATAATATTCATTCTCTCATCAGATATCTGACATGAACACAATCCAATATATTAGGGCCATTATAAGGACTTCTAGAATTAAACACTAAATACTGATAACTGAGGATGTAGCTATAGGTGCCAGTAATAATGTTTAATTATGATAAAATAATTTTAAGGTTTGGAATTCCCACTTTATACATCAGAAGCATAAGAAGCAAGAAAGGACAGTCCCTCCTAAAAATGTTAATTTAAGTTAAGAAGTTGCAGTACACAAAAACCTCAACCACGTAAAAAGATATTGTTGCTACCTACTTTTTTTTAGAGCTTTTCAATTTCAGAAGTATTGAAATCAATCGCACCAACGGTCTTGCCGCATAAGCCCAGAAAACCAGTCTGCTTAATAAAAAGAATATTCCTCATTAGACGTTAGTACTGAGATGTGAGAAGTGGAATTTCTCCTCGCAATCACTACTAGCTAATATTAGAGCAAAAATAAACTATTAACAGTACCTTTGATGTTGGCCTTTTGGACTGATTTCTAGTATACTTGAGTTGATAATAATCAAGCCAATTCTGCTTTTTCTTCTTCTCATTCACACCAAAAATGTACACAATGTTTTTGAAAATAAGAGACAATGTGTTCTACAAGGTATCAGATACTAAAAGGTATGAGCAACTACATATGGTAAACTCATGTTCTGCCCCTCCTGCATCGAACTCTCAATAACACCATGTTCTTCACCTTCTAAATTCATGTCATTATATTCCTCCATGCATATGACAGATGATTTGAGAATATATCAAAACGTTAAGAGCTACAAGTATAGAAGTCCTTTAGAGGTCAGTACAAAAGCAAAAGAGATGTAACACTTTGCAGAATTCTACTTTGGAAGACAGCAAGTGATTTAAATGAGAAGATAGGTGTATGAATTGTAACCTGATGAGTTAAGTAATGATCTTGATGGTTGACCATGAAGAAGTGCTCTACCAGCTCACTCACTGACTCATCAGCATCTGGTGGGATACACTGGGTATGTTGTTGTTGTAATATTAAAGTTCATAATCTCACTTGCTATAAAGTAAATTTATAAGTTATAACCAACCTTTGACTAAGGCTTAGTTTACAGATTAAAATTGCCATTGTAATAGATCAACAAGGGTTATGGTTCTTACTGTAAATTGATCTAGTCGTCGACGTTCAGATGCAAGAAAATGCAACCTCATCGATGCAACTATCTCATACTCTCTTTTCAGCACATAGCAAGTCCAGAAAGTAAAGATGTAAGCCATAACCAGATGGGTCCAGAATCTGCAAGCAGTAGAGTTCAAGTACTTAGGGACTAGAAAATTATTCATTTAAATATAACAGCACTGCAAGAAGCCATAACGAAACCACCAATATACTTTCCCAAAAACATGATTTACAAGTTCAATATTCTTAGTCGTGTACCTAACAGTTGAAAGATAATCAACATGTCATCATTTTGTTTTATTGTTAGTGAAACTTTACTCCTCTATTTTGACTCCCAGCATGTGAAACCTTAATTTAGTGCATAACACTTAACAGATCCTTTGACAATGGGCAATTAAGCTGTTAAAAGTTAAAATAGCAAACTTCTAAGGCTTCCAAGGCTTCTGATAAGGATATGGTACTTTGTCTTTGCACGTACTCATAACTACTACAAGCATGATAACTCCTACTTAGTTTTTAGTTAGAACATAAGATAAAAATAATATTAATCGTCTGTGAGTGTAAATTTCTATTGGATCTTCTTGCCTGGATAATCTGTCCCTTCCTTCAACCATATTTTTTTTTCACAATATATTCAACTGAAAACAAAAGGCAAACAAATATTATATAATCATTCAATCAACTACATCTACCTGTGAGAGGTGATTTGAATCATCTAACTGTGTATCTCTATTTGAACCCATTTCATTTCCAAACAAGTAAATGGGTCAATTTCATATACCAGATTGAATCTTTTACCAAAAAGCAAACAAAGAAATATTATCTAAATCATCTAATACCTAAAACAAACATTGAACAATCAATAAAGTTAACAAATCTTCTAATTAAACTACAACTATACAAAGTAATGCAACTAATAATGATAAAATGAGATTGAAAAAAAAAAAAAAAAGGACTAACCCAGCTCACTGTTCAGTCGGCGGCGGCTGGTGGCTACTCCGGTGGTTTAACTGGACGGCGTCGCCTACTTGGAGAACGCCGTGTTGGTGGGGTGGTGGGAATTTTGGGGAAGATGAGTTTAGAGAGGGTAAATTTTTTTGAAAGAGAAGAGAGAGTTTTGGGGGGAGATAAAATATTTTCATCGGCCTGTGGGTGTATTATTTATTCAACTTTTTCGACCGCATGTGGTCGAAAAAATTCAGTCAGATTTGACCAGATTTGAATTAATTTTTTCGACCTCATGCGGTCGAATTTTTTTTTTTTTTTTTAATTTTTTAATTAATTATTTTATATTTATATAATTTACTTTTGTGCAAAATGATTTTTTTTCATTTATTATTTGTACAAAAAAAAAATTCGACCTCATGAGGTCGAAATCATATTTTCCAGTAAAAAAACGACCCCATGTGGTCAAAATCCTAAAGAAAATTAAAAAAAAAATTAATTTGGAAATTTCGACCTCATGTGGTCGATTATTTTTCCACCAAAAAGTGAGGTCGAAATTATTTGGTCGAAAAATCCCTTTTTTTTAGTAGTGAAAAGAGATACATCAAAAAAAGTTCTTCCTCCCATATTTTTGTGTGCTGGGTTTTATTTTGAGATAAATCTTTGTTAGATTCTGGCTCCTAGTTTTGTACTAGAAGAGCTTGTTGAATCCTGGGGGATACACTCATACCGGGTGAAATATCCTTAAGGACAGTGTCTTTTGACACGCCTCAAGCTACAAGAATTTCTTATTATTTCCGTGTTTTGTACAACAATTTTACAACATATATCTCAAAAATGGTATATATCATATGAACACAAATTTCATACATATATTAGTTTTTAACATTTTTAAGAACTACAGTATATACAATATATACAGATTTCATACGCACAGTGATCATATATATCTCAAAACAATACAGACCAACTTGTATATATATATTTAATACGCAGATCAGTAATCAAAAGCTTTCTTATACATAATCTATCAACATTTGTAGAGGAAGAGAGAGAGAGAGAGAGAGAGAGAGAGAAATCGTTTTGAAAAGAAGAAGAATCTGATTGGTAAGTATCCTAAAATTAAGCCTACATTTAAAAATTAAATTCTATTCGTAAATAAAAGCCCAAAATTGTGGGTATTCCATTAAGCCCAAATCTAATATATCTTGTAATTTTGTTGATATATTTTGTAAATAAGAAAAAATATTTTTATATTTTTAATATAGAATCTTAAGTAGTATTATTATGTCATTTTCCTTTCTGCAAATTGAGGTTCGAGTAGATAAAGGGTGATTCATCAAAAATCATGTGGATAGCTTAAGAGATTAGGACAATTGAAATACTTCTTGATTTCCAAATTCCAACTCCCAATGGGTAGTTGAACAACATAAATTGTGGGCTAGTCCATCTAACGCGCCTACAAAAGCGACTATTGTTACATGTTTGTTTGGTTGAGGAAAAAGGGTAATTTTAGCATAATTATCACATAAAATAATATAATATTTGGACGGACCAATTAGAATTTTATATATATATATATACACATACAGGAGTGGAGCCAGTAAGAAACAAAGAAATTCCTTTCGACAAAAAAATTAATTGTATATATAAAATAAAAATTATTTTTTATGTGTATATTGCAGATGTTCCTCCCTGGCTTCTTTGTTTGTATACTTCTTATATTTTTGTCAGTGGTATTAATGATGCCAACATTAAGTCATTTGTGAGTTTATATATTATTTTATATGAAATTAAATAGAATGCAAAGTAAAATCTACACGTATTTGCAATATATAGGGGTCAAAAACATTTAGACAAATCGCTGTAAGATTCATGCACTATGATTCTCGCATATTAGGACAACGTTTGGCCATAAAAATTATTCATTTTTTTTGGATAATTTTTTAGTTTATTTAAAAATCAGTGATTGTACATGAAAAATTTTCAAATTCAACTTGAAGTTGAATTTCATATTTGAAAAACAGCTTATAACATGTTTTTCAACTCCATCTTCATAATCTATATATCTATATAAAGCTAGGCAAAGTGCCGGTGACGTGGCACGTCTCTTTGCCCGGCATTAACATTTATCTTTTTCCTTATTTTTTTGGATTTTTTTCCCTTCTTTAATTCTTTTCTTCCACTAAAGTTAAATAGAAAAAACGTTCAATATATTCTGTCCGTTTATTTACCTTATTAATTAAACCCATCTACAGCCGTTTATTTTCCCAAGCCCATGCAGCCGTTAAAATTTATGATCTGTAGGAAATATCCAAAAGGTGCACAGCTTTGTGTTTGATTGGTGCTTGATTTCATGCATCTCTGTATAAACTTTTGCCTTTCTGTATTCCAGGATGTGTTATTAATGTGTCAAATTCATCATATATCTAATATCTTCCTCCTCAAAATACACCACACTGTCCTAATCTCCCTCTGCTATTTTTACTTCACCATTACCCACTCTATTAGAAATTTCCTCAACCAAATTCATACTAAGTAAGAATCACCATATATATGGTATACACTGTTGCTCAGAACTTCTTCCAATAGTTACAACTTAATAATAACTTTGTGTGCTTTTTTCCCAATTTGGTTTATTATTATTATATATATTTTGAATGGTCAGGCCATATGTACCACAGTTCATTGCTTGCAACTGCGCCTTTAGGTGAAGTGTTCTTCTTCCACATTATTCTCATTCGTAAGCTATGTTTGTTTCATATCCTCATTCCTTTCTGATTTTTCAGTTGTTTATGTGCATGTTTTTTGGATTTTTTTACTTATTTTTCTCGATCATGTAAATTGAATAATTGTTTTCTTTAATTGTTTAACGTTATGTATATTTTTATTCACAAAAGAATCTTAATTGAGCAATGTGTAGTTATGGAAGTCTAAACAAAAAATCAAGAGTTTTTGATGTTCTCCTGCGGGATTGAACAATTGTATGAATCTCCTGCGTAATTGAAAATTAATATAACGAAGCTTGAAATGTTCTTTAAGCTTCTTGCGTCTCGCTTATGGTATGAATCACAACGAACAAAACCTTGCTAGAATTTTGTACAGGCAAAAAAGCCGCAAGAGGTAGGCCTCTTTCTAGCATTCCAAAATTTTAATTGGCTTTCTTTTTTACCCTGAATAATATTTCTTATCTGATTGTGCATGGTGTGACATAAGTTTTGATGTGATTAAAATTAGGAATTAAGGTATGTGTTATGTTGATTAGAACATCATATCTCTCTCTTTCGTTCATGATTACATAACTAAACAAATAGAGAAGCTAATGACCTCCGGATTTGGATCACCTCCAGATTCCAGTACATAAACCTCAGTGATTGTTAACGGGGTTC